>NC_057744.1:34521232-34563109 GCF_004010195.1 Chiloscyllium plagiosum | reverse complement strand
TAGACAAAGTCTTTTCCCTGGGGTGGGGGAGTCCAGAACTAGAGGGCATAGATTTAGGGTGAGAGTGGAAAGATATAAAAGAGACCTAAGGGGCAACTTTTTCACGCAGAGGGTGGTACGTGTATGGAATGAGCTGTCAGAGGATGTGGTGGAGGCTGGTACAATTGCAACATTTAAGAGGCATTTGGATGGGAAGGGTTTGGAGGGATATGGGCCGGGTGCTGTCAGGTGGGACTAGATTGGGTTGGGATATCTGGTCGGTATGGACGGGTTGGACCTTAGGGTCTGTTTCCATGCTGTACATCACTGTGGCTCTGTGACTATGTTGGGTTAATCTTGATTTATGTATTGTTGTTCATCTAGTCCATCTAAATAACAAAGAGCAAAGACCAATACAGCATGGGAACAGGCCCTTCAGCCCTCCAACCTGCACCAACACATTTTGCCCTTCTAAACTAAAACTGTGTTCAATTACAGGATCCATATCCCTCCATTGCCGTCCTACTCATGCAATCTGACAGGTGTTTCTTGAATGCTGCTATTGTGTCTGCTTCCATCATCTTCTGTGCAAGCCAGGCAGCATCAGGAGGTGGAGAAGTCAACATTTCAAAACATTGACTCTTCCACCTCCTGATGCTGCCTGGCTTGCTACGTTCTTCCAGCCTTCTGCTTGTCTGTGTTAGATTCCAGCATCTACAGTTTTTTTGTCTCCACCATCTCCTCTGGCCATGCGTTCCAGGCACTCACTATCTTTTGTGTGAAAAGCTGACCTCACACACCTTTTTTAAACTTTCCCCTGCACACCTTGAACCTGTGTCCCTTAGTAATTGACCCCTCCACCTGGGAAAAATGCCTCATACTTTCCACTCTATCCATGCCATTCACAATCTTATAAACTTCTATCAGATCGCCCCTCAACCTCTTGCGTTCCAGTGAAAATAAACCCAGTCTATTCCAACTTTCTTCATAGCTAAAGTCCCCCATACAAGGCCACATCCTGGTAAACCTTTTCTGTACCCTCTCCAAAGCATCCATGTCCTTCTGGTAGTGTGGTGATCAGAACTGTCCATATTATTCCAAATGTTGTCTAACTAAGGTTCTACAAAGCTGAAGCTAAAGACAAGCATAACTTGTCATCCTTACACTCAGTGCCCCTTCCAATGAAAACAAGCATGCCACAAGCCTTTTTTACTACCTTATCAACCTGCGCTTCGACCTTCAGTGATCTGAGAACCTGTACACCCAGATCCCTCTGCATATCGATGTTCCCTTGGGTTCTGCCATTCATATATCATTTCCAGTTATACTTGACCTTCCAAAATGCATCACCTCACATTTGTCCGGATTAAACTCCATCTGCCATTTTTCTGCCCATTGCCTCCAACTGATCTATATCCTGCTGTATCCTCTGACAATCCTGCTCACTATCTACAACTTCACCAATCTTTGTATCAACCACAAATGTAATACTTAGATCAGCTACATTTTCCTCTGAATCATTTATGTAGATCATGAACAGCAGAGGTCCCAGCACTGATCCCTGTGGAACACCCACTAGTCACAGATCTCCATTCTGAAAAGCATCCTTCCGCTCTACCCTTTGTCTCCTATCATGAAGCCAGTTCTCTATGCATCTTGTCAGCGCACCCCTGATACCATGTGACTTCACCTTTTTGTGCCAGTCTGCCATGAGGGACCTTGTCAAAGGTTTTACTGAAGACCATGTAGATAACATCAACTGTTTTTCTCTCATCAATCATCATTGTCACCTCCTCAAAAAACTCCTCCCCCCACATAAAACTATGCTTTCTTGTCTCGGTATCCCAGCTTGCCCAGGTTTGACAATGGACAGGGGAATTAGCAGGCTCGTGATTGCCAAAATAAACCCCAATACAAGTCTTTCCTCAATCTCCATCATAGTATACTCAGATGATTAATTTCATCTTCACATAAGTTCAAACATTCCACTGAATAAATAATAACATAAATTCTTTACCTCTTCACCTTGTCAGTGACTACCCTTTTAAAAGGGTGACCATACTTTGTCTGCTGTTGGATTCTAGATTGCTTCAGGAGCAATTACTGTCTGGTTAAGAGGTCGCCCGTGACACAAGGTTTCGCTTGTACTTTTTGGGCAAATTTAAAGCTTACCCACTCTATGGGTACACACCATTACGACCCCATGAGGTTCCACTGTTGACTGTTCATGTGAGTGACTCTGTATGTGCTCTCTCTAGAATCTTTTAAATCTGTCCACACCGTGCTATTTATACTCAGAGTTGCAGCTCAGTGACATCAACACAAGGTTGCTCCAGGGTCCAGCAGCCCTTATATGATGATGCTAATATTGGGCAGTGATGGTGGCAGAAGCTTTGGAACACCCTAAAAGATTTATGTTGCTATAAATGCTTTGAAAATACTCCCGCATTGCCATTATATAACCCATTTGTCTTTGACTATTCTAGCATCTCACTATTTTCCGAGACTGGAGTGGTGCATTTGATAAATACTGACAACCCCCCCATCACCTATAGTTCCTTCTTTATCTTTCCTGACTATTTTGGAGCCAAGGATATCAATTCCCATTCTTGCCCCTGCCTGAGTCAGGTTTCCATTATTCCCATTGTATCACAATTCTAAGCCTTGGTTTGTGCTATAGCTCACCAGAATTATTGCCAACACTCCCTGGGTGAAACCTTGTGAAGGCATTGGCATTGGCAGTGGGAAGCTGAAAAGAGTCCATTTTGCTTCTCTGCTGAAGGACCCACCACACCTTATGCAAATCTTGCATTTTCTGGACAGCGGTGGACATCCCCCGGAATCAGGGAACCTTGGGATGTCTAGAGTTCCATTTGCTGAGAGTTGATGGCCACTGAGAGATTGGCAGCTCTTCTGTACTCAGTAGCCTTGCATACATCTTGATGGTGTAACTGTTATTGGATTCTGTCCTTGGACAAAGAGAAGACACTAATCTAGAAAGAGGATATGAAGACAGACGATTTAGACACTACGCGAGAGAGCCATGTTTGATAACCTACAGTGTACAGATATCGTTAACAGTGTGTTTCAGTTGCCTAGTAGCTGAAGAGTCTGTAGTGCGTGTGCAGCCACTGAGTCTGAGAGCCTTGAGACCAATATTTCAATGTGCTGGCAGCAGGACTGGCTAAAGCTGAAAATAAAACAACGGCTGCTGCCAAGACCTCAGATCAAAGACACGATGGTGGCAGAAGAGCATGAGAGGTGAGCAATTGTGAGAGTGGCAGAAAGTGGGTTGGCATCAATGACAGGGATGTCCCTCAATGGTGAAACCATTCACAATGGTTAATCAGGCATCAGGAACCTCCTGACCCCAGACACCCACAAACAAATAAGTTTGGGTTTTCATGTTGTGCACTCTGAATGGTGGGGCTCCTCCATATCACTGAGTCACTAGGATAAGACATTAATCACCAAATCTTTCCATAATCTTTTATGCTCCAAGCAAAGGGGAAGTGCATGTGACTCCAGACACACAACAGTGTAGGTGATCTCTTAAAGGCCAGCCAAGCAATTAGGAATGGGCAATAAATTCTGGCCAAGCCAGAGATAGCCACATCTCATGAACAAGTTAATAAACTTAATGGGGGTAGGGATTGGTAAAAGTGCTGAGGTATGCCCATCCATGGATTAAATGACTACTCCATGTCTCCAAATTCACTATCATAGAGTCACAGTCATAGAGGTGTACAGCATGGAAACAGGTCCTTTGACCCAACTTCTGCATGCCATTTTCGCCATTAAACTAGGCCATTTGCCTGTATTGGATCCATATCTCTATCCCATCCATGTGCCTGTCCAAATGTTTCTTAAATGATGAAATTATACTCATCACCTCGAGTTCCAGACACTCACCACATTCTGTGTAAAAATTGCCTCTCTGGACCCTTTTGTATCTTTACCCTATCACCTATGCTCTCTAGTTTTAAACTCGCTACCATTGGGGAAAGCTGTTGGCCATCCATCTTATCTAGTCCTCTCATGATTTTATAGACATCTATAAGGTCATCCCTCAGTTTCCTACACTCCAGAGATAAAAAGTTCCCGCCTATCCAACCCCTCCTTATAACTCAAACGTTCCAGTCCAGGTGGCATCTGAGAAAATTATTTCTGCATTCTTTCTGGTTTAATAATATCCTTTTCTATAGTCAGGTGACCAGAACTACATGCAGTATTCCAAAGTCTTGTGCAGCTGCAACAAGAGGTCCCAACTTCGATACGCAATGCTCTGACCGATAAAGGCAAGCATGCCGAAAGCCTTCTTCTCCGCCCTGTCTACCTGCGACTCTACTCTCAATGAGCTATGAACTTGTACTTCTAGATCTCTTCATGCTATAACACTCCCCAGGGCCCTATCATTGATTTTATAAGTCGTGCCCTGGTTTGCCTTATCAAAATGCAATAACTTGCATTTATCCAAATTAAACTTCATCTGCCATTTCTCAGCCCACTGACCTACTTGATCAAGATCTCGCTGTATTCCTTCTTCACTGTCCACTATACCACCAATATTGATGTCATCTACTAACTATCAAACCATATCTCCTAAATTCTCATCCAAATCATTTATATAAATGATGAGTAAAAGTGGACCCCCACACACCGCTGGTCACAGGCCTCCAGCTTGAAATACAACCGTCTGCTACTGCTGACCTCTCCCATCAAGCTAATTTTGTATACAATTGGATAGTTCTTTCTGGATCCCATGAGATTTAAGCTTGCTCAGCAAGCTACCATAGGCCTTGTTAAATTTCATGTAGACAACGTCTACCGCACTACCCTCTCCGTTCTACATTACCCCAACAAATAACTCAATCGGATTCATAAGACACAATTTCCCATGCACAGAGCCATACTAACTATTCCAAATGAGTCCTTGCCTCTCTAAATGGCTGTGGATCCTATCTCTCAGAGAATCCTCTAATTACTTACTCACCATAGATGTAAGACTCACTTGTTTGTATATTGCAGGGGAGTGTGCGAGACTTTGCTCTTTATATAATATATACTGCAAAGCTGCCTTGCATCATGTCTGATTCGTTGTAATTCTGAGCTAATCTGTATTTAAGCATTAATTATCTAATCCGATCCTCAGTGCACCATGTTTCTCTAATGTCTCTTCCAGGTTTCGTTGCCCCTCAGCAAAATTAATTTAATTCCTGCCCACGGTGCAGGTTAAATATTCTAAGAGTTCTCCAAATTTGTAATCCCACTAGGGAGATGTGGTTGCAAGGAGTTCCGATCGGTAAAAACGTGGAGGTTCTTATTTCTATGACTCACTTTCCCTGAGGGCACAGCACTTTACTGAGACTGTGCGATTGACAACTTTGCACTTACCTTTTCAAAGTGGTTCGCACCAAATTAGTATGGTCTCATGTCAAAGTCAATGGAACTCAAGAATTAATTTTCCTCCACAGTGAATATCAAGAGAAACCGCTCAAAAGGGCAAAAAGCAATGAATTTGAAACCATTTGTGTCGCTTCAAATGTTTTGATGTAAGGACTGGGCAACTTGCCATATGGTTTTCAAGCTCTGCAAAGCCTACTAAGTCCCTGAAATGACAGGCAGTTACCATGCAGATGCTTTTATCAGGCATTAGACTCTTTGGAGATGTAATTAAGAGACCTAATGCCTGCGTGAATTTGTCTTTTCAAGGTTGGTTTGCTTTGAGGCAGCCAGTGTATTCACAGCTTGGTTCAGAAAAAGCCCAATTTTGGGATCGCCTGCAAAGCCTTTGTTTTATTCATTCCCAGGATGTCAGAGTTGCTGGCTGGGCCAGTATTTATTTCCTGTCTCCAGTTGTCCTTGAGAAGTAGTGGCGAGCTGTCCATGTGCTACAGGTAAACCTACAATGCCATTAGGGTGGGAGTTACAGGATAATGACCCAGTGACACTGAAGGAAAGGCAATATATTTCCAAGTCAGGAGGATGAGTGGCTTGGTGAGGAAGATGGAGGTGTAGTGTTTCCCATGTACCTGCTGCCTTTGTCCTTCTGGACAATAGTGGTTGTGGGATCGGAAGGTGCTGTCAAATGATTTTGGTGAATTTCAGCAGTGCATCTTGAAGATGGCACACACTGTAGAGACTGTGTACTGGGTAGAGAGAATGCATGCTCATGAATGTGGTGCCAATCAGATTGGCTACATTGTCCTTCTTGTTGTTGGAACAGCATCCATCCATGAAAGTGGGGAGTGTTCCATCACATTCCTGACTTGTGCCTCATGGACGGTAGGTAGGCTTTGGGAGTCAGGATGTGAGTTACTCATTGCAGGAATCCTAATCTCTGACCTGCTGTATTTCTATAGCATTTATGTGGTTAGTCCAACTCAGTTTCTGGTCAACGGTAATCTCCAGGGTGTTAATAGTGGATGATTCAGTGATGGTAACACCAGTGATATCAAAAAGTAATGGTTAAATCCTCTATTTGGTGATGACCTTGTTGAGATCTTGGTGCATATGGACACAGATTGCTTCAGTACCTGAGGAGTCATGAATGGTACGAAATATTGTTTAATCATCAATGAACATCCCTCCGTCTGACATTATGATGGAGAGAATGTCATTGATAAAACAACTGAAGGTTTTGGGCTTAGAACATTACCTTGAGGAACTCCTGCAGATATGTCCTGGAGCTGAGTTGCTTAACTTCCACAATCCATAGCAATAACTACAATAGGCTTCCTAACGGTCAAGCATGGCTCCAGTCTCCTCCAGTGAATTGTTTAATTGTTCACCACCTTTCACAACCAGATATGGCAGGATTATGGAGCTTAGATCTAATCTATTAATTATGTAATCACTTAGTTCTGACACTTGCATTCTGCTTCCACTGTTCAGTATGCATGTAATTTTATTTTGTAGCTTCACCAGGTTGACATCTCATTTTTAAATGTGCCTGGTGTTGCTCCTGACCTGCCTTCCTGCACTCTCCATTGAAACAAGGTAGATCCCTTGGATTGATAGCAATGGCTGAAAGGAGAGTGGGCCAAGCCTTGAATTTGCAGATTATGCTGGAGTACGATTCTGTTGCTGTCATTGACCCACAGTACCTCACGGATACCAAGTCTTGAGTTGTTACATCTGTTCAATATCATTTAGCATGTAGATAGCGCCACACAACTGATGGAGGGCATTTTCAATGTGAAGAAGGGACTTCTTCTCAAAAAGAACTATGCAGTGGTCACTTTCGCTGATACAGTCATGCTCAAATGCATCTGCAGCTGGTCAGATGAATCAGGATATGTTCTTCCTATTGTCGTTATCTCACCACTTGCTGTGAACTCAATCGAACAACAACATCCCTTAAGACCCCACAAAGCCTGATCAGTAGTGCTGTTGCTGAGTCACTCTTGGTGGTGGGCATTGAGATCCCTTTCTACACCCTTTCCATCCTTAGTGCTTCCTCCAACAGTTGTTCAACATGGAGGAGTGCTGATTCATCAGCCAAGGGAGGGAAATACATGATAAACAGCAGAAGGGTGCCTTGCACATACTTGACCCGATGCTATGAGACATCATGGTGCTTGCATCAATGTTGAGGACTCTCAGGGAAATTCCCTCCCAACTATTTACTACTGTGCCTCTACCTCTGCTGGAAATGACCAGCCACTGGGACAGGACATATCTGAGGATGGTGATGGCGGTGTCTGGGACATTATCTCTAAGGTATGATTCTATGAGAATGATCATGTCAGGCTGTAGCTTGACTAGTCTGTGAGACAGCTCTCGCAGTTTTGGCACTAGCTCCCAGGCATTACTAAGGAAGGCTTCGCAGGGTCAAAATGCTGTTTCTGTTGCTGTTGTTTCCGGTGCCTAGGTTAATACCAGATGGTCCATCCAGTTTAATTCCTTTTAAGCTGTTAATATGACAGAGTTGCTTGCCAGGCAATTTCAGAGATCAATCAAGAGTCATCCACGTTCTCTGGGTCTGAAGGACCATGTATGCCAGACCAGATGAGGACAGCTGTTTCCATGCTGAAAGGATGTTAGTGAAAGAACTCTCCCAGTTGTCATCTTCTCTGAGGACTCTCACAGCATCACAAACATCAACACCAAGTGCCCAAGAACCAGCCTCTCCCATTGGCTCCAGGAGCTGCAACCACTGATCTCCTATCTCACACTCGGAGCTGACATTTCCCATTGTCCCAGGCCCAGGAGAGCCCCACTGCCATGATTTCTAAGCACCTCTCTTGGCTGTTCACTTGTGTCTCTAGTAATATTGTCTACTTCACAGCAGTGGGATTCTTAATCCCATATTAGGATTGATGTAGACCTCTTTGTGCTCTGCCCCAATGCCTTCCCAGCCTTCCACTCAGCCTTCCCAGCCACACCCCTCCCCACAGCACTCACCTCCCACTGACTTAATGACAAAGATTTGGCTAAAGCACTGCTGCCAATATCTTAGCTCTCACCACTCTATTCCCTTGTTATCTTGCGTGATGTACATAAAAGTAAAAGGGAATTGAGTTGTGAGGAGACTTACAAAGAGAAGAGGAGTGACTGAGGTAATGAACACAAACATGGTAGATGGAGCATAATGTGGGTAAGCGTAAGTATGTGATAAGAGGATCGGAAGAGATACATATTGAGATATTGGGAAAGGTTTCTGTCTGAAGTCCTTGAAGTCCTTGTATAAGGTCACTAACAGCTGGTTATGCGGGTGCATCGAGCACTTAGGAAGATAAATAGTTTGTTGTAAGAGGATTTTAGTCTGCAAGTAAAGGTATTTTGCTTCAATTGAATAGAATCTTGGTGAGATGAGATCTGGAGTATTGCATGCAGTTCTGATCTCCTTGCTGATGGATGGATATAGTTGCCACAGAGAGACAGCAGAAGAGATTCACAAGGCGGGTTCTTGAGATGGTGGGACTCTCCTATGAGGAGAGATTGAGTAGATTGGTCCTGTATTCTCCGGAGGTTAAAGAAATGAAAAGCGACCTCATTGAAACTTAGTAAATACTTAAAGGGCTGGCTTGAGTAAATGCAGAAAGGATGGCTGTTCCCTTGTTAGAGAGTTCTAGAAGAAGGGTGCACTGTCTCAGGTTAAGGGGCAAGCCATTAAGACTGAATGAGGAAGAATTTCTTTGAACATAATGTCATGAACCTTTGGAAACCTTTATCCCAAAGGGCTGTGGAATGCCAGTTATTGTATGTGTTCCAGATAGAGATCAATGGATTTATAGATCCTAATGACATCAAAGGAGATGGAGAATGTGTCAGAAAATGGAGGTGAAGTTAACAATCACAGAGTCATAGAATCCCTACAGTGTGGAAAAAGCCATTTGGCCCAAGTCCACACCAACCCTCTGAAGACTATCCCACCCAGACCCATTCCCCTCCTCTATTACTCTACATTTCCCCCGACTAATGCACGTAAACTTCACATCCCTGAACACTATGGGCAATTTAGCATGGCCAATTCACCTGATCTGCACATCCTTGGACTGTGGGAGGAAACCGGAGCACATAGAGAATATGCAAACTCCACACTGACAGTCGCACGAGGCTGGAATTAAACGAGGCTGGCAGTATTAACCACTGAGCCACTGTGCCTCCCATATCATCTAGAATGGCACAGCAGGCTCAAGGCTGAATGGCTTACTCCTGCTCCTGTTTTGATTTGATTTGATATTTCCACATTCATCTGAAGTTTATCCATGATTCAAATCCCTCCATGGCCTATACTGTCCTCCTGCTCCACATTCCACTGAGATATCTATTCTCATCTAATTCTGGCTTTTTCTGCATCCCTGATTTCAATCACTCTACCATCAATGTCCATGCCTTCAGTGCCTAGCTCCCAAGTTCTAGGACACCCTCACTCCACTTGTCTCTCTCTCTCTCTCTCCATATCACTTTTCTCCATTAAGGTATCCCTTAAAACCTACTGAGCCTTTGGTCAACTGACCTAATGTTACACTTCATGGCTCAGTATCATGTTTTGTTTTATAATGCTCCTGTGGAAGAATTTGGGGCTTTTCACGACATTAAAGGTGGCTTTCCATGTATAAATTGTTCTTATAAAATTAAACTGAGGCCCTATTTACCTTCGGCTGCAGTTATATTTGAAGAAACAAAGAAGAATTTGTGCCAGCTAAATTTTTGCACCATCAGAAGTTGCTTTTCTTGTGCTCAACTCACCTGTTGCTCTGCCTCAGCTGCTGTCATTGTCCAGAAAAAAATGAGTGGCTGCAAGTCTGCAGCTTTTTTGAAGGGTTTTGGGATGTGATAAAGTGCTTTAAAAACACATTGAGTCTCAGGACTGAAACTCCCAAATAAATTAAAACTATTCTCACCTTTGTCAAATAGAGCCATGGAGATGTACAGCAAAGAAACAGACTCTTCAGTCCAAATTGTCCAGATATCCCACCCCAATCAAATCCCACCTGCTAGCACAGGCCCACATCCCCCTAAACCCTTCTTATTCATATACCCAACGAGATACCTCGTAACTGTTACAATCGTACTAGCCTCCACCACAACCTCTGGCAGCTCATTCCATACACGCACCACCGTCTGCATGAAAAAGTAGCTCCTTAGGTCTCTTTTATATCTTTCCCCTCTTACCCTCAACCTATGACCTCTAGTTCTGGACTCCCCCACGCCAAGGTAAAGCCTTTGTCTATTTATCCTATCCATGCCACCCATGATTTTATAAACCTCTATAAGATCACCCCTCAGTCCCCGACGCTCCAGGGAAAACAGCCCCAACCTGTTCAGCCTCTCCCTGTAGCTCAAATCCTCCAACCCTGGCAACATCCTTGTAAATCTTTTCTGAACCCTTTCAAGTTTCACAACATCTTTCTGAAAGGAAGGAGACCAGAATTGCACGCAATATTCCAACAGTGGCCTAACCAATGTCCTGTACAGCCGCAACGTGACCTCCCAACTCCTGTACTCAATACTCGGACCAATAAAGGAAAGCATACCAAACGCCTTCTTCATTATCCTATCTACCTGTGGCTCTATTTTCAAGGAGCTATGAACCTGCACTCCAAGGTCTCTTTGTTCAGCAACACTCCCTAGGAACTTACCATTCACTTTATATGTCCTGCCCTGATTTGCTTTTCCAAAATGCAGCACCTAGTGTTTATCTAAATAAAACTCCATCTGCCACTCCTCAGCCCATTGGCCCATCTGATCAAGATCCCATTGTAATCTGAGGTAACCTCCTTCACTGTCCACTACACCTCCAATTTTGGTGTCATCTGCAAACTTACTAAATATACCTCCTATGTTCACATCCAATTCATTTATATAAATGATGAAAAGTAATGGACCCAGCATCAATCCTTGTGGCACTCCACTGGTCACAGGTCTCCAGTCTGAAAAACAAACCTCCACCACTACCGTCTGACAAGAGGTGATAAGAGCTGACTTGATGTATGTGTGGAAACATTGAATGATGGATTACTCACTATGGATTTACATTATGAAATCAATGCACTACATTCCTTTCTTTAATAAAACAAACTCTCACATGAGCCAATACTCAATATCTGCATCATAATACCAACAGTACAGCCAAGATAATGATCATGATGTGGATTGCTGGGAGCAGCTAAGGCCAGAATACAATAAATGTGTCTACTGTGGTGCAGTGATATTGTACCTACTTTGGGCCAGGTGGTATGGGTCTGGGTTCAAGTCCCATCTCCTCCAGAACTTCTCTGGGCAGGGTGATTAGAAAACATCTTCAACAAATGCATGGTCACCTTTCCTGGTAGTGATTGCTTTAAAAAATGCATTAAAATTTAAAAGTGTTTTCCTGGAAATATTGCAAACCAGTGAAAGCAATAATTGATTATTAATGGGAGCTGTACCCACTGCATATTAACAAAATGTGAGAACTTACAGAGCACCAGGAGAATGCGATCGGGCAAACTTCATTAGCTTTTCTGTTTTAGCCAAGAACTCTGACTTATAATCTAGTGTTTCGTGATTGTCACAAGCATCACCTCTTTCATTACAATTCAGGGACTTAAACTTTGCCCAGATACTTATAAGTGATGATGTAAATATTTTGGATCATAGCAAATGTTTTATGTTTCAGCATTATGGTGAAAAATTGACTGCTGATACCGATGGAACTGGTCACCTGGAGGCTTCCTATGGGCAACCAAGCAGTTCAAGGCTTCTGAGGAACTCATTTGACTGTTTTTGCCTGAAACAACTTGCAGGTAACTTTCACTGGGATAGTATATTTGGACAAGAGCTGGCAGATATGCCAATGAGGAGCAATGCCTAGTGTTAAACCCTGAATGTAGCATTCTAGAAGCAGTGTTTGGGGATGAATGCCGTTGTGCTAGTTCCCATTCTCCAGCTGTTGTTAAAGGACTCTGGTGACCTTCCCAAGATGTGACAAATTGTTTTTTTTTTTCAGGTTTTGTGGAACTGGGAAGAGCCATGGCTCATAAAACATTTCTGCCATGCTGCCCACTGCCTTTTCCCCTTTCCTGGCACCCACTCCCTCTTGTTCACCAAACCTCATTTACACAGACATAGAGTCATAGAGGCCTACAGCATGAAAACAGGCCTTTTGGCCCAACTAGCCCATGTGGCCCAGTTTTCACAGTTTAAACTAGCCCCATTTGCCCGTGTTTGATCCATATCCCTCCATACCTATCTCATCCATGTACCTGTCTAAATTTTTCTTAAATGACAAAGTTGTACTTATTTCTACCACTACCTCTGGCAGTTCGTTCCAGGCACTCTGTGTGTAAAATATTGTCCCTCTGGACCCTTTTGTAGCTCACCCCTCTCACCTTTAACCTACGCCCTCTAATTTTGACTGCTCCAAATGGGCAAAAGCTGCTTGCTATCTATCTTATCTACACCTCTTATAATTTTGTAGACGTCTATAAGGTCACTCCTCACTCTCCTCTGCTCTAGGGAAAAAACGTTCCAGCCTATCCAACTCTCCTTAAGCCCAGTGTACCATATGGTTTCCTCCTGAATGGGTGGTTGAGCTGCCCCTTGGTACCAAAAGGTTCACCAAGACAATGCTAGTGATGCCCAAGTCTGGCATAAACTTGTGGTACAATGCCAATGCTATGCTTGTTCAAGGTTGAACACAGGCGTATTCTTCACTCTGTCCCCTTTCCTTCTTCCCGGAAGCTTGTACCGAGTAATGGATATCAGGAATCCTCAATTCATTATCAACCTGCCTATTCCTCCCGTCCATGCCCCAGCAGATTATGGTGAATAGCTTAAAATCACAAACCGAGTCCCGTCCTCAGCCACAATCCACACATACTCCTATCCAGACAGATGCCAACCAAAGGCCAGGACTGGGCAATAACACTGTCTTGCTTTTGATAGAATCCTTAACCTTGCAAAATAACCTAAGGTGCTTCACAAGAGTAATAATAAATTAATAAAAGCATCCATCAAGCCACATAAGGACATACTAGAACATAGGAAATTGGAACAGCAATATGGCATTTAATAAGATTATGATTGAGTTTCAAATCCCTCTATCCTCTTTTAATCTAAAAATCTATCACACTCTGTCTTAAGTACACTCCATCTTAAGTACACTGAAACAAAGATCCACAGTGATAGAGAATTCGAAAGATTCATAGTCATCTCAGTGAAGACATTTCCCTTCATTTCAGTCCTAAACAATTGGCTCCTTTATCCTGAATCTTTGACCCCTGGACCTAAATTCTCTAACCAGGGATCATATATTCCAGCACATACCCTGTCCAGTCCCCTCAAAATCCTATCTGCTTTAATGAATTCACTTTGCATTGTTCTGAACTCCATAAAATATTAGATCATTCCACTCCATCTCTTCCCATAATACGGCCCTCTCTGCTTCAGTCAAGTTAGTGAACTTTGGTTGCACCCCGAAAATGCAAATACATCCTTCTCTAGATATCAACACCACAGCTGTCTAACACAGTCTTCCAGTTGTGTGTAGCTAATCTAGGTAAAAGTTCTGTGTGATGACAGTCAAAAATCCTTAAGCATTTAATCTATCCCATTGCAAGGAAGAAGAACATATAATTTACATTCCTAATCTCAGGCGACATTCCCATTTTAATTTCTGTGTTCTTTTCACAATACATAACCACATCTCTCTGCAAACTGAAAACACAAAATTCTGGAAATCATGCTGGGTCATGCTACATCATTGGAGGGAGAGTTGGCTAACAGTTTGATTTCAGATGCTCTGATGAAGAGTCATCTAGGCTCAAAACATTAGCTTGTTCTCTCTCCACAGATGTTGCCTGATCCATTATGATCTCCAGTATTTGTTGTTTTCAGTACAGATTCCAGCATCTGCAGTAATTTGCTCCTACTCTCTGCACATTGACTTTAATCATTTCTCCATTTATGAAAAAAGTGTTTTTGAACTTCTTCCAACAAAAATAAATAATTTCACATCATTCCACATTACACTCCATCTGCCACCTTCTTGCCTGCTTCACAAATCTATCTATCCCTTTGCAACCTCTTGTTCTTCTCACAAATTCCTTGCCCACATAGCTTGGTCTAGTCAGCAAACTTAGTTTCTTTTTCAAACTTAACAATTATAGATAATATGTGGTCCTAGCATTGATTGTGCAGCACCATACCAAAAACCCATTCATTTCAATGTAAGGGATTTTAGTTGAAAACTTCAGACCAGAAATGCCTGTGTAGTACCCTGAAAGGGTTATTTGAACCTGAGAAAGCTTGAGCTCAATTATGTGGTTAATCAAGGAAAAAAGTTATCAAATGATTAAGACAAAATTGAAAGAAACAGATAAGTCAAGCCCATAATTGAGAAATGAACTCTCCCTGGTGTTTGAGGACTGTAAAAAGGTGGTGTTGGATAGGTGGGATTTTTTCCTACTTTGTGTGTTGAAATCCTTCAAGTTGTGCTGTATAAAATAGTTTTGTTTAGTCAGTTATCTTCCTTTGTTTTGCATGATAAACTTTTGTTTTCTTATTAAAGCCAGATCAGCAACATTGAGTGCTTATGTTTCAGTGAAAGATGACCTTGGGAAAAACATATCAGTCTATGACACAAAAAGAGAAATTGCTGGAAATACTCAGCAGGTCTGGCAGTATCTGTGGAGAGAAAGTAGAATTAAAGTTTCAGGTCCAGTGACTCTTCTTCAGAACTTCTGCCCCAACTCTGTTTATAGGTTTGCTGATGGCACTACCGTTATAGGTCAGATCTTAAACAATGACGAGATAGCGTGCTGGGAAGAGATTGAGAACTTGGCAGCATAGTGTAAAGACAGCAATCTCTCCATCAACGTCAGCAAAATAAAGGAGCTGGGCATTGACTTCACAAAGCAGAGTGGAAGGCACACACTTGTCTGTATCAATGAAGCTGAGATGGAGATGGTTAATAATGCCAAGTTCCTGGGGTAACAATCATCAATAATTTGTCCTGGTCCACTCAGATCAATGCAACAGTGAGAGAAAACACAGCAATGTCTCTACTTCCTCAGGAGGTGCAGGAAATACATTATGTCCACAAAGTCTCTTATCAACTTTTATAAATGCACCCCAGAAAGCATCCTGTCTCGATGCATCACAGTGTGGTTTGGCAACTGTTCTTCCCAAGACCACAAAACCTGCAGAGAGTTGTGAAGTCAGCCCAGTCCGTTATGCAAACCAACCTTCCATCCATTAACTCTGTTGATACTGCCAGCTGTCTCAGGAAAGCAACCAACATAATCAAAGATCCTTCCCAGCCCGGTTATACGCTCGCCCAACCTCTTCTGTCAGGCAGAATGGATAAACGTTTGAATATATTTAAGAACAGATTCATGAACAGCTTCTTCCCTACTGTAATCAAACTTTGGAATTAACCTCTCAAAACCCTCTGTCTGCACCTTCTCTGTGGCTGTAACACTATACTCTGCACTCTGTTTTGCTACTTGATACACTTTTGTAAGGTTTAATCTACCTGTAGAGCATGCAAAACAACACTTCTCACTGTATCTGGATACATGTGACAACAATAAATCAAACCAAATCTTACTGGACCATAGGATTATTCTCTCATTGGACAGAGACAGTTGGTAATGTTTTAACCTGAGGGTCATCACACCTCAGATAAGGAGAGAGGTTGAGAAAGTGAAGTTAAGTGAGTGAGCAAAAATTTGTCAGATAATTCATAATAGAATATAATATGGGAAATGTGAGGTTATGCACTTCGGCTGGAAGAATAGAGGAGCTTAATATTTCCTCATGGCAAAAGACTGCAGAAACCTATAAAATAAAAGGGATTTGGGCGTCAATGTCCATGAATACCATAAAAGCTAGTATTCAAATTCAGCCGGTAAAAAGGAAGATAGAATGTTGTTTTTTTAAAGAAAATTAATTATAAAGGTAGAGAAGTTTTGCTGAAACTGTATAAGACATGAATCAGACAACAACTGCAATACTGTCAATAGTACCCATTTATCGAAGGAAAGATACATTGGCATTGGAAGAAATCTAGATAGAAGCATCACTTGCCTAATACTAGGTGTGCAGAAACTGTTTTATGAGAAAAGGTTGAGTCGATTAGGCCTGTACTTTAGAATGTAAAAGAATGAGAGGCTAACTTATTGAAACATATAAGATTCTTAGAGAACTTGACAGTGTAGAAGTGTAAAAGTTCTTTCCCCTTGTGGGAGAGTCAAGGGCCAGAGGGTATCATCATAGATTAAGGTGTCGCACATTTAAGACAAAGATGAGGAGGAATATTTTCTCTCAAAGGGTAGTGCATTCATACTTCTCAAAGGCCTTCGGGTTGTGCCTATACATACTCCAGGTTTTAGAGCTGGATAGATTAGATTAAATTCCCTACACTGTGGAAACAGGCCCTTTGGCCCAACTAGTCCACACCGACCCTCTGAAGAGTAACCCACCCAGACCAACTTCCCTCTGACTAATGCACCTAACACAATGGGGAACTTAGCATGGCCAATTCACCTAACCTGCACATCTTTGGACTGTGGGATGAAACCAGAGCACCCGGAGGAAACCCATGCAGACATGAGGAGAATGTGCAAACTCCACATAGGCAGTCGCCCGAGGCTGGAATCAAACTAGGGACGCTGGTGCAGTGAGGCACCGTGCCACCCTCATATAGTACAGTTGCAAGGATGACTCCTCATACACAAGGGTCTTACTACCAGGGCAGATATCATGGTCATCGAAGACTCTCAGCCTTACAGATCAAAAAACAGTGCTCACAGATTAGATAAGAAATTGAGTTTCTGTAACCAAAGCAAATCATCTTTGGCTAGCTCAAGGAAGGCACTCGAACAAGAGGATGACAAAGGAAGTGTTTCGACGATTCCATAAGTGCTTCCCTCAGGAAGTGCAACATACACATCAATGCATGGGAGACTCTCGTTCAGAAGAAACTAATTTGAAGGAAGCTTCTGTATGAAGGGACACTATTCTTTGAGAACATACATCTGCAAGTGAATTTTCCAAAAGGAACCAGACAAAGGAATGTCAGTGATCTCCAGGCTAAAGACCCAATTTCACCTCCCGGAACACCTACCGAATGTGTGATGGGAGATGTGGCTCTGGGATCAGGCTCATCAGCCACACAAAAACATACCGAATCTATGATCAGTGATGTGGAATTTCCTTGGTAGGTAATCATACCCAATAGTAAGTGATTGCTGACGTTAGGCAGAATGGCTCTGGGTCTGTACACAATGGAGTTTAGAAGTAGCATGCAGGGCTCTGACTGAAAAATACAGAATACTGAAAGGCATGGATAAAGTGGATGCAGGAGAGATTAGGACCTGAGGGCACAACTCAGAGTGAAGGAACCAGCCTTTCGAACTGAGATGAGGAGGAATTTCTTCAGCCAGCGTGTGGTGAATCTGTGGAACTAATTATTGCTGAGGATTGTGGAGGCCAAGTCATTAAGTGGATTTTAGACAGAGGTAGAAAGGTCTTTAATTGGTAAGGGGATCAAGGGTTACTGGGAGAAGGCAGGAGAATGAGGTTGAGAAACATATCAACCATGATCAAACGGTGGGAGAGACTTAATGTGCTGAATGGCCTAAGTCTGCTCCTAAATCTTAAGGTCTTATGGATCAATGAATCTGTGGAATTCTTTACCACAGAGGGCTGTTAAAGCTGGGTCATTGAGTATATTCAAGACTATGATTAGATTTTTAATCAGTAATAGAATCAAGGATTTTGGAGATAAGACAGGATGGTGGAGCTGAGGATTATCAGATCAGCCATGATCTCATTGAAAGGAGGAGCAAATGCGATAGTCTGAATGCCTAATTTTGTCCTATATACAATGGCCTAAAATCTTTGACTTCTGCGATCCTATTGTAGTTGCTCCTGTAACAGCAGGTATGTGGCTTTCCCAGGCCCAGTGACCTGCAAATGACCTGATGAGACAATGTGTGCCCCTGAACATTTCCTCTGGATCTTTGGCTGCACTGCCCAATGCTATATCCTTGGTTCACTAGGTTACAAGGCAAACAGACACACACATATCTGGTGTCGTGAAACAATCAACAGTGACCTGACTAAGGAGCTGCATCTCCTTATAAAGGGGAAGAATACAATACTGCTTTCACTACAGACAACCATGTCACTACTCAATGAGGAACTGAGGCTCCAACAAATGTTAGACCAATAAAAGTTAACAGCCACTAGAGTGGGATGAGAACCTTTAATTTCTACAGAAGTTGCTGCCAGATGAAATAAGTTGGAAAGTGGATGATTGTGGGAGAAGGCTTGCCATCAGCCTTGGATGATGTGAAGCATTCTAAGATGCCTGCCCCATAATGAAAGAATGAAAAATCCCAGAAACAATATATATTTATTGTCTTTACCAAATGTTATTTCCCATTCTAACTTCTTCTGGCTCTGCCTCTAATGAACTCATTTTGCATTTCTTCCTGCATTTGATTGTACTTTCTGATAGAAGCGCCTAAAATCTTCTAGTATTAGCTTTCTGCTAGTTTATTCTCAAGTTCTATTTTCTCCTTCCCAATATTATAAGGCTCTTTAAACTGAGTCTATCACATTAATCTCTTTGATTCACCACGGATGGTTAATTTTTTTGAATGGAAATGTTATTTTGCAATTGAATGCAGGTTCATTGAAAATTATGAGACATTTCTTTAAATGTTCAGCATTGCTCATCTGCCATTATACCTTGTAATCTACTTTCCAAAACTTTCCCCTGCAGCGACATAGTTAGTTTTATTGAAGTATAACCCTCTCGCTTTAAGTTTGACTATGTCACAGCGCCAGAGACCCGGGTTCAATTCCCGCCTCAGGCGAATGTCTGTGTGGAGTTTGCACGTTCTTCCCGTGTCGGCGTGGGTTTCCTCCGGGTGCTCCGGTTTCCTCCCACAGTCCAAAGATGTGCAGGTCAGGTGAATTGGCCATGCTAAATTGCCCGTAGTGTTAGGTAAGGGGTAAATGTAGGGGTCTGGATGGGTTGCACTTCGGCGGGGCGGTGTGGACTTGTTGGGCCGAAGGGCCTGTTTCCACACTGTAAGTAATCTAATCTAATCTATGTCACTCTCAAACTCAATATCACACTATGATCGCTCTTTTTTTTGAGAATATTCCAGTGGACATCATTATCAAAACCAGATCCACAATGCAGGAGTAAATTACTGTGGATGCTGGAAATCTGACATAGAGTCAGAGGATGTTGGAGTTACTCAGACAGAATGGTTAGCGTTAATCTTTTAGACCCATATCCCTTTCTAAATAAATCACCATAGCCCCAGGTGGTTTTCATAGATCCTCTACAGCATGGAAGCAGACCATTTGACCCATTAAGTCCACACCAGCTCTCTGAAGAACATTCCACCCAGACCCACCCTGTTCCTGTAACCCTGCATTTCCCATGTCTAATCCTCCTAGCCTGCACATCCCTGGACACAATGGGCAATCCACTTAATCTGCACATCTTTGGACAGTGGGATAAAACTGGAATGTCCGGAAGAAACCACACAGACACAGGGAGAACGTGCAGGGAGATAGTCACCCGAGGTTGGAACCAAACCCAGGTCTCTCATGCTGTGAGGCAGCAGTGCTAACCACTGAGCCACTGTGCCACCCCTCATATTTTTCACATACCTTTTCAGGAAACTGCTGCAACTGTGTTCCATAAACTCATGTTGCAAACTAGTTTTGTCGATTTAATCAATACGAAGATTAGAGTGAGCCAAGACTTTGCAGTGCCCTTGTTTCAAGATCTTTTTATTTCTTGATTAATGTTCTATCCAACAAAATAGCAGCAGTGAAGGTGCTCAGAAAAACCCACTGTGCATTTATCCCTTATTATGCTTTATTTCTGTGCATCCCAATTTTATTTCCTGTACCTCCAAACTTAAATTCTTCTCCTCTACTGTCCTTATTTCATTTTTTTTTTATTATCAGTGTTAACCTTATCCTCCTACACCATTTTGTCTGTCTCCTTGAAATAACTATCTGGAATATTTAGTTCCCAACTTTGCTCCTTATGCAATCATGTCTCTATAATGGTAATTATATGAATCACATTTATCTCGATTTGTGCCATTAATTTATCTAAATTGTTATGAATGCCTCATGTATTCAGATTAAAGAATCCTTTAATTTTAATACTTTATAATTTTCCCCTAGTTTGACCTTCTTCACTGATGCCCAACTGTGTTTCAAATTTTTCTCCCTTCCTGTCACACTCTAATTATCTTTAGTCAAACTGTAACCTTGAATTTTCTCTTCAGCTTTATAAATGTCTCCACATCGGATCCTGGTCTTTTTAAAGTTTTAATGTTTTATTTAAACTTATCATCTCATCTACTGTCCCAAAATTTGCTAGCACGCTGGTCCCAGTCCAGTTTAAATGTAGCCCCTATCAATAGAATTCTTCATACTGAATGCCCTGTGAATCAAAGTCCCAGCATCCTATACTAATCTTTAAGCATTCAATTCTCTGAATTACTTGATTATGTTCCAGCTGGCATTTGGTTCAGGTGGCACTCCAGAGGTTATTCCTTTTTTGAGGCTCTGCTTTTGGTTATTAACTCTTCAAGTTCTCTCTGTGAAGCATCAGTCCTGGTTTCACCCATGTTGTATTTGGCTGGTACAGTGGTCAGCACTACTGCTCCTCAGCACCAGACCTTCGGTTTCAATTCTGCTTTCAGGTGACTGTCTGTGTGGAGTTTGTGTATTCTCCCCATGTCAGCATGGTCTTTCCTTTGGACGCTCGGGTTTCCTCCCACTGTCCAAAGATGTGCAAGTTAGGTGGGGCTGGCCATGTTAAATTGCTCATGATGTGCAGGTTAGGTAGATTAGGGAAATGCTGGATTACAGGGATACAGTAGGGAGCTGGGTTTAGGTGGGATGCTCTTCAGAGTGTTGGTGTGGACTCAACGGGTTGAATAGTCTACTTCCACACTTTAGAGATTACATGTTTCTAATTGGGCCATAATAACTCCCTGTTCTATTCCAAATCTTCTAGAGCTGTGAGAATGTGCCTTTCACCTTTAAAAGTCTCTGAATACGCAATCATGGTCTACACACACAGTACCTATTCCCCTGAACAGGTGGTCCCCTATCCTCACCAAATTCCTTTACATTGCGCCAACTTGAATGGCGTCCTGAACTGTGCTCATCAGTTTGATCATCCATCTCACAAATCTTGCTTTGTCCACATGAGGAGCAACAATATTGAATTGCTACATTAGGCCAAAGGCTGAGGTTCCCCTGGCGCTGAGATCTGGGATTCCCATACCTGCCTGACTCGCAGTTACATTTAATGCAACATTGCCTCCAGCAGGGTGTTTTACCCAGTGTGGCAATGCTTATATTATCCATCATAACATAATAAACTGCATGTGGATATTAAAAATTCCAACAGATGCTCATTACAGCTAACTATTACATTCAAATAATACATACCTCTGACATCTCAATGTCTGGCTAACATGAAACCAATATGTTATAATGGAGGAAAATGCTTCCAAGTAGCATGCCATTTTGAAATGTCTGAGGTAAGATGGAGTATGACATCTTTATGCCCTCACGTCACATGCTGTGATATATTATTGCTGTTCTGAGCTGTCTGTTACAGATATATTCACATATTGATAATAAAACATAGCACAACAACACTTTCCTTTCCCTAATTGCTAACCAGGTCTGCGACAACTCATAATATATGTATGTGACTGTCTTCTGGATCAAGTCATCAGGTAACACATTAACATCTCTGTTAACTTCGAATGTCTCTATCTCAGGTTCCGTTCATCCACTGTCGGCACTTAGCATCAATGTGGTTCACTGGGATGTTCATGCTTTCCACGAGCCAGAGTTGGTAAAATGCCATCTGCACATATATCAACCCTTATATCACGGGATCATATTGGTATAATTAGTTTCTCTGTGTATTCTACTTAACATTAATTATTTTTGCAAATAGAATTGCATTTTGCAAGTTAGATATATGCTTGCAACATGAACTAGAATGAGTATTAAAGGCAGAAAGTTCTCCCTCCTTCCATCTCTGCGCTGAGTTCCGACTGACACCAAATTTCCCATCTTTGCAATGTGCTCTGATGTGCCCACGTTTTTCTGGTTTTTTTGGAATTAGCTTGAAGGAGCAATAGAGAGGCATTGAGGCTTCTAGAGGTTTCATCCAGAGACTGGGGCCTTGCCGGCTGAAAGTGGACTTTCCAATGATGCAGTGATAAAAACTGAGGATGCACAAAAGGTTAGAATTGAACAAGTGTATGAAACCTCAGAAAGCTGTAGGGCTGTATGACAAAGGATAAGATCATAGATCTCCAAGGTCATTAATGAAAACAGAGAATAAGTCCGGAGGTGTTGATGGTCCAGACATTTATGTAGGACAGACAGATCGGGGGATGGATGAGAATTGTAGAGTTTGGATCCAGGCAGGAGTATAAAAACATTTTACAGAGGGTAATGAATGGGAGGGAAGCTAGGAAAACATTGGAATAATCCAGATTAGACTAGTCCAAGTACTCACATAGATTTGATCCTCATAGTTCATAAAAGATTTAGAAACTTTTGGGAAAGAGTGAAAAGAAGACCTTGTAAAGGTAATTCAGCACTCAGAACATGCAACTGTAAGAGGCCTGATGAGGAGGAATGGATCCTCAGGGTGCAGGAATATGGGGCAGATTTGCCAAAGACAGTAAGAATGACACTCTGTCTGTTGAAATCACTGGCCAAATCCCAGCGACTGGGGGACTGAGACCAATTTGTCCACTTAAAGTACTCAGTTAGTGGATGGGTAGAAAGACTGACCCTGACAATTCATGCACCCTGATTCTTGGGCCATCTTTTCTTGAGAATGAAGAATACTGAGAGATGACCGAGAACCTGTTTAAATAATGAAAACATTTGCAAATGTATTCATGAGGAAGATAGATTGAATTTAACGTCTATCGCAGGATTGGACATTTGTGAAGGGAAGGTGGGGGATTGTATTTGTTGTACAGTGGTGTGGGCAGGTAGAGAGTCTCGCACTTCATCGGCAGGGTGCATGAATTGTCAGGGTCAGTCTTTCTACCCATCCACTAACTGAGTACTTTAAGTGGACAAATTGGTCTCAGTCCCCCAGTCGCTGGGATTTGGCCAGTGATTTCAACAGGCAGAGTGTCATTCTTACTATCTTTGGCAAATCTGCCCCATATTCCTGGACCCTGAGGATCCATTCCTCCTCATCAGGCCTCTTACAGTGCCTGCAGTGGCCACCAATCCTGGTGGCACTGTTGATACTAAGGAGCTGCCAGCATATTGATTGGGCAGTACCTCTTAAAGGTTTGAGATCCAAGAACCCTCGCATTGATCAGGACTCCTAAGGGCCATGAATCACATCATGTTTCCCAGGAATAGCCATGGCAGGGTTATCATTTGACCTGAGGTGATAGAAAAGCCCATCACTGTGACCACTACCTCCAAGCCAAGTCTTCTGATTCTAGGACAGTTCAAAACTAGGGGCTGTAACTATAAGGTGGGCACTTATAAGCTCAATTGTGTACTCAAAGAGAGTTGAGAACACACAATTAGCTTCTCCACAATAATGAGGGAGTGACATAGCACTAATATCACTGAACTAGTCATTATGAATCTCAAGATAATGCTTTAGAGGACTCAGTTTTAATCCTGCCACAGCGGATGGTCAAATTTGAATTCATTCTAAAATAATCTGATGGAATGGCAATCCTGTAGCTACTTTCAATTGACATTAAAAATATGCCATCTGATTCATTAATGCTCTTTAGGGAAGGAAATCAGCCTGGTCTGGCCTACATGCGACTCCAGAGCCACAGCAATGTAGTTGACTCTTAACAGGCCTCTGAGCAATGAATGAGGAGAAAGTGAGGTCTGCAGATGCTGGAGATCAGAGCTGGAAATGTGTTGCTGGAAAAGCGCAGCAGGTCAGGCAGCATCCAGGGAACAGGAGAATCGACGTTTCGGGCATAAGCCCTTCTTCAGGAATTCCTGAAGAAGGGCTTATGCCCGAAACGTCGATTCTCCTGTTCCCTGGATGCTGCCTGACCTGCTGCGCTTTTCCAGCAACACATTTCCAGCTCTGAGCAATGAATGCTGACCTTGCCAGTGATGCTAACACCGTATGAATTACATACAATGTAAGTATGGCTGAGGGGAACATTGTCAATGTATTTTAAGGGAAAGCTAATGAGGGAGAAAAGAATAAAAAGAGGTGACTATAAAATTAAATGCAGTAAATCGAGTGGGAGGAGGTTTGTGTGGGGAATGAACACTGACATGTTCCCGTTAGCTTGAATAGTCACTTTTTTTAATCTTGCAAATTTTATGTAACTCCAACTCTGATGAATTGGCTGGTTTACTAATATAGTTTTTAACTTACAACTGGCTACATTCCTTTCATAGAACTCATCTCCTGATCTCTCAGCCTGGGGCTGGAAGGGAAAAGCAGAGCCCAAAGTTGTGTCTGCAAATCTCATGATAATTTACCATTGTCTATTAGTGCCTCTGTCTTTGTGTTTGAACTCCAGGGGTTGATAACACTGCTGATCACTATTTTTAACTTGTATATTAACTGCAGCCTATACCCATTAGGATCCCGCTGAACAAATGTTAGTGCCACTTTACGCTATATAGTTCCAGGGAAAGCTTGACTAAATCACATCAGCATAAATCACAAAAGTGCCAGCAACCCATTAAAAAAGCATAACATTGTCATCGGCTCAGGATTTATCTTTACTTGACACTATCTTCAACACCAAATGAAAGCTAACACATTGGAGGCCAACTGCTTTATTAATCTCATTTTGATAATGATATACATTTTCATGGTGATGTTATTCTCTGCACTGACTCCATTTCTAGTTCGCTGCTCTCCAGAAAGCTTTGATCCTGCATCTCAGGGCCTACATCAATAATCCCTGGGTCACAGCTGTCTGAAAAACACATCAGGAATTCCTTCCAATAACTCCCTTTGCTGTGGGCAACATCCTGAGGCCTCAGGCCATTGGTTTGCAGTGGGGTAACTGCTCAAACTCTCAGTTGACATGGCAAGTTAAAATGAGGCCAGGGCCTCAAATTGATGGGGACCTCTTTTCTACTGACCAACTACTTTGTCTTATGAAAGGCTCACTACAAAGTTAAAATCAAAGTGATGATATGGGTATTGTATATAGGATCATCATAGATAGAATCCCTACAGCATGGAAACAGGCCATTTAGTCCAATAATTCCATACCGTCATTCCGAAGAGCATCCCACCCTGACTCACTCCCCTGTAACCCTGCATTTCCCATGACTAATCCATCTAACCTATGAATCCCTATTAAACAGAACCAATTTAGCATCACCAATCCACCTAACCTGCACACCTTTGGACTGTGGGACTGAAGCATCCATAGGAAACCCATGCAGACACAGGGTCTGCATGGGAAAATGTGCAAATTCCACACTGGCCACTACCCGAGACTGGTATTGAACCCATGTACCTGGCACTGTGAGGTAGCAGTGCTAACCACTGAGCCACTATGCCACTGTGAATCCACCTTTGTGAAAATAGGAGGGGGAATATTAATACCTGTGCGAAACATTTGGCTGGCAGAAAGGAGATGAGTACCAGTGTTATTTGGCACTTGCATTGTCAATGTGCCAACATATTCATTTGGCATTACACGTCATGATGAGTATGTCAGTAAACCTTTAAGAAACACAGTTACATCAGTCTCACCACTGCATCATAGAGTGTGACCTCAGGTTTAAAATTCTCTTGCTCCATCTCATCCCAAAGACACTTGCGGGCGGCACGGCGGCACGGTGGCACAGTGGTTAGCACTGCTGCCTCACAGCGCCAGAGACCCGGGTTCAATTCCCACCTCAGGCGACTGACTGTGTGGAGTTTGCACGTTCTCCCCGTGTCTGCATGGGTTTCTTCCGGGTGCTCCGGTTTCCTCCCACAGTCCAAAGATGTGCAGGGCCAGGTGAATTGGCCATTCTAAATTGCCCGTTAGGTAAGGGGTAAATGTAGGGGTATGGGTGGGTTTCGCTTCGGTGGGTCGGTGTGGACTTGTTTCCACACTGTAATGTAATGTAATCTAATCTAATCTAAATCTAAAGCATGACACTCTACCGAAATCCCATTGCTATTTTGTAATATATTAATAATAGCCCAGATGTTTGGGTATCTGAGAAATGTAATGTCTGTATATAGTAATTAATTGCAATAAAAGTCTGATTTTTCAATACCATGATATCCATGCCTAGTTTCTTATATTATAAGAGAAAACAAAGGTCTGTTGGATCCAAACTCACATGATTATCATCATGCCTGTCTCCATAAGTTCTTCTCAGATACTCTGCCACTCCAATTCCTACCAAAACATTTACTACTGTGTGACCTTCCTGCCATCCAAATGTGGATCAAACTTTGACTCCCTCCTAGATCAGCTATCAGCTTCCCTGTCACACTCATCACACTGTGAAGTCTTAATGAAACCTCCCCTGGCCACTTCTACCTTCCAGCATTACCCTGCCCAGAAAACCAGGGTGATAGCAATAAAAACAATCATCAGACCACTGTCACTTTACTCCTCTGAATCTTTTCCTTTTAACACCTTGCCTTGTGCTACTGTGCTCCTATTAAGTCTTCATGTGTCATATTTCCCACTGAGATATTTCCACTGACTTCCTCCCGAACTCTCTGTCCTTTCTATGGCTACATTGTCAATCCTCTTATCATCTTATCTACTTCAGCTACATCTCGTCTAATGTCTCTAACAAAACACGATGGTCTCTCCTTGAATTCTTTGAACTGCCTGACTCTTAACCCCTCTACCCCCTTCCCTAAAAACTGCTCTGCACTTCCATCACTTGGACATTGTTTTCATTTGCTGCTTTTGTGCTGCCAACTTGTTAATCACAGATAAAGCCACCCCTATATCATTCGCCTATATTTTCCCATACTCTCCGGTCTACTTCACTCTCTATCTTTTGTCGTGGCAAAACAAATTTTCCTCAATTCAGTTTTAGTATTTTTTTACAGTGCTGTGTCTACAAGAATAAATAAAAAGCTGTAAGTTCTGCAGGGAATAACATGTCTTCGATCTCCCAAATACTTGTTGACCATCTATAAGGCATAAGTCGGGAGTGTGATGGAACATTTTACACTTGCCTGGTTAAGTACAGCTCAAAGAACACATAAGAAACTTTACAAAGCAGCCCACTTGACTTGAACCCCATCCACGACCTTCAATATTCACTCCTTCCGCACCAACACACAGTGGCTGGAGCGTTTGCCTCTACAACTTACATTGTAACAACCCAACAGCACCCTCCAAATCCACAACCAAGACCATCGAAATGACAAGAGCAGCAGGTACTTGGGAGCACAAGCTCCCCTGAAAATATATCTGTTGCTAGGTCAAAATCCGGGAACTCTCTTCCCAACAACATTGTGAGTGTACCTTCACACCAATGACGTAGTTGTTCAAGAAGACAGCTCACCATCACTTTCTCCAGGGCAATTAATGCTGGGAAATGTCTGAGCCAGTGGTGCCCACATACCATGGACAAATATAGAATTTTCGTGTAGAATTTGGCTCTTCCTTTGCTGTAATACCTCTGCAGTCGAGTATCTGTGAAATCACAAGCCCTTCTCCATTTTTGATGCTCCTATCCTTGTAAATCTCTTTTGGTATCACTATGAGCAGTGCCCTGACACAGCCTCTATTCTGTGCCTTAGTACATCCAAGGTACAAAACTTGAATATTTATGATAGTGATACAATAATTAAAGCAGATAATGTTGGGCAAATTAAAAAAAGGCAGCAGTTCAAGTCTAACAGCAATATTTTTCAGCAGACTTCACTACGGCTTCAAAGGACAGGAGTTCCTTCATTAAAACTGCAATAAATGGAATAATCCAATAAAGCCATGAAGAAAAGTGGGGATCTGCCATTAAAGATGGAAAAGGTGGGGAAACACCTCAGTATAACAGCAAAGTGCAGGAGAACCAGCATCACCACCAAGTAAAAAGCTTCGAAGCAGATAAAAAGTTCTGAGCACATGTAGCTTTCCAAAAGGCTCTGTAGCATTGAGCCAAGAGGTCTAGGTTGAAGTCCCACCTGCCTCAGAGATGTTTCATAACACATCTGAACAGCCTTATTAAAACTATGTGCATCCTTGGAGCGCTTGTAAAACCTAATAACATCCCTATCGCTTAACCAGGAGACTCAAGTTCAAGTCCTATGTGCCCTAGAATTGTATAATAACGTCTTTGAACAAGTCGATTAAAAAATATTAGTATATTGGAAGGAAGATTTATTTTTGAAGATGGGCCAAATAGAGCACGTAAGTGGACATCCTAGGGAAGACAATTCTTAAAGTATAGAATAGCTGGACAGTAAATCAGAAACTAAACAAATAAATGCACTTCTATATACAATTCTGAGTAAAGCAGATTATGTCATAGCACATCAAGAGGTGACAGAGGTAATAGACACATTCAAAGAGATAGTTAAAGGCTTTGAAAATAATTCCATACTCTGAACTAATAAAACAAGTGAAAGAACAAGATTTAAAAGAAGAGTTCAGCAAGTAAGGGAATTCATAGATGATTTTATTATATTAGATTAGATTAGATTACTTACAGTGTGGAAACAGGCCCTTCGGCCCAACAAGTCCACACCGACCCGCCGAAGCGCAATCCACCCAGACCCATTCCCCTACATGTACCCTTCACCTAACACTACCGGCAATTTAGAATGGCCAATTCACCTAACCTGCACATTTTTGGACTGTGGGAGGAAACCAGAGCACCTGGAGGAAACCCACACAGACTCGGGGAGAATGTGCAAACTCCACACAGTCAGTCGCCTGATCTCTACAAATTAATTGGAAAGATGTAACTATGGTAACTTCAATTCAGAATTCATAAGAGACTGAATTGTTTTAGATTTTACTGCTAAATCTCTGTCAGATTAACTACTGACCAAAGAAAATCTGACTCACTTTAGCTCAGTAGCTGAATGCAACAGTGATGCAGAAGCAATCTAGCACTTATTACTAAAGGAACAAAGTATAAAATTAGGAACTATGGCCGCAACTGTACAAGGTATTAGTGAGACCACACCAAATGAATTGCATTCAGTTTTGGTCTGCTTACTTGAGGAGGGTGGTAGTTGAATTGGAGTTGAATTAAGTTCAGAGGAGGTACACTAGATTGATTCTAAAGATGAGGGTTTTGTCATATGAGGAAAGATTGATCCCATTTAGGCCTATAGTCTCTGTCGTTTCAAAGAATGAGATGACATGTAATTGAAGTGGATCAGATGCTAAAGGGGAGTGTCAACAATGTAGACATAGAAAGGATATTTCCACATGTGAGGTAATCTAGGATGAGAAGTCAGAATTTTAGGCTAAGAAGATAAATCGCTTTTTTCAAGGGTCATAAATCTCTGCAATTTGCTACCCTGGAGTGTGGAGGATGGTGGGATACGGAGTAAATTTAAAAAGGAGATAGCCAGATGTTTAATTATTATTGGATTTGAGAGTTACAGAGAATGGAGAGGAAAGTGAAGTTGAGGCTGAAATGAGATCAGCCATGATCAAATCAAATAACAGAGCCAGCTCAAGGAGCTGAATCAAGTATTTTTGCTCTTTATCCCTATGGCCCTGGAAAACCAACCTTGGCACAGGACAGCATTAGAATCCATTCAATTCTTAGGCTACAAAACCACAAAAGACATAGAAATAATCCACTGCAGCAGTTTGTATCTGCTGCAGACACCAAACATACTTGGTCAAGCTGTGGAGCAAAGAAACCTCACAGTGAAGAACAATGCCCAGCTATTAAAAACCGGATACTTTTATTGTGAAACAAATCATTATCTTTATTAAATTTGCTAAGAAGGACTCAGCCATAGAAAATCAAAAGCCCAAAAAACTGCCAACACAAAAGGTAAATGAAATAGAACAATCTTCAGTAGAAGACAATCGCAAAGAATTTCTGAGAGAATAGGAGTTTTTGCCTTTTTTTCCTCAGGAATTGGGTTTCACTGGCCAGGCCAGCATTTATTGCCCATTCCTAATTGACCAGAGGGAAATTAAGAGTCAAAGACATTGCTGTGGGTCTAGAATCACATGTCGACCAGACCCAAGTAAGGATAGCAGCTTCTTTCCCTTAAGGACATTAGTGAGCCAGATGGGTTTTTCTGACATTCAGCAATGGATTCATGGCCATTATTAGACTTTCAATTCCAGATTTTGTATTGAATTCATATTCCCCCATCGACGGTGACGGGATTCAAAGCTTGGCATCCCGAGACGGTATCAGGGTCTCTGGGTGATAATACCACAAGGCCATCACCATCAGACCAGCGTCCCTAATGCAGCATATTGGCAAAGTGATGTTTATGTCAATGGGTGTTGCATGAATTACAACCACATACTGGAAATAATGTTTTTAGATAGTAAGCCTTGGGCTGAGACACGCAGTAGCCATAACTAATGGAAGTCCATCGATATTGTCCACGGGACATCAAATATATATTAAAGAAATGCTGGGAGGCAGCATAGATCTTGCAGCTGCTCCTGGGATTGCAGACTTAGTTAAAGATTTATTATTGTTTTATTACAGTTATTACAGTTACATTTGAATAAGTACATGAATAGGAAAGGTTTACAGGGATATGAGCCAGGAGCAGGCAGGTGGACTAGTTAAATTTGGAAATATGTTCAGCATGGACTGGTTGGACCAAATGGTCTGTTTCCATGCTGTATAATTCTATGACTCCATATGTTACAAGCAGCTGTCCAATTTAAATGACACCATATAGGAGAAAAATCACATACCTACTTCGCAACCAGGAACTGTCACTCAAAGAAGAAAGACTTCAACCTTATTCGAAAAGTAGAAGATATTTTATTACAAAAGATAACTGATAAAAAAAACGGTTCTTTAAGTTCATGGTGAAACTTAAAACAATATGATAGATTCCCTTGTGATTAGTTACATTCGTATAAGAAATTTGTTTCAGACCATCAACGAGATGGAAAACTCTGCATTTCACTGGCATCAGCTTTGAAGCGAGTTTGAACTCTTCAAGAAAGCAATGTTCATGAGGGAAAAAACAAGTAAAGTGACAGCCAGTAAGCATATAATCCATTCAGACAATTGAAATATTTGCAACTGAATTAGCTCAGATTACATCACAGTGTAGTAAACAACAAGTTGTGGCAGATTCAAGTCTGATGCCAGATGCTGAGGTAGAGAGAGAAATTCAAGTAGAACATCTGAACTGCTTATCCCCCACAGGAGGATAACAGAGTTCACACCGAGAAAGAACAAATTTACAAGACATGGAACTGTGGAAGTGAAAATATTGGTTTCACAAATAATTCAGTCATTGAGGGCAAATGAGAAAGTGCAGACTAATCGATAGGTTGAAGTCATAGCTCTACATTCTTTAGCATAGATCGGCAGGAATATCGATGATGTGGTGCAAACAGCTCCATGGAAACCAGCAGTAAGAAGGAACCAACAATCCAAAGATGTAAGATGTTTCAAGAAAAAAAGGTCTTCCACAGCAGTAAGTAATCAAAGATCCTCCAGTTTAGAAACAACATCTGACCACAAACTGTCAGGAAGACGATGAAAGACAATTATTTTCTCTCTAACAAACTAACATTTTTCTAGATAAAAACCGAAAGAACTGCAGATGCTGTAAATCAGAAACAAAAGCAGAAATTGCTGGAAAAGCTCAGCAGGTTTGGCAGCATCTGTGGAGAGAAATCAGAGGAAAGGTCACTCGATCCGAAATGATTTCTCTCCACAGATGCTGCCAAACCTGCTGAGCTTTTCCAGCAACTTCTGACTTTGTTACCATTTCACTAAGTCTAAAAAGAACATGTTCAGGGAGATTTGTGAAATCTTTGGATTGTCCTAACTTGCAGAGGCAAATTTTTGAGGGATCGTGGAGCAAGTGGTAAATGTAATTAAATAAACAACAGTAACAATAATGCCAGGCAAATCATGCTGAAGCCCCATGAAATCACGTGGCATTGTGCCAAACATGGCGAGGAACCGCCTGCCAATTATTACATAGCTGATCACCCCTCAGCTGATGAATCAGTCCTCCATTTGGGGACCAAGCACGGAGGGTGACAAGGGCACAGAACATACTTTGGGTCAACGATGTCAAATGTCCATTTTCTGGTGCCATCACAAGGAGTGTCCTGGTAGCACCATTACTGACTGAGCTGTCCGAGTGCTAAAGGATGTAATTGTTAGACTGAGTGTGCACAGGAGTGAGGGAATGAACAAAAGGGCAAAAATCTTGCTTTCACTAATTTACCTGTTGTAAATAAACCTTGACTGTATTGTTTGGAATGAAAAAGCACAGCAGGTCAGGCAGCATCTGAAGAGCAGGAGAGTCAATGTTTCGGGCACAAGCCCTTCATTAGGCATGTAGGGGGACGGGTGCTGCTGAGAAACAAATAGGAGGTTGGGGGTGGGGCAGGGGGGAAGGTAGCTAGGAAAGCAGCGGGGAAGGTGACAGGTAGATGCAAGTGGGGGCGATTGTGATAGGTAGGTGGGGAGGGTGGAGTGGATAGGTGGGAAGGAAGATGGACAGGTGGGACAGGTCAAGAGGAGAGTGCCGAGTTGGAGGGTTGGCTTGAGGGTGAGTTGGGGGATGGGATGTAGTGCAGTAGACATTGATGCCATATGTTTGGAAGGTCCCAAGTTGGATGATGAAGCATTTGTCCTCCAGTTGTCAGGTGACCTGGATTTGATGGTGGAGGAGGCCCTAGATGTGTGCATGTCCTTGGGAGAATGGGAGGGGGAGTTGAAGTGGTTGGCCACAGGGCAGTGGGGTTGTTTGGTGTGTGTTCCTAGAGATGTTCACTGAAATGCTCCATGAGTTGGCGTCCTGTCTCCCCAATGTAAAGGAGACCACATTGAAAGCAACAGACATGGTAGATGAGATGGTTGGTGCGCAGGAAAATCTCTGCTGGATGTGAAAAGATCCTTTGGAGATTTTCCTACATATCTATCCACCTCATCTACTGTGCCCCTTGCTCTCAATGTGGTCACCTCTACATCAGGGAGACAGGACGCCAACTCGCTGAGAGTTTCAGAGAACATCTCTGGGACACACGCACCAAACAACTCCACCACCTCGTGGCCAACCACTTCAACTCCCTCTCTCATTCCACCAAGGACATGCAAGTTCTGGGCCTTCTCCACTGCCAAATCAAAGCCACCCAATGACTGGAGGAAGAAAGCCTCATCTTCTGCCTTGGAACCCTTCAACCACACGGCATCAACATTGACTTCACTAGTTTTCATATCTCCCCTCCCCCACCTCATCCAAGATCCAACCCTCCAACTCAGCACCACCCTCTTGACCCGTCCTACTTTCTATCTTCCTTCCCACCTATCTGCTCCACCATCCCCACTGACTTACCAACATCACACCCAACCTGCATCCACCAATTGCCTTCCCAACTACCTCCCCACCAGCCAGACCCCCACCATCTTATTGATTTATTTGCCTCCCCCCGCATTCCTGATGAAGAGCTTATGCCTCAAACGTCAATTGTCCTACTTCTCGGATGCTGCCTGACCTGCTGTGCTTTTCCAGCACCACACTTTTTGATTCTGACTCTCCACCATTTGTAGTCCTCACTTGCTCTGCTTGGAATGACTACCATACAGTTCTGGTAGAGGCGAAGTCCTGCCTTCACTTTGAAGATGCCATTTATTGTTTTGGGTGGCACAACCATGGCACTGAGCAGACAGAATTGTAGCAGATCTAGCTACTAAATACTGGACATCCATGAGGTACCATAGACCATCCGCCACAGCAGAAATATATTAAGCCACAATCATTAACCTCATGGTCCGGTATATCCCACACTCTACCATGTCATCTAGCTAGGAGATCAACTCTGAGACAATGAAAAGTGCAGAAGGGCATGTGTAGAGCAGCATGAGTAATATGTGGAATGGAGGTATCAACAGTAACTACAGGACCAAACAGTACAAGCAATAGGCAATGTCAGGCAATCTCACAATCAATGGATCATACCTAAGCTCTGCAGTCCTGTGACATACTACTTTGAATGGTAGTGGATAATCGAACAACGTAATTAAAAGAGGAGTTTCCAAAATATTCTCATCGTTGATGGTGCAGCCCAGCACAATTGTGAAAGGGACATGGCAGAGGCATTTGCAATACCACAGATGTGGCCAGTGGAAGATCCATCTTGGCCTTTTTCTGTTGTCCACAGCATTACAGATGCTAGTCTTCATCCAATTCAATTCACTCCATATGATATCAAGAAACAGCTGAAGATTTGCACACTGTAAAAGTGATGGACTCTGACAATATTCCAGTGATACAAGTGAAGGAGTGTGCTCCCGGATCATCTATTCTCCGAGTCAAGCTGTTCCTGTGCAACTTCAAAGCTGGCACCTACACAGCAATTTTTTAAAAATTGGCCCATAAAACCTATACAAAAGGAAACAAGATAAATTAAATATTGCCAATTACCATCCCAGCAGTATACTTTGATCTTCGACAAAAGGGATGTGATATTGTAGCTGCATTATCACAGGACCATTAATCCAGAGACCCAGGTAATGTCCTCAGAAGGTGAGTTCAAATCCCATCGTGGCAGATGGTGAAGATTGAATTCGGTAATGATTTGGAGTTAAGAGTCTTTGATAACCATGAAACTGTTCTCGATTGTTTAAAAAAACCTATTTAGTTCATTAAAGACCTTTAGGGAAGGAAATCTGCCAACCATGTCTAGTCTGGCCTACAATGTGAGTCCAGATTGACAGCAATGCAGTTGATTCTTTAATGCCCTCTGGGCAAGTAGTGATTGGCAATAAATACTGGTCTACCGATGATAACCACATTACATCAATGAATTTCAAGAAGTGAGGGAAGATGTTGCTGACAATGTTATCATGGAGCACTTACTCATTAATAACCTGCATATCGATGCTGAGTTTGTGTTTCACCAGGGCCACTAGCTCCTGACCTCATTATAGCCTTGGACACAAAGACTGAATCCAAAAAGGACATGAGGTTGACTGCCCTTGACATTAAGTCCACATTTGACCAAGTGTGTCATCATGTAGCCCATAACTGGAGTCAATGGGATTCAGGAGATGATTGGAGTCATACCTGGCATAGACGAATATGGCTGTGGTTGCTGGAGACAGTCATCTCAGTTCCAGGACATTTCTGCAGCAGTTTTTCAAAGCAGTGTCCTAGGCCCAACCATCTTTAGCTGCTTCATTAATGACCTTTTCTCCATCATAAATTCAAAGTTTTGCTGATTTTTACTGTACAATGCACCATTCACAGCTGAAAATGTGTTGCTGGAAAAGCGCAGCAGGTCAGGCAGCATCCAAGGAACAGGAGAATCGACGTTTTGGGCATAAGCCCTTCTTCAGGAATGAGGAAAGTGTGTCCAGCAGGCTAAGATAAAAGGTAGGGAGGAGGGACTTGGGGGAGGGGCGTTGGAATTGCGATAGGTGGAGGGAGGTCAAGGTGAGGGTGATAGGCCGGAGTGGGGTGGGGGCAGAGAGGTCAGGAAGAAAATTGCAGGTTAGGAAGGAGGTGCTGAGTTCGAGGGATTTGACTGAGACAAGGTGGGGGGAGGGGAAATGAGGAAACTGGAGAAATCTGAGTTCATCCCTTGTGGTTGGAGGGTTCCCAGGCAGAAGATGAGGCGCTCTTCCTCCAACCGTCGTGTTGCCATGGTCTGGCGATGGAGGAGTCCAAGGACCTGCATGTCCTTGGTGGAGTGGGAGGGGGAGTTAAAGTGTTGGGCTACGGGGTGGTTGGGTTGGTTGCATCTGCAGTCCTCACTTTTTCCTCGACCATTCACAGCTGCTCAAGTACTGAAGCAGTTTGCATCTAAATGTGGCAAGACCTCGACAGCATTCAAGCGTTAGGTGATAAGTGCTCAGTTTTGTACCACACAAGTGCCAGATATTGACCATTTTCCACAGTGAAACTTGAACTGTAAAGCCTCGACATTCAATGCCATTTTCATACATTTTATCCCTGACTATGGATGTCCTGGGGCGTCCCACTGGGTAGAACCTAACTGACTCCGTTATATAAAAGCAATGGTTACAAGACCAGGTCAGAGGCTACAAATCTGTAACTCACAACTTGACATTCTAAAGCCAATTGTCCTCTACAAAATCAAAGTCAGGAATGTGGTGAATGCTGTGAACTTACCTGGATGGCTGCAACTCCAACAACACTTAGGAAGCCATCAACAACATGCAGGACAAGGTTTTCTGTTGATTTTTATCCCATCTAACACCTTCAACATTCACTCCCTTTACCCCTTGACGTACAATAAAAGGACCATCAACAAGTTTCTCTGTAGTAACTCATTAATGTCCTTTGACAGATTATGCATAGAAACAAAGAAACTTAGAAAATAGGTACAGGAGTAGGCCATTTGAGCTTGCTCCATCATTCAAAATGATCATCCCACTCAATATCCTGTTCCCACTTTCTCCCCAAACCTTTAGCACTAAGAACTATATCTAATCCTTCTTGAAAACATTCAATGTTTTGGCCTCATGTGGCCAAAACTTTATGTGGCAGAGAATTCCATAGGCTCTCCCCTCTCTGGGTGAAGACATTTCTCCTCATGTAAGTCCGAAAAGGCCTATCCCGTATCCTTAGGTTACGACCCCGGGGTCTGGACTTCCCGGTCATTAGGAACACCCTTCCTGCATTTACCTTATCTGCTCCTGTTGGAATCTTGTAGGTTTCTAAGAAATAGCCCCTCATACTTCTAAACTCCAGTGAATATAATCCTAGGAGAAAAGTGAGGACTGCAGATGCTGAAGATCAGAGCCGAAAATGTGTTGCTGGAAAAGCGCAGCAGGTCAGGCAGCATCCAAGGAGCAGGAGAATCGACGTTTCGGGCATGAGTCCTTCTTCAGGAAAGGCTGAAGAAGGGCTCATGCCCGAAGCGTCGATTCTCCTGCTCCTTGAATGCTGCCTGACCTGCTGCGCTTTTCCAGCAACACATTTTCAACTCTGAATATAGTCCTAACCAATTCAGTGTCACTTCATATGTCAGTCCTACCAAGCTAGAAGGCAAAGGGCAGTAGATGTATGGTAACTCTACTACCCTTGAGGTGCCCTGAGAGACAAACAAGTGAACTCTATCAACCACTTTCCTTTGTGGTAGATGTAATTAAACCATGGAGATTTTTTCTCCAAATCTCACACCATCCTCATTTGGAACGATATTGCTATTCCTTCACTACCACTGGGTGGGAATCCTAAACTCCTTTCCCACCAGCATATGGATTCTCTTCCGCTGAAAGTGGTTGAGGTCAAAAACATTGAATGTTTTTCAAGAAGGTGTTAGATATAATTCTTCGCGCGAAAGGGATCAAACAGTGTGGGGACAAAACACAAACAGGAAACTGTGGATGCATAAAAAGCACAGAGGTTCAAATAGGCAACTCCCACCTTCTCAAGAGCAGTTTGGAATGGCCTTAAATGTGGTCTAGCTAACAACACACATATTCCATGAAAGAAAAATTAAAATCACGTGTTATGGAGTGGTACTGATAAATGAAAGCCTAAGACATTAAGTTTAAAACCATTGTAAATGAACCAAATACGTAAATTATGTGTGATTCTCATAAGTCATCCCACGCTATTCTGTGCTGACGTTTTTCAGACCTACTGAACAATAATCAAGCTTTAGATACATAAATATCAAACTGAAACTATTCATGTTTCTGTAGTAAATAGTTAATGTCCCTATGAGTTATTGCTCTCTTTGCTCCCCATATTAAACAGACTGATCTGCTGCCGTCCCTTGCTGCTGATAAGATTTCACCAGCCTGAGACTGTCATTCCTCATGGATTTTATTGCTTCAGCTTCAGTTTGAAAGAACTGCTGCTTCCCCTACAACTCTGACAGGACTTTTACAATCAAAGCACTTTGCAAAAATTCGACACGGAGCAATAGAAAATATGCCAAGAAGGTTGGCCAAGAGCTTGGTCAAAGACGTAACTCATTATGACATGTCATACAGAAGGAGGGGGGGGGTATCAATACAGTTTAAAGAGCAAATGCAGGATGGAAGTGGCGAGAAGTGTTCCATTTAGAAGCCCAGAGTAAGGACAACTGAGAGTTTGAGAGGGAAGTAGGAATTTCAGAGCTGAAAGATCCATGACACCATGAGACGTAGGAATAGAAATAAGGCCATTTGACCCATAAAGTCTGTTTCAACATTTGATAAAATTATGCGTACAGTTCTGGTTGCCACATGAGCAAAAGGATGTGGATGCTTTGGAAAGGGTGCAGAGGAGGTTCACCAGGATATTGACTGGAGGTGCTAGCTCTGAAGAGAGGTTGATTGGATTAGAATTATTTTCATTACATAGGTGGAGGTTGAGGGGGGAACCTGATTGTGGTCTACAAAGTCACGAGAGGTTGGATAGCAAGAAGCTTTTTCGCTGAGTGGGGAACTCAATTACTAGGAGTTCATGGTGAGAGGGGAAATGTTTAAGGGAGATATGAATGGCAAATTCTTCACGCGGAGTGTGATGGGTGCCTGGAATGCGTTGTCAGTGGAGGTGGTAGAGGTGATCAAAAAATCGTCATTTAGGTTGCATCTAGACAGATACATGAATGGGTAGGGAACAGGGATACAGATCCTTAGAAAATAGGCAACAGAGGATCTGGATCAGTGCAGGCTTGGGGGGCTTAAGGGCCTGTACTTGTGCTGTAATATTCTTCGTTCTTTATGACAGAGACAGGAACACATTGACCTGAATTTGAATAGAAGGGCTAAAAGTTAATTTTAAAACGTTAGAATACTGGGGAAATGGGCATCTCTAGAGGATAAGAGGAAGCTGATCCCACATAAAGATGATATTATCAAGAACAAAGTACATATGAGAAAGAGGATGAGGTCAAGAATGGGTTCATTGAAGACATGAGATGCTGAAAGGCAGTCATTGGTTTTGATGATGCAGCAATGATCACGTGATCAAAAAGGAGCTTTGTGGAAATGAAAAAAATGGAATAGATTTGCATCATATTTTTTGGGAGCTTGTTGCACGCAAGCATTATTCATAAGGCAACTGTGTGAATCCAGTGCAACATTAACTTTGGAAACCTAAAATAATTCCATCTTTATGTTATAAACATGACTGGACGTCTATGCCTCTTACTTCAAAATTGTTTTGTTGCAGTAACCTGATTGTTTAATTCTTGACAGTGTAAAAAGGCTTAAGGAAAGATTTTTTTTTTCCTTACAAAAGTAGAATTTAATTAATCAGTAGTATTCTGTCAAGTCATTCCATAATGCTTCAGAAAGTGTCTCCCAATACTCTGAGGAGATTAAGTCCATTGTTTTCCCTGCCTATTCAAATTTTCTTCCTGTTGGTCTGTTACTGAGCTCCATCCAGCTTTGATCCAAACTGTTTCTAGCTATGGCATAGTCTTTGACCCAGGGTTGAGCATTAAATGTCAGATCCACTCCATGGACAAAATCAAACCAATTTTATTTCCATAAAATAATAATTTATCTCTACTATAGAGCAAAGAGTCATCTATACCATCGAATACCTACAGTGTGGAACAGGCCATTCAGCTCATTGAGTCCATACCAAACCTCCAAAGACCATCCACCCAGATCCACTTCCCTATCCCATAACCCTGCCCATCTACCTACACTGCACAATTTAGCATGGCCAATCCACCTAACCCACACATTATTAGACTATGGGAGGAAACTAGAGCATCCAGAGGAAACCCAGACAGTCACACAGAAAGCATATAAATTCCACACAGACAATTGCCCAAGAGTGGAATTAAACCTGGATCCTTTGTGCCGTGGGGAAGCAGTGCTAACCACTGAGTCACTGTACCAATACCACTAATCGTTAGTATCCAATTGATAAGTAACCACCAATAATTACTGAGTAAATGAGTAAGGAGTTATGTCATGACAATATCAGGTAACATGGGACAGAGACTTGATGGAAATAAGTACAAGTGAACTCTGTTCTAACTGTTGTACTAGCACCTTTAACATAATATCCCTTTAAGAACGCAACACACAAATATACCAAATGTTATCACATAGCCACAGGCCACAGTCTCTCTGCACTGTAGCACTCAAGGGACAGGCTATGTCTGGAGATTACTCTATACCGTTTGAGTAAGTTTAGCTATAAATAAACCTGTCAGACATTTTCAAGTGAACAGAATGCATGTACCTCACTGTGTTATATTTAGATAACACCAGAATATTATTGCATATTACACAACTGGGACTTTTTCTGCTAAAAAGTGGAGAACAGAGAAATAAACAGGCTTACAGGCTTAAAGACCGACGGGAACAGTAGCGAAAACAAAAACGATCGTTATTCAGAAGTTTTCACAATACAGAATGCAGAAGGAAATGAGATTTCTTCACAAACTATATCTCTGAATTGACCAGTTCATGCAGCCAGCTGCTTCAAACCCATCCTCTCTAAAGGCTACTTCAAATGTGAACAGCCATCAGACCTCAGTCCCACACTGAATTAAAATAAAAACACATGCCTAGAATGAAAACACAGAAAATAAAATTTAGTGTGCTATATTTAGGAACAGTGCAAACCAAGAGAATATTTTTTTAAATGATTTTAAAGTTAAGAAGTAGAAAGCAGCATAAAGTATGTTGTTGAAAACACTAAAGAAATGCACAAAATTCAATAAAAAGTGAAAAGACAAGGAACAGCAAAAGGATGAATAGTAAATTCCCCACTGTGTGCAGGCACCGTGATCTGTCCATGTTCAACTTTTTAAAACAAAGAATGCAGCTTATCTTCATTGACCAAGTGGGTGTCAAACTGAAAAACCAAAGAACTACAGATGCTAGACATTAGAAACAAAAGCAGAAATTGGAGAAACTCAGCAGGTCTGGCAGTATCTGTAGAGAGAAAGCAGAGTTAATGTTTCTGGTCCCGTGACCATACCTTAGATTGTGAAAATACTCAAGTTGGTTGTAACAGAAGGCTGTACAGAATCAAGAGGACCAGAAAGATCCCAAAAATGTATGGAAGATGCCAAAACCTCACCTGCATTAACAGTCAACTTTACAATTCATTGCTTTGAATTGTTGCACAATGGGTACAAACCTCAGGAATCAACAAATCAATTCATCAGCAGAGACCAGAATAGAACATAGAACATAGAAGAATACAGCGCAGTACAGGCCCTTCGGCCCTCGATGTTGCGCCGATCCAAGCCCACCTAACCTACACTAGCCCACTATCCTCCATATGCCTATCCAATGCCCGCATAAATGCCCATAATGAGGGAG
>NC_057744.1:34500200-34519940 GCF_004010195.1 Chiloscyllium plagiosum | reverse complement strand
CTCATCTTTACATAGGCCGTCCTCTTCCCTTTAACAAGGGATTCCAATTCCTTATTGAAACATGGCTCCCTCACACGACTCTTTCCTCCCTGCCTGACGGGTACATACTTATCAAGGACACTCAATATTTGCTTCTTGAACAAGCTCCACATATCAATTACGCCCTTGCCTTGAAGCTTACTTTTCCAAGCCACACATCCTAAGTCATGCCTCACCGCATCATAATTTCCCTGCCCCCAGCTATAACTCTTGCCCTGTAGTGCACACTTATCCCTCTCCATCACTAGAGTAAAAGTCACCGAATTGTGGTCACTGTCCCCAAAGTGCTCACCTACCTCTAATTCTAACACCTGGCCTGGTTCATTACCCAGAACCAAATCCAGTATGGAATCATCACAACTAATGGGACTTTTCAGAAACTGAGCTTTTGGACTGGCCTTTTGGTTTTGGTGATTGGTTCAATCCTTGAAGTGCTTCATAAAACACTTCACCTGACCAAGGAGCAGTTCTTCAAAAGCTTGTGATTTCAAATAGACCTGTTGGACCATAACCTGGTGTCGGGTGACTTCTGACTTGCTTCAAAAATACTTCTTCTGAAAAAAGAAAGAACTCAGCATGATGGCAGAAAGCATAAAGCCATTGTAGCTGGAAAGCACCTTGTCAGCATTTCATAAAATCATTAGAGCGCATAAAGAGGACATTCAGCTGATCCTCTGAAGAACAGCCCAGCAAAACCAACCCTTTCCTGATATTTACCATGGCCATTGGACCTAACCTGCACATCCTTGGACTGCAGGAGGAAACTAGAGCACATAGCAGAAACCTACTGAAGGCTGGGATTGAACCCAGGTCCCAGGTACTGTGAGACAGCAATGCTAACCACTGTGTTGCCCAATTTCATGCAGCAAGTAGTGGTTGCTGCAGCCAGGACATGCAAAGCAAGACAGTTGCATGAGAAGTGCAGTCTATCACAACCACTGTGAAGTGATCCTGTGTTCAAGAAAGGAGGACATTGGATCTCTCTGTATATGAAATCGGGTTTCAAAGCTGTATCTGGAAGCAACAGCAGGAAACAACCAATAGGAAGACAGGCACAACATGAGGGCATCAGCAGCACGGAATGTGTCAGGGAGCTGCATAAGTGTAAGCCGATGCATGCAGTTCACAGCAAGGCAGACCTGAGACAAGACCCAGAGTGGAACAACTTGCAACCAGAGGACAAATAGCTTTTCTACACAGTGAATGTAATGTATTGTGTGGGTGGAGTCAACCAACAAAATGTCATCATCACACTCAGTACCATTTATCAAAACCAAGGCTGACACAGGAGCAAATACAAATATTGTTAAAACTGAATAGCACAACCAGCAACTGATAAATTAACTACATACACTCAACAGTCAACTGTCTCTTGCATTGATCCATTAACAATGCAATGTAACTGTGGCCAGTATCACATGGAAACCATAAATACTTTAATTGGCAGACAAGTGGCAAGCAGTATAACTCCCAGCATGCGTAGCTCTCAACACTGTGACTGTCCATGGGATCAACCAAATCAACCTGGAAGCAGAAGGACCAAAGTGCCTAGTCCAACAATTATACCTGAACTGGTTTGACACTACAGGAAATTTCAAAATCAGGGTCATATTAACCACAGGGAAGCTGCAATGACACGTGAATCATCATACAAACTGGTGCAGTTAAATTATATGCATATTAAAGAAGGATTGTACCACCCTCAACTGAGGATCCCTCACTACAGTTGTTGACAAGGCCCTCAGCCATGTCTGACCTATCTCCCACACTTAGGCCCTCACCCTATCTCTTTCCTCCCACAACAGCAATAGGGTCCCCTTCATCCTCAGCTACTATCTCACCAGCATTCACATCCAAATGAACATGAGCGCCCATCTGTACCACTTCCAGTGGCAAGCCACCACCACCAGACACATGAATGTAAACTGATGCACACATTTATGGGTGAAGGAATTGAATGCTATATCTCACACTAAGCTGAGTGGCAGTGTGCACTGTGAGAAGGATGCTGAGAGGCTGCAGGATGACTTGGACTGACTGGCTGAGTGGACAAATACTTGGCAAATGTAACATAGTGTGAATAAACATGATATTAACTACTTTGGTCACAAAAATAGGAAGACTAGTTTATTATCTGAATGGTGGCAGTCTAGAAAAAGGGCAGGTGCAACAAGACCTGGGTGCCATGGTGGAACAGTTGCTGAAGGTTGTCATGCAGATGCAGCAGGTGGTGAGGAATGCTGGCCTTCAGAACGAGAGGATTTGAGTATCGGAGCAAGGATATCTTGCTGCGGTTATACAGAGCCTTGGTGAGACCACACCTTGAGTATTGTATGCAGTTTGGTGTCCTTACTGAGGCAATCCAGCGAAGGTTTACCAGACTGATTCCCTGGATGGCAGCATTGACATATGAAGAACCATTGGATCAACTGAGCTTGTATTTGCTCTAATTTAGAAGAATGAGAAGGGAACCTGTAGAAACATATAAAGTCCTGTTGGGACTGGGCAGGCTAGGTGCAACTTCCTGATGTTGGGGAAGTCCAGAACTAGAGGTCACAGTCTAAGTATAGGGAGTAAGCCATTCAGGACTGAGATGAGGAAGACATTCTTCACTCACAGAGTTGTGAACCTGTGGAACCTGGGGCCAGTTCATTAGATATATTCAAGAGGTGAATGGACCTGGCCCTTGCACCTAAAGGAATCAAGAGTTATGAGGAGAGGATGGGAATGGGATGCTGAGATTGCATGATCGGCCGTGCTTACATTGAATGGTGGTGCAGGCTCGAAGGGCTGAATGGTCTACTCCTGCATCTATTTTCTATGTTTCTATGCCACTTGGCCACCAGGAGGCAAATTGTAAGGGCAGCTGAGTGATTGGTGCAGACAGCATCACAGGAGACCCAGACTTCAACTCTTTTGAACAATGAACTCCAATCTACCCACCCAGGAACTTTCTGGAATGTAGGGGACCCGAGACAGGCCAAGTAAGTGTAGTACTGGTATAAGCTGAACTGAAGGTACTGTTGTAGCAACTGTGGAAATGAACAAAGAGGTGCCAGCCACAAATGCTCACAGTGGAAGGGAGAATGCCCAACTCGAACCACTAAAAGCTATGAATGTGGCAACACTGGTCATTTTAAAATGATAGATCTCTCAAGGAAGTCTGTGTTTAAAGAACACTACTCAAGGGCTATACTTTTCTTGGAGCAATCACAGAGAAAGACAACCAAGACTGGAGTGCTAACATTTTAGTCAATAATCATCATACAAGCATCAGATTAGACACTCTAGCCAGAGTCACTGTTCTGTCTGAAGACTTAAATGGCTACAAAATATGACAATACAGCCTTTACCTCATAAATTGTTAAGAATATGCACCAAAGGCCAAAGAAAAATGCAAAATTTGTCCAAAATGTCAAAGCTTTCACAAACTTGAGGTTCCCCCAAATGCTACTTCAGCTCAGCTTTCAAGCTGCTGTAACTTCTCTGAAGATATTTTTCATGCACAGACTTCCCAAGATTGTCCCTCTGACATTGGGTCATAGTACACAAATCTGTGTTACCAGTTTCAGAATAGTTTCTACTAGTCTTCCACTCATTCCTCATCTGACTCAAGCCCCCAGAGCTAACTATTAACAAGTTTCCTAGACCTGTCGCAGTTTATCTGTCATTGAAACTCTTATGCTTCCCTGTGTTACCTTAACTATTCCAATCCAGTCATGTCTTCCAGTCTGCATAAATTAAAGCTCATTCAAAACTCTGCTGCCTGCGCCCTAAGCAATACTAAGACTCCTTCAAATGTACATACAAATTTGCAATCACAGAATCACAGAACCCCTATATTGTGGAAGCAGGCCATTCAGTCCATCAAGTCAACACAACCCTCTGTATAGCATCCCACCTAGGTCCAAACCCCTGACCTATCCCTGTAACCCTGCACTTCCCATGGCTAATTCATCGAACCTACTCATCCCGAGACACAATGGGCAATTTAGCATGCCAATCCATCTAACCTACACATCTTTGGACTGTGGGCGGAAACCAAGTAGACATAGGGAAAATGTGCAAACTCCATCAAGACAGTCACCGAAGGGTGGAATTCAACCCAGCTCCCTGACGCTATGAGGCAGCAGCACCAACAAATAAGCCACTATGCCATGCAATGCGGAACAGGAGCAAGGCAGTTTGAACCTGATCCACCACTCATTAAGATAATTTCTGATGGTGGCTCCAATACCACTTGAGTTTCTTGTTAGTCAAGAGTCTATCTTCCACTGCCTTAAAAAATATTGAATGTCCCTTCCTAACAAAGAGCATTCCAAAGGATAGACTCACAGTTTTCTGAGAGGGAATGGGCTGTAGATTGATTAGCTCAGTTGGATTGATTACTGGATTGTGATGTATAATAAAACTGGCAGTGTATGTTCGCTCCCTGGTCCAGCTGCCATTGTTCATGAAGGACTCTGCCTTCTCAGCTGATAAACCTACAGCTGTGGAATGGGGTGCAAACACTGTTTAGTCAACTGGCTCCTTCTAATGGAGGCAGAAACTTTATGGGCTATAGCACCTGACCTTAAATGAAAACAAAATTCTGATCTTCAAGATAAATGGGAGATCCATTATTTCTAAACTGTATCCTCTAGCTGTAGTTTCTGCAACAAGAGAACATATTCCTCAACATCCACCTTTTAGCATTACCCCACTACTTGCTGAGCGACATTTAACTTCTCATGAGGGAGTGTCTCTGTTGTAAAATTCTAATTTATCTAATTCAAACAAGGCCTCAACAAGCTCCCTCCCACTTCTAGTTAAATCTCCTCCACTGGCCTCACAGAATTTTGGGCTCCTTCAATTCTGGGCTCTTGTCTATGAAGCAATTACTCTGTACTAACCCCTTACCAATTTCAGTTATGTTAGCCCTAAACACTGGCGTTCTATCTCCAAACCTCTTCTCCTTTAAGGCACTCCTTAAATTGTACATTTTTGCCCAAGCTCTCTGTCACCTGCCCTGATGCAATCCTCTTATGCAATCTGTCAAATGTTTTGGCTAATTGAGTTCCTGTGAGTTTCTTGTGACAGCTTACCATGATGAAGGTGGTGCATGAAATAGTATAGTTGCCGACTGTTGTGCTGTATAAATGATTAGCAGGCTGCTATCAAAGCCTTCACAGCTCTATTTTAACAGAGGCAATAACCACTTTATCATAAATTGATTCATTGCTCTGTTAAAATACCCAAGGGATACATTTGTCCATGGCTGTTCAGCATTTATCCAATAACATCAACAACACTAATTTGCTGTCTGTAGCACTGAATGAATGAATTGGTGACATCTACCTATGGTTGGCATTATCTGTTAGTGTATAGTCAAAGCACCTTGATCCCTTTGATTCTTTCTGTGCACCAAAGGTCAAATGTCACGACTTGTTTGTCTGCCCAACTCACTAAAGCATTGGGACCTGTTGTTAAACCTCCCTTGCGCCAATCACATATGGCAGTGATAACCTTCTGAAAAGGTTGAATATTTCATGCTTGCCTATTCTGTTTTACTAATCCGATGAAGATCCTATTTATTCCAGTAGCAGTGTCTATCATCTGAGAGGGGCCAGAATAAAGCTTCTTATAAATCTGAGCAACTTTTTAAATCCATATTGTTATATTTCCTGCAGATTATATTCCTTGAATGCTTTGATCAAAGTAACTAATGGCCTCAGAATAATCATGCCAGGGACGACCCCGGTGTTCACAAGAATTCTGTTTAAATGAAATAACATTGGCAGTCTGTCTGCCACAACAAGGACCATTAATATCATTCACAACTTTTCATGCACGGTCACGATTCCCGTTTCCAGGCAGAGACAAAGGTTCTGCTCACAAGCTTCATTTCACCTGATGCTGTAGGTGAAGAGAAGCTGTAATATAACTGGTAACAGTGTGGAAATGGAATAAGTGCAGGAGTGACCGAATTGAAATCTCCCAAATTATCAAGGGTTTTCTTCAGGGCCAGCTGAGGGAAGATGTTTCCACTTGCAAAGGAATTTGAAAAGTAGCAGATGTTATGTAAGATAGTGGCTAATGAATGCAGAAAGAACTAGAAGAGAAGCAGCTTTATCCAGAGAGAGAGGTTAATGTGATACTCATTACCTCTGGGAGTAGTTGAGATAAATTGCAGCTATATAAAGGAAAACTGACACAGGTTGAATCTTACCATATTTTAGCATAACATAGAGTTTCAGGAAGGGTTTTTCTTGCAAAGCTAATTTCTCACATAATCATCTCCAACCTACCTTATTTAATACCTGCTACACCCAATAGAGCTACTCAGGTTCCCAATCTTTAAAAGGTTATAGTGCACTCAGACAAGTAACTTTGGCTTGCACCTGAACTGGAGGGGTACCAATATCCTGGGCGGGAGGTTTGCCCAGAGCTCTTCGGGAGGGTTTAAACTAGTTTGGCAGGGGGATGGGAACTGGAGCTACAGATCAGAGGATGGAGTAGCTGATGAACAGGCAAATACAGCGTGCAGAGAGCGCAGGAAGGATAGACAGTTGATAGGGCAAAGTTGCAGTCAGAGTGTCTATTTTAATGCAAGAAGTGCCAGGAATAAGGGTGATGAACTTAGAGCGTGGAGCTAAGATGTTGTGATCATTACAGAAACGTGGATATCAAAGGGGCAGGAGACAGTTGATTCCTGATGAAGGGCTTATGCTCAAAATGTCGATTCTCCTGCTTGTTGGATGTTGCCTGACCTGCTGTGCTTTTCCAGCATCACACTCTCGACTCTATCACAGGGGCAGGAATGATTTTGTTGGTTGTTCTGGGGTTTAGATGTTTCAAAAGGAATAGGGAGAGAGGCAAAAGAAGTGGGGGAATGGCATTGCTATTCAGAGATACCATCAGAGCTGCAAAAAGGGAGGTCGTTGAGGAGGGTTTGTCTATTGAGTCATTATGAGTGGAAGTCAGAAACTAGAAAGGAGCAGTCACTTTATTGGGAGTTTTCTACAGACCCCAAGTAGCAACAGAGACATGGAGGAGCAGATTGGGAGGCAGATTTTGGAAAGATGCAGAAGTGACAGAGTTGTGGGTGACTTCAACTTCCCTAATATTGATTGGAACCTTCTTCGTGCAAATAGTTTGAATGGAGCAGATTTTGTCAGGTGTATCCAAGAAGGATTCCTGACTCAATATGTAGATAGGCTGACTAGAGGGGAGGCCATGTTGGATTTGGTGCTGGGCAAAAAACAGGTCGAGTGTCAGATCTCTTAGTGGGAGAGTGTGTCAGTGATAGGGATCACAACTCCCTGACCTTTACTATACCGTGGAGAGGGATAGGAGAAGATGGTGTGGGAAAGTATTTAATTGGTGAGGAGGAATTACAATGTTATTAGGCAGGAAGTGTGGAGCATAAATTGGGAACAGATGTTCTCAGGGAAATGCACGACAGACATGTAGAGGTTGCTTAGGGAGCACTTGCTGCTCGTGCTGGATAGCTTTGTCCCACTGAGGCAACGAAGGGATGGTAGGGTGAAGGAACCTTGGGTGACAAGAGATGTGGAACATCTAGTCAAGAGGAGAAGGAAATTTACTTAAGGTTGAGGGAGCAAGGATCAGACAGGGCTCTGGAGGGTTACAAGTTAGCCCGGAAGGAACTGAAGAGTGGACTGAGAAGAGTTAGAAATGGGCATGAAAAAGCTTTAGTGGATAGGATTAAGGAAAACCCCAAAGCGTTCTAACTTATGCGAGAAACAAGAAGATGGCCAGAGTGAGGGTAGGGCTGATCAGGGATAGTGGAGGGAACTTATGCCTCGAGTTGGAGCAGGTGGGGTAGGTCCTTAATAAGTACTTTATTTCAGTATTCACCATTGAGAGAGATCTTATTGTTTGTGAGGACAGCATGAAACAGGCTGTTACACTTGAACAGATTGATGTTAAGAAGGAGGATGTGCTGGAAAGTTTGAAAAACCTAAGGATAGATAAGTCCCCTGGGCCAGATGGGATATAACCAAGATTATTTTCAGGCAGTGAGGGAAAGAGATTGCTGCGCCTTTGGTGATTATTGTTGCCTCCTCACTGTCCACTGGCGTAGTACCAGATGATTGGAGGGTGGCAAATGCTATTCTCTTGTGAGGAAAGGGAATGGGGATAATCATGGGAATTACAGACCAGTCAGTATTATGTCAGTGTTGGGCAAATTATTGGAGAGGATTCTGAGAGAAAGGATTTATGATTATTTGGAAAAGCATAGCTTGATTAGAAATAGTCAGCATGGCTTTGTGAGGGGCAGATCATGCCTCAAAAAATCTTATTGAATTCTTTCAGGATTGACAAAACACATTGATGAAGGTAGAGCAGTTGATGTGATGTACATGGATTTTAGCAAGACGTTATATCATGTTCCCCATGTTAGGCTCATTCAGAAAATAAGGAGGCATGGAATACAGAGAAATCTGGCTGTCTGGATACAAAATTAGCTGGCCATTAGAAGACAGAAGGTGGTAGTAGATGGAAGGTATTCAGCCTGGAGCTCGGTGACCAGTGGTGTTCTCTTGGACCTCTGCTCTTTGTGATTTTTATAAATGACTTGGATGAGGAAGTGGAAGGGTGGGTTAATACGTTTGATGATGACATGAAGTTGTGGATAGTGTGGAGGTCTGTTGTTGGTTGCAACAGGACATTGACAGGATGCAGAACTGGGCTGAGAAGTGGCAGAAGGGGGCTCAACCTGGAAAAGTGTGAAGTGATTCATTTTGGAAGGTCAAATGTGAATTCGCATTACAAAATTAAAGGCAGGATTCTTCGCAGTGTTGTGGAACAGTGGGCTTTTAGGGTCCACGTCCACAGATCCCTCAAAGTTACCACCCAAATTGATAGGGTTGTTAAGGTGTATGGCTTTCATTAGCAGGGAGATTGAATTTAAAAGCTGTGAGGTTATGCTGCAGCTCTATAGAGCCCTGGTTAGGCCACATTTGGAATATTGTGTTCGGCTCTGTTTGCCTGATTATAGGAAGGATGTGGAAGCTTTCAGGAGAGTGCAGAGGAGATTTACCAGGATGCTGACTGAACTGGAAGGCAGATCTTATGAAGAAAGGTTGAGAGAGCTAGGGCTTTTTCATTAGAGCAAATAAAGATGAGAGGTGACTTAATAGAGGTGTACGAGAAGATGAAAGTCCATAGACAGAGTGGATAGCCAGATACTTATTCCCAGGGCGGAAATTTCGATCACGAGGGGGCAAAATCTTAAGGTAATTGGAGGAAGGTTTAGTGGAGATGTCAGAGGCAGGTTCTTTACACAGAGAGTGGTGGGTGTGTGGAATGCCTTGCCTGCAATGATAGTAGTATCAGATACATTAGGAACATTTAAGCAACTCTTGTTTAGGCATATGGATGATAGGAAAATGAAGGGTATATAGCTTAGCTTGATCTTAGAGTAGGACAAAAGGTTGGCACAACATCGAGGGCTGAAGGGTCTGTACTGTGCTGTACTCTTTTATGTTCTACATTTTATGTTCAATGCAGAGCTGTTCTTCACAGGGGATTACCAACGAGCACCTTTCACCGAACAGAGACAACATGACTGATGCTTCCTCGCACAAGTAACGGTCTATCTTTTTATAATTCATTCATGGGATGTGGGTGTCATTGATATCTTTTGCCCATCCCTAATTTTAAGAGTCAACCACATTGTTGATGGTCTGGAATCATTTTTAAGACAGACGAGGAGCCTACCTTAACCCAACATTTTTGTTCAATGTGGGACCGACAATGTGGCAGAATCCTACTGCCTGGACTACATGAGAAAACTAAATGAACCGGTGTAACTTAGCAACAGGAAATGGCCAATAGTCACATCCATTTGAAATGATGGCTAAAACTGGGGTGTGACATGTTGCAATCTGACAATGAAGGCAATGAAAGGACTTGTCTTGACTTTGACATTGGACCTGAGAGTGTTCCACCACTCGTGGCAAAGAGAGAGAATGAAGCTGAGTGCTGCAAGACTCCCCCAGCCCACACACCCTTAAAAGGCATCATTATATGGACCAGAGTGTCTCCTGACTCTTACAGATCAGGAGTAGATTGACTCTGTACATACCCCAATGGATACTGGGAGGTTTTGCATTTGCTATGTACATTTTAGATATTAAGGACCAAAGTATATTAAGGATGTAACTCAGACCCTAACTTTGGGGCGGCATGGTGGCTCAGTGGTTAACACTGCTGCCTGTCAGCGCCAGGAACCCAGGTTCAATTCCTGCCTCAGGTGACCGTCTGTGTGGAGTTTGCACATTCTCCCCGTGTCTGCGTGGGTTTGCTCTGGGTGCTCCAGTTTCCTCCCACAGTCCAAAGTTGTGCAAATTAGGTGAATTGCCCATGCTAAATTGCCGGTAGTGTTAGGTGCATTAGTCAGAGGGGAATGGGTCTGGGTGGGTTGCTCTTCAGAAAGTCGGTGTGGACTTGTTGGGTTGAAGGGCCTGTTTCCACACTGTAGGGAATCTAATCTGTTTCTCAGTTTAAAGGCAAGTACCATGCATTGCATCCTGGATGCAATTCAATTGCTCAAAGTACCAGGCTTGAAGCAAAGCACACGTTATTCATACAATCCAGTTAAAATATAAGAAAAGAAGGGAGAATTGGGATAACAACTCTATTGAAAGTCTTTACAGAATAATCAATTATTTATCTACTAAACAGTAATTGTTCCAGTATATTAACATCCTAGAAACACATCCTTGGCAAAGGCAAATTCAGTAAAATAGATGATCTCACAGGCAATTCTCTAGGCCAGGAGGAAAAACATCAAGAGAAATCTCTGAGAGAGAGAGCACCAGGAAGACATATACTGCAGTTTCCAAAGATCACCCCGATCATTTCTGTTTCACAGAAATTTCTACCTGCAATTTCCAAACCCAATTGACATAGTCAACATTTTCCTATTCATTGCCCAGTATTTGTACTCTACATTCTTTTACACCATATGGGTTTTGTACACATGGCCATGTGATGGCAAGTGATGTGAACCTGAACTATGTAAAGTACCTGATTGATGCAATTGTCTTTGAAGGTCCTCCCCATTATGCACATGTTTGGGCCATCAATCTGACCTGAACCCTGCCCATCCTGGATGTAGGTAGCAGCCATTCTCCAAGCGCAGGCCACTATAGCTAATGGCAGATCACAGAAACAATGCAGGTCATACTGAGCAACATGTAACTTTGTGATCAGTTAAAATGCGGCTGAGGAGTTAAGGAGGAGGGATTGCCCCTATCTACATCAATGGAGCTGAGGTTGAGAGTATCAAGTTCCTGGGAGTGATGATCACCAACAATCTGTCATGGACCATCCATGTTGATGTGATGGTCAAAAATGCCAACGGTTCCCCTTCTTCCTCATGAGGCTAAGGAAATCTGGCATGTCCGTAAGGATGCTCGCCAAGTTTTATAGATGCACCATAGAAAGCATACTATCTGGATGCGTCATAACTTGTTGCATCAACTGCTCTGCCCAGGACCGTAAGAAACTACAGAGTCGTGAGCACAACCCTGTAATGGATCAGGCCAGACCCCACAAGACATTTCAAGAAGGAAGCCTAGATGCTAGCTTTACAAGTTGTTTTGAGCAGATGCAGAGTGGATATTCCGGGATTGATGCAGCTGGTCAAAACCTCTTGATTTTAAACAAAACAGAGCTTACTTACAGAGTACTGAATGAAACACAAACAAAAGAGAAGAGAATGCAGAATGACTTAACTTATCCGAAAACTCAACAGGCTATCTAAACTTAATGATGCTATTCCAAATGCCTGCAACCGTCCCCATAAACACTCCCTTGGTGAAAAGGTAAAATCAGACACATCAGAACCTAGACATTTGTGACCCCTTTCAAAAACAAACCAACGACTGAATAATCTTGTCAAAGGAGTGGCATCATCACACCTCCCCCGTTAAAACACAATTAACCATTAATATCCAAAGATGGCTTCATTTTAGAACCTCTCGTCTTGTACATTAAAACGCTAGTACACCACAACATATGCATTACATTGACTATAAACTACATTCTGTTTCAGTCCGTTTACTCCTGCCACCAAATACCTCCACTTCTAATATAAGTCTTGACAATATGTCAGCAATCACGGTTCCTGTCCTGGCACATGCACAATTTTCAAATTGATTGGCTATAACAACAAGCTCCATCTAAACAGTCTGGAATTCTTGTCCTTAAATTTCTCCATAAACATCAATGCGTTATGGTCAGTGTATACTATTGTCTCAGCTACATTACTGGTAACATAAACATTGAAATGTCACGTCAACACCAATTTCAAAGTCTCCTCTCATCTGTCGAATATTTCTCCTGATGAATTTTCAACTTCCTGGAGAAATACCCAATAGGTCTTTCTATTTTCTCGCCGTCTTCCCTGTAAGAGCACAGCACTGACACCCACATCTCTCACACCGACAGCCACCTTGAATGGCTTTGTATAATTAGGTGGGGTTAACACTGGGGCAGTGGTTAACACAGCGGTCAGGTTGTTAAGTGCCTTCTGACAGCCTGCTGTCCACTGAAACTTCTTGCCTTTCTTTAGTAATTCAGTGAGCGGAGCAGCCACCCTGCTAAAATTTGGTACAAATTCATGAGAAAATCTACTCAATCCCAGGAACCTTGGTACTGCTGTTTTGGTCGATGGTATGGGAAACTCTCACAATTACTTTTGTTTTTGCATTCTAAGGGGTCATTTGCCCATGTCCAATATCATGGCCCAGGAAAGTGACTTGGGCTTTAGCAAATTCACTTTTAGCCAGGTTTATCACCAAGTCTGGGTGATAGTGAGGACTGCAGATGCTGGAGATTAGAGTTGAGAGTGTGGTGCTGGAAAAACACAGTAGGTCAGGCAGCATCCGAGGAGCAGGAAAATCGACATTTTTGGCAAAATCCCTTTGTCAGTAATGAGGTCTTCTTGATGAAAAGCTTTGGCCCAAAACATTGATTTTCCTGCTCCTCAGATGATGCCTGACCTGCTGTGCTTTTCCAGCACCACATTCTCAACACATATCATCAAGTTTGCCTCTCAAAGTCAATCGAACAATTCAGATAAATGTTGCAAATGTTCCTTCCACGTGTGACTAAAGATCACCCAATCATCTATATATGACATAATTGGGTAACCTGGAAATGACTTTATTGGTTAGTCTCTGAAATGTGGCACGCACATTTTTCTTACCAAAAGGCATTACTTCAAATTTATACAGTCCATGTGGTGTTCTATGTTTGATCTTTCAGACAAAGGTACCTGCCAGTATCCTCTGAGCAAACACAACTTAGAAATATAAGTTGCTTGTCCAACCTTTTCAACACAGACATCCAAACACGAAATCGGATATGCATCAGTCTTTGTAACTGCATTGACTTTGCAATAGTCGACACATAACCGATGGTTACCATCTGGTTTTGGCACCGTTACAATGGCTGAGCTCCAGTCACTGTAGGTCACTTTGATTATGTCATCTTGGAGCATGCATTCAATCTCCTTTTGAACCTGTGCCAACTTTAGAGGGTTATACCGATAAGGATGTTGCTTAATCAGAACAGCATCTCCTATATCTACATCATGCATAATTAGGTTAGTACTTCCCAGCTTATTTCCACATATCTACCAGTACAATAGTAATAACTTTTCCAGGTCATTTGGATTTTTCTTTGCAAGGTAACTCAATAATTTATCCCAATTTTTAACAACTTCCTCATTGTCCAATTTAATTTGAGTAGTGTCCAATTCAGAATCCTCTGAACTTAGCTCTTCACTCTGCGTTGTAACCAATAACAGTCTTGTTTTGCTTTCCTTTCCTGTAAAAATATCTTTTGAGCATATTCCCATGTATGAGATGTCCTTCTATCTAGAGTCCACATCAAATAGTTTACCTCACTCAATTTCCTTTCAACTCGATAAGGTCCACTAAACCTTGCTATTGTTGGAAGTAACACTAATACCTTATCTGCAACAGCGAAATTGTGAGTTTTTGATTTCTTGTCTGCTTCCTTTTTTATTGTACACTGTGATGCTTTTAAATGCTGTTAGCCAACTCCCCACTCTATTTAATCATTCCCTAAAATCTGACATATAGTTCAAATGTGTGGGCTCTGAGCTCTGATCGACTAATTTTTTCTTAATCAATTTTAGTGACCGTCTCACTTCATGCCCAAAAACTAATTCAAATAGATTGAATTTGGTCAATTCAATTGGGTGTATCTCTGATCGCAAAAAGAACAAATGGATTTCCTTTATTCCAATCATCTGGATAGTCTTTACTATAAGCCCTCAACATTGTCTTTAATGTCTGATCCCAACTTTCTAGTGCTCCCTGTGATGCTGGATGGCACACAGTAGATTTAAATTGATTTATTCCTAAACTGTCCATAACTTTCTGGAATAATCTTGAGGTAAAATTTGACACATGATTTGATTGTATCTCTGTGGATAATCTATATCTAGTGAAAAATGTAAGTAACTCGTCTACAATCCTTTTTGCTGTGATATTGTATAATGGAACAGCCTCTGGAAATCTAGTGGACACATCTATTATTGTTAACAAATACTGATTCCCACTTTTTGTTTTAGGTTACGGTCCTATGCAATCAATTAAGACTATTGTAAAAGGTTCCTCAAGTGCAGGAATAGCTATTAAATGTGTGGGTTTTAATGTTCCCTGTGGTTTTCCAATTACCTGACATGTATGACATGTCTGGCAAAATTTAATTAATCCTTGTGCAGTCCAGGCCTGTAAAAATGTTTTTATATTTCAGCTTGAGGTTTTCTTACCCCTAAATGACCTCCTATTGGTCATTCATGCACCACCCACAACACCTCCTTTCTATATGACACACTGGCTATATGACTTAATGAACTTCTACCCATTTCTCATCTGAATATGTGATGGTCTCCATTTCCTCATTAAGATGTCATTTTTAAGGTAGTAACATTCAGGGATATATTTGTATTCTTCTTCCGTGTATGCCTTTTGATACAATTGCTTTAAATTTTCATCTTCTGCTCTAACTCAGTTAATTTATCTGAGCTAAAGATTTCTACTTTGTCAGCCATTTGTACCTGTTTTGTGTCAACCATTTGATCAAACAGGGTCTCTGCTAATTCCACTTCAACTATACTCTTTGGTCTCTTCTGTTTCAACAGGTGACTTTGTGACCTTCAGAATAGTCCTTCAGCAGTACATATCTCCTCACCTTTCAACATCAAATATCGAGACGATCCTGTGTCTCTTAATATTGTAACCTCTTTACCTACTTCTCCTGATCCGTGTGAATAAACTTTACCTTCTCAAGTACGTGGTTTAAGAAGATCTGACACCTCCTTCTTAAACAACTTCTGACCAGGTTGTACATTTTGGTGCAGCTTGTCAGTCTCCACTGTGCTTTCCATTATTACTCCAACAAAATTCACTGGCTTACCCTATTTTCCTATATCTGGCTTCACTCTGCTTTTTTTAATCCACCAACACTGTGGTTTCACGTGGCCTACTCTATTGCAGTGAAAACGTCAGCTCTTTTTAAGGTCTCTTCTCTTTCCCCTTCAAGGGTTTCCTTTGTACCCTGTTGTAAGCTAACCTTATGACATTCACCAGGATCTACCTTTCCCTCACCATGTGAGGATTTCTCTTTTCCCAAATTTCTATCCCTCATGGATTGAAACTGATGTTGGAAGCCAAACTTTGATTTATGAACCCACTCATAATCATCAGCCACTTCAGCTGCTAACCTTGCTGTCTTAACTCTCTTCTCTTCCACATGAATTCTCACTACTTTAGGAAGTGAATTTTTGAACTCCTCCAAAATAATCATCTCTCTAAGACCTTCATAGGTTTGCACTGTTTTTAATGCCCTTGGCCATCTATCAAAATTACTTTGCTTGATCCTTTCAAACTCAATATAGATTTGACCAGGGTCTCTCCTTAGATTCCTGAAATATTGTCAGCAGGCTTCTGGCACAAGCTCATATGCACTTAAGAGGCTTTCTTCACCTCCTCATACTCCCCAGATCCCTCCTCGGATAGTGATGTGAATACTCACTAGCTCTACCTATAAGTTTGTTTGGATCAACAAAACCCACATGGTCACTGGCAACTGCAGTTGTTTAGCCACCTTTATAAATGGGATGAAAACGTCTTCCTCATTCTTCTCATCAAATTGAGGCAATGCTTGAATATATGTAAACAGATTCTCACCAAGTCTTTGGCTACCTCTCTTCCTAACTCAGCTTACTTTCAGCCTTCATCTCCAGCCTTTTCAGCTGACATTCCTGTCTAAGTGCCAATTTCTGAAGTTCAAACTCTCTCTCTTTCTTCCTTTCCTCTCTCTCTCTCCTTCTCTCTCTCTCTTTCTTTTTGTTCTGCTCAAGGGATTGATCCTTTTTCTCTTTCCTCTGTTACGGCCTTCCTCTTCTTTTCTTTTTGTTCAAATAAAAACTTCTCTCCCTTTCTTTATCTTCTAACTCCTGTTGCCTCACTTGCAATTTTGATTTTTCCAACTCCACTGCACTCCTCTGTTTCCCTGATAGACCCAAGCGTTTGACCAACTCCATTATAATTTTAGCTTTCCTTTTGTCCCTGGTTATACCCAATTCTAACCTGTTTGTTAATTAAAAAGTATATCCTTCCTCTGTCTTTCTAAACATTCTGTCAAATTTGGGAAGCATCTTCAAACCCCAGAACCTCTTGAAAGCAATGTTAAGAGCCATTTCCAAAGTTCCAAATGGCTTTTCCAGCATATTTAAAAGTTGAGCTATTTTGATAATTCCCACATCTTTTTTGGGAGACACTGGCAATTTTAGTTCCAGCCCGGATGCTAATTCCAGTAGTTTTGTCATGTTCACCTTTTGTAAAACCCCCAAAGTCACTTCTTCCAACCTGAGAAAACCCTTAGTGTCTGATAATGTCATTACTACACCAAGAACTGTTTAAACCAACCGAATTCAACACCCAGAACAAAATATATTAACAATTACTACTCACTGCCTGTGAATCCAGCAACCCTAATCCCAAATCAGAACTATTGAACAAATCCCGCAAAGAGCTCCCAATCTGTTATGCACCAGACCAGACCCCCTCAAAATATTTCGAGAAGGAATCCCAGAGCCAAACTTTTCTTGTTGTTTTGAGCAGGTGTAGAGTGGATACCTCAGGAGTGATGCAGCTGCTCAAAACCCCTCGGTTTTAAATGAAACAGAACTTACTCACAGAGTACCGAATGAAACACAAACACGAACAGAATACAGAATAACTTAATCTCACCAAAAACCCAACAGACTATCCCAACTTAATATGCTGTTCCAAATGCCTGCAACAGTCCCCATAAATGCCCCCGAGCAAAAAGGTTAAATCAGACACATCAGAACGAACATGTTGATGACTCCTCTCAAAAAAACAAGGACAGAATAACCTTGTCAAACGAGCAGTGTCATCACAGCCCAGACCATCATGCAAGGCAATCTTCCATCCATTGACTGCAAATTACATCATGATGCCACAGAAGCTGAAAACGTTTGAGCTCAATCATGTGGTTAATCAAGGAAAAAAGTTTTTTTTTAGATTAGATTACTTTACAGTGTGGAAACAGGCCCTTCGGCCCAACAAGTCCACACCGACCCGCCGAAGCGCAAACCACCCATACCCCTACATTTTACCCCTTACCTAACACTACGGACAATTTAGCATGGCCAATTCACCTGACCTGCACATCTTTGGAACTGTGGGACGGGTCTCTGGCGCTGTGAGGCAGCAGTGCTAACCACTGTGCCACCGTGCCGCCCACTAAGTTATCAAAGGCTTAAGACCAAAACTGAAAGAAACAGATAAGTCAAGCCCATAATTGTGGTTGAGAAATGAACTCTCCCTGGTGTTTGAGGACTGTAAAAAGGTGGTGTTGGGATACGTGGGATTATGTCTTACTTTGAGTTTTGAAATCTTATAAGCTGTGTTATATTAAATAGTTTTGTTTAGTCAGTTATCTTCCTTTCTTTTGCATGATAAACTTTTGTTTTCTTGTTAAAGCCAGATCAGCAGCATTGAGTGCTTATGTTTCAGTGAAAGACGACCTTGTTGAAAGCAAAGTATGATCTATCAAATCAGTCTATGACACAAAAACAGAATTTGCTGGAAAAACTCAGCATGCCTGGCAGTATCTGTGGAGAGAAAGCAGGATTAAAGTTTCAGGTCCAGTGACTCTTCTTTAGAACTTCCGCCTCAACTCTGTTTATAGGTTTGCTGATGGCACTACCATTATAGGTCAGATCTTAAACAATGACGAGATAGCGTGCTGGGAAGAGATTGAATACTTGGCAGCATAGTGTAAAGACAGCAATCTCTCCATCAACATCAGCAAAATAAAGGAGCTGGGCATTGACTTCACAAAGCAGAGTCTGCATCAATGGAGCTGAGATGGAGATGGTTGATAATGTCAAGTTCCTGGGAGTAACAATCATCAATAATTTGTCCTGGTCTACACAAGTGAGGGAAAACACAACAATGTCTCCACTTCCTCAGGAAGCTAAAGAAACTTGGTATGTACACAAAGGTTCCGAACAATTTTTCTAAATGCACCCTAGAAAGCATCCTGTCTGGATGCATCAAAGTGTGGTACAGCAACTGCTCTTCCCAAGACCGCAAGAAACTGCAGAGAGTCGTGAACACAGCCCAGTCCATCACACAAACCAGTCTTCCTTCCATTGACTCGATCAATACTTCCTACTGTCTCAGAAAAACAACAAATATCATCAAATATCCTTCCCACCCCAATCATAACCTCTTCTAATCTATTCTGTCAAACAGAAGATATAGAATCTTGAACACCAACAGGTTCTTCCTTGCTGATACTAGACTTCTGAATGGACCTTTCAAATTTCAACTCTAATGTTGATCTTGCTTTTTGTGCATCTTCTTTGCAGCTTTGACTTTGTGTTCCTCCCTCTGTTCTATCATCTAATTATCTATGTTTGCTATGATCTGCCTGTACTGCACATAAAACAAAGCTTTTCACTGTGCTAAGGTACATGTGACAATAATAATAAATCAAATCAAATCAAATAAAGCATTAAAAAGCAAGGCAAAGCAGGGGCATTCATGGATGTGTTAAATGAATGAGAGCAAACGAGCAACCCTGAGATGCAGTTTAGTCCAGGCAATGAGCTGAATACAAGTCCTGTGAATAAAGTGTCCTTTGCCCTAGCTTTCTAATGATAGTTGCTGGGGCATCCTAAAGTACAGTATGACAGTGAAGAAGCATTAGTGGACGGAAGCTATGCTATGATGATGTGAAGGCACCCACACACATTAGATGCCAACATCTGTGGACATGTGGTGTCCGTGGCCACTGCCCTAAGACATAGGTGCCCAATGTCTGAGATGGTGATGTGCAGGAGCAAGCCATGAGTGGGGCCTGACTATTAGAACATAGAACATAGAACAGTACAGCACAGAACAGGCCCTTCAGCCCACGATGTTGTGCCGACCACTGATCCTCATGTACGCACCCTCAAATTTCTGTGACCATATGCATGTCCAAGAGTCTCTTATATGTCCCCAATGACCCTGCCTCCACAACTGCTGCTGGCAACGCATTCCATGCTCTCACAACTCTCTGTGTAAAGAACCCACCTCTGACATCCCCTCTATACTTTCCTCCAACCAGCTT
>NC_057744.1:34486889-34498337 GCF_004010195.1 Chiloscyllium plagiosum | reverse complement strand
CTCAGACCATTTTTGAGCTCCTTCCTCGCCTGCCTGTAATCTTGTAGAGCTGAGCGTGACCCTAGCTTCCTCCACCTTATGTAAGCTACCTTCTTCCTTTTGATGAGAAGCTCCATCGCTCTTGTCATCCAAGGTTCCTTTATCTTACCCCTTCTTGCCTGTCTCAGAGGGACATATTTATTCATCACTTGCAACAACTGTTCCTTGAACAGTCTCCACATGTCTATAATGCCTTCATCATGGAACAATTGCTCCCAATCCATGCTTCCTAACTCATGTTTAATCGCATCATAGTTTCCTCTTCCCCAATTAAATATCCTCCCGTTTTGCCTAATCCTCTCCTTCTCCATAGCTATGTAGAATGTGAGGCAGTTGTGGTCACTATCACCAAAATGCTCTCCCACCACAAGATCTGATACCTGCCCCGGCTCGTTTCCGAGCACCAAGTCTAGAATGGCCTCTCCCCTCGTCGGCCTGTCAACGTACTGAGTATTATGTTGAAATTTTTGAGCATCTAGTTTCTATCTGGCGGGTGGTAGAACAGACAGAGCATTTTTAATGAGGTGAGATGAATGAATAATCGAGGTGATCATGAGCGATAGATAATCCCAAATAATACTCACTGCTCACTAGCAAGACTTTTGTCTTGTTATCCAGAATCTGTTTGGAAAAATTAAACTTGTTGCTCCCAATGACTAGAAAAGCCTCACTCAACTTCTCACATGGATCTCCCAGATTTCTTACCAATAGCCATGCCACCCATTGCATGGGATGATTCAGTCCCTGATTAACATTTTCTGTCTATAACCTCTTCCTTTTCAGCAGCTCTGTAACTATATGCAACCTCTGCCTTTAACTTCTGTTTGGTTTTGAGACAATTCTATCTCTTTTCAGTTGCCACCTCTACAATATCCAATCTTGTTTTTAAATTGTCAGACCTTGAATTTATTTTTTTTTCATTTCTTCTCAATGTGCTGGTTAATCTTATTACTGTAAAGGTATTTTAAATTTGTTCCATTTCACTATTGTTTTAATTCACTTGTCCTTTAAACATATGTTATTGTATTTAATGGTGTTGTTTTATATTGAATTATTGTAGAGTTTGCCAGATTCTGTAATATAGCAATATTGCAGTATTTCCTTTATTTGCCAGTTTTTAAAATTCTGCATTCCAGAAATACTGTATGGAATTCTTTAATACTACTTTAAATTACATTACTGGCTTTCAAAGGTAATTTCCTGCTTTCAATCTAATTTCACATCTGCTTCTTTGTCATACTGTACCTTTGCACTGGTTTACTGGGTTATCAAAACTGTACCTGGATTATCCAACCATTTTCCCACCTTTCCTCGGATGTTCCCACTTTCTGCAGCCAAGTCAAAGTTCTCATACTACTACTCCTAAGTAAAGTGGATTCTTCCTACTCTTTGGAGATTTTTCTGCACAATTATCTTGCAAACTCCTGCTGAAATCACAGCTTAATTTCAAATTCCAAACTTTTAAAATTTTTAATTTTAATTTCACCCAAATTTTCTTCTTCTCTTTAACTGTAATTTCTTTAAATTTGCTCATTTTCAATTTAAGTCAAATCTGACATCCTGATCCAAACTTTTTCTTGACCTTTCATTGTCCCTTACAGCTGCCTGTCACGGACTCTAATGTCAATGGTCGTGATAGTTATTTTGAGGAGTGGGAACACTGTTTTACACACATTTGCTTTTTCTTGTGGTCTTTGTATCATTTTGCATGATGTCATTTCCGTTCCCTCAGAGATTTCTAACTTTGTCTCCTGGAATCTTCAGTTGTTCCTTACAGAACCTCCTTTACTTAAGCATCTGTATTTTCGAAGCATGCTTAGCTTTTCTGTCTTTTACAAGCCCATGCTCTTGGTCCAATGAGTCCTAACAACTTCTGAAATATTTTTTTTTGAGAGAGCTGTGCTGGTCTTTTTGCTTCTTCAAGTGACTACTACTGTCTCTCTTAATCAGTGGCATTGCTCTTAATATGGCAAACTCACTTCCTTATTTTTTTTGGGCATTTGAGATATTTTTTCTCTTCCATGCTGGGATCTGCACTGCTGTAGCCAGATGCCTTGTAGCACTTACCACCTGTAACTATGTGTGGTACTGACTTGCTGTCAAATATAATTTGCTGCCCAGATTCTCTTTTGTCTTTGCTTTTTCTTGGGTGTATCTAGTGATGAGTGATAGAGAAAACAACATTTCAAATATCCACAGAAGAATTGTTGTGAAATAATTAGCTTGTTGCAAGGGGAAACAATAGCTTATGGTATTATAGAACATATAGCATAGAACAGTACAGGCCCTTCAGTCCTGGATGCTGTGCTGGCCTTTTATCCGACTCACTGGACTGTTAACCAAAGGCTCAAGTAATGTTCTGAGGACCTGGGTTTGAATCCCACCACAACAGATGCCGAAATTTGAATTGCGTAAAAATTCTGGAAATAACCATCTGATAGTGAACCTGAATCCATTGTCAATGGTCGGAAAAACCCATCTGGTTCACTAATGCCCATTAGAGAAGGAAACTGTCATTCTTTATTGGTGAGGCCTACATGTAACCCCAGACACACAGCAATGTAATTGATGCTTAATTCCCTCAGGGCAATTAGGGATGGGCAATAAATGCCAGCCTAGCCAGTGATGTCCTCACCTACAAATGAATAAAACAAAAAGATAACAGTATGAATAACTCCATTAATTCTTGGTATGACCACTAGGATCTGAGAGAGCTGGCATCGATGCATCTGCCAGAGAGGAACTGTGTGAGACATCAGTAGAATGGTTGGAACCAAGGTATCATGAATTTAACCCCTTCAGAACCAATACCTTATTAAACACAATACATCACTCACACAAAAAAACTGCATTGCTACATGAATCCCAAATCAGCTCAATAATTTCTTTTTCTCCCCCTCTTCAAGCCCAAGACAATTTAAAAGAAAACATATTTCTGCTCAAACAACAAAATCATCACAGCTGCAATACTTTTTAAAACATTCAATTCTTATGAAAATTACTCAATGTAAAAACCCAGCCTGCTTTGGTGGCGCAACTGGAGAATGCAATCATCTGTTAACCAAAAGGTTGGCAGCTCGAGAAAATCCAGGGATGGCGTTTCTGGTGTTTTACCCAGACAGGGTCCTCTTTTAGAAAAGAGAGAGCTTTCATTCAGAATGGACATGGTAAAGGGAGATTTCACCATCCTTTTCCTAAGTTATCGAGTCATAGCGTCCTATAGTACGGAGACAGGCCGTTTGGCCCAAACTGGATCATGTGTTGCTGGAAAAGCGCAGCAGGTCAGGCAGCATCCAAGGAGCAGGAGAATCGATGTTTCAGGCATAAGCCCTTCTTCCTGAAGAAGGACTTATGCCCGAAACGTCGATTCTCCTGCTCCTTGGATGCTGCCTGACCTGCTGCGCTTTTCCAGCAACATATTTTTCAGCTCTGATCTCCAGCATCTGCAGTCCTCACTTTCTCCAAACTGGATCATGCCGACCAAAATGTCCATCCACACAAACCCCATTTCCCTGCTTGGCCCATATCCTGCTGATCCTTTTCTATCCATGTATTTGTCCAATTGCCTTTTAAGTGTTGTTAACGTACCCACCTCAACCACTTCCACTGGCCCATCATTCCATATGGGTACCACCCTCTGTGTAAAAAAAGTTGCCCCTCAGGTTCCCTTGTATTCTTTCCCCTCTAACTTTAAACTGATGCCCCTTGTCATCAATTTCCCAACCCTGGGAAAAAGACTGAGTGCATTCAACCTGTCCATGCCTCTCATGATCTTAAGGTCCTCCATAAGATCACCTCTCAGTCTGCTACGCTCTAAAGAAAAAAAGCCTAGTTTGTCCAACCTCTCCCTGTAACTCAGGAGATGGGTGTCGTTCTCAATGAACATTTCTCCTCTGTGTTTACAATGGAGAAAGACATGAAGACTTGGGAACTTGGGGAAGTTAGGGGTCATATCTCGGGGACAGTCCATACCACAGTAGAGGAGGTGTTGGATGTATTAGAATGTATGAAAGTGGATAAATCTCCTGGTCCTAAACAGGTATATCCAAGAACACTGCAAGAGGCTAGAGAAAAAAATTGCAGAAGCCCTGGCTGATGTTTTTGCATCATTAGCCATGGGTGAGGTCCCAGAAGACTGGTGGGTAGTGAATATTGTGGCACTATTCAAGAAAGGTTGCAAAGAAAAACCTGGGAACTATAGACTAGTAAGTTTAATATCTGTGGTCAGTACATTACTTGAGAAGATGCTGAGAGATAAGATATGCATGCATTTGGAAAGTCAAGGTTTGATTAAGAGTAGTCAGTGTTTGTGCGTGGGAGATCATGCCTCACAAATTGTTAGAGTTTGTTGTTGACGTAACCAGGAAGGTTGATGAGAACAGAGTGGCAGTCTATTTGGATTTCAGTCAGACCTTTGATAAGGTTCCACATGGTAGGCTGCTCTGGAAGGTTAGATCACATGGAATCCAGGGTGAGCTGACAAATTGGACTCAAATTTGGCTTGATGGTAGAAAGCAGAGGGTAACAGTGGAAGGATGCTTGTCGGACTGGAGCCCTGTGACTAGTGGAGTGCCTCAGGGGTTAGTGCTGGGCCCATTGCTGTTTGTTATCGATATCAATCATTTGGAAAAGAATGTATAAGGCATGATTAGTAAGTTTTGCAGATGGTTCTAAGTAGGTGGTATTGTGGACAGTGAGAAAGGTTATCAGATATTGCAGCAGGACCTTGATCTGCTGGGGAAGTGGCCAAGAAATGGCAAATGAAGTTTTATATAGATATGTGTGAGATCTTGCATTTTGGAAAGTCAAACCAAGGTAGGCGTTTCATGGTGATTGGTAGGGCCTCAAGGAGTGTAGTGGAACAGAGGGACCTTGGAGTTCAGGTGTATGGTTCTGTGAAAGTGGAGTCACAGGTAGACAGGGCAATGAAAAAAGCTTTTGACACACTGGTATTCATCAATCAGGGCACTGAGTATAGAAGTGCCTGAAGATATCCAAATTATCCACATAACTGAAGCCTTCAGTCCTAACAGCTCTTTATCCATGTATTGAACTACACTACCTTCGCATTCCTATCCTCACTGGTGTATGGATCAGGAAGTAATCCCAAGATTAAAACCTTGGATGTCCTGCTTTGCAGCTTCCTACCCAATTCCCAGAACACTTCTCGCAGGGCTGATCTCTCTTTAAATAACAATAAAAAAACACATTCAACAGGAGTGAATATTAATGAATATTTCGAAATCAGAGTTCGATTATGATATCAATAGATATTCAAATACAATTTAATCTCCCCTAGTCCACCCCATTTACATTTTGTCATGATTGTAACACAGCCAAGCAGGTGGGCCTCATAGAATATGAGTTCCCTGATTGGGGCTGTTAATCAGTTCTAATCAGGGAGCTATAGCTGACAGATATAAGCAGAAGTGTCAGACATCTTGTTCACTGTGAGAGCTGGCTCTGAGGGAGCTGGATCAGTGTCAAGGACTTAACAACTGTCAATAATTTGCATTAGAATTAGATATTATTGTCGCGTTTATTCAAGTATAGGAATACATGAATCTGGTGAAACGTGTACAAAGTCATCATTCTCCAGCGTCACCATGGTTACAAAATCAGAGTCTTAAAAAACAAGCAGCCGAAATTAATGAATACCAAAAGGTAGGAAAAATGTCCAGATCTCAAAGTCTAAGTCTTATCTCCATAAAAGTGTTTGGAATCCCAGGCCGAGCCACAGCCTGGAGCCTTGGTCAGTCTGTGAATCCCACATTGATCACTGGGAGGAGCTGTGTTCCTGCTGCTGCTGCCTCCAATGGCTGGAGGAGCCTTGCCCCCACTGTCACCCCATTGTTCCCGAATGCCAGAACAGCATCCTTGCCACCACCTCCAATCACCGGGAGAAGCTGCATCTGCCTTCCTCCCCGCAGACTGCCAGGAGCTGCCACCATTTCACTCACAACCCGCTCTCGCTGCTGTGCTGATACTGCTGATTAACCCAGCAGAACAGGCATTAAAGAAAAGAATAACGAGAAAAAAAGGCCAGTGCAGAGCCAGGGACCCGGGTTTGATTCCACCCTTGGGTGACTGTCTGTGTGCAGATCGCATGTTCTCCCTATGTCTGTGTGGGTTTCCTCCCACAGTCCAAAGATGCCTAGGATAGGTGGAATGGTCGTGCTAAATTACCCATAGTGCCAAGTGATGTGCAGGCTCAGTGGTTTAGCCTGGGATAGAGTAGGGGCATGGATCTGGGTGGGATGCTCTTCAGAGAATCGGTGTGGACTCAATTGACCAAATGGCCTGTAGGGATTCGATGGAGGAAAATCAGGCACAAGCTAAAAGGAAACGAAGCGGGCCAGCCCCAGGCTCAGGAGCCCACACACAGCTCTGCTATTCTGCCACCAGCTACTGAAAATAAAAGGTGACTTGGTGATGGAAAACCAACCTCTGTGGAGTTATTTCACATTTTCTTAGTGGCACCAAGGTAAGTGACATATTTGTTGTTTTCCTTGTTTCTATTGTTGCGACTGCTGGCAATTGAAAGCAGCAAACCAAACTAATCATATTTCATAAGACTACAGCTTTCTGAGTTACAGTTGTGTAAAGTGATTTCGTACTTTTTTAACATTCTGAAGGATCCCTGAGATATCGGGAAGGATGCAGCAAGCAGGCCGACGTTGCTTAGAAACAAAAATAATATTTAGTGAAACTATTAGGAAAAATGGAGGCCACAACAGATGTGATAAATGTCTGGGTGCCACATCTTAGACTGAAAGAGAAATAAGATTGGATTAATAAGATTGGTTAAGAAACAGACGGAAGCATATGTCAGGTATAGATAGGACAGATTGAGTGAATCCTCAGAAGAGTATAAAGGCAGTAAGAGTATACTTAAGAGGGAAATCAGGAGGGTAATAAGGGGACATGAGATAGCTTTGGCAAATAGAATTAAGGAGAATCCAAAGGGTTTTTAAAAATACATTAAGGAGAAAAGGGTAATAAGGGAGAGAATAGGGCCCCTCAAAGATCAGCAAGGTGGCCTTTGTGTGGAGCCACAGAAAATGGGGGAGATACTAAATTAGTATTTTGCATCAGTATTTACTATGGAAAAGAATATGGAAGATATAGACTGTAGGGAAATAGATGGTGACACCTTGCAAAATGTCCATATTACAGAGGAGGAAGTGCCGGATGTCTTGAAACGCATAAAAGTGGATAAATCCACCGGACCTGATCAGGTGTACCTTAGAATTCTATGGGAACCTAGAGAAGTGATTGCTGGGCCTCTTGCTGAGACATTTGTATCATTGATAGCCACAGGTGAGGTGCCAGAAGATTGGAGGTTGGTTAAGGTGGTGCCACTATTTGAGAAGGGTGGTAAGGACAAGCCAGGGAAATATAGACCAGTGAGCCTGACGTCAGTGGTAGGCAAGTTGTTGGAGGGTACCCTGAGGGAAAGGATGTACATGTATTTGTAAAGACAAGGACATATTAGGGAGAGTCAACATGGCTTTGTGTGTGGGAAATCATGTCTCACAAACTTGATTGAGATTTTTGAAGAAGTAACAAGGAGGATTGATGAGGGCAGAGCAGTAGATGTGATCTATATGGACTTCAGTAAGGCATTCAACAAGGTTCCCCATGGGAGACTGGTTAGCAAGGTTAGATATCACGGAATACAGGGAGGACTAGCCATTTGGATACAGAACTGGCTCAAAGGTAGAAGACGACGGTAGTGGTGGAGGGTTGTTTTTCAGACTGGAGGCCTGTGACCAGTGGAGTGCCACAAGGATCGATGCTGGGACCTCTACTTTTTTGTCATTTATATAAATGATTTGGATGTGAGCATAAAAGGTACAGTTATTAAGTTTGCAGATGACACCAAAATTGGAGGTGTAGTGGACAGCGAAGAGGGTTACCGCAGATTAAAATAGGATCTTAGCCAGATGGGCCAATGGAGTAAGAAGTGGCAGATGGAGTTTAATTTAGATAAATGTGAGGTGCTTCATTTGGGAAAGCAAATCTTAGCAGGTCTTATACACTTAATGGTAAGGTACGAGGGAGTGTTGCTGAACAAAGAGACCTTGGAGTGTAGGTTCATAGCTCCTTGCAAGTGGAGTCGTAGGTAGATAGGATAGTGAAGAAGGTGTTTGGTATGCTTTCCTCTATTTGGTCAAAGTATTGAGTACAGGAGTTGGGAGGTCATGTTGCGGCTGTACAGGATATTGGTTAGGCCACTGTGGAACATTGCGTGCAATTCTGGTCTCCTTCCTATCAGAAAGATGTTGTGAAACTTGAAAGGGTTCAGAAAAGATTTACAAGGAATTTGCTAGGGTTGGAGGATTTGAGCTACAAGGAGAGGCTGAACAGGCTGGGGCTGTTTTCCCTGGAGCGTCAGAGGCTGAGGGGTGACATTATAGAGGTTTACAAAATTATGAGGGGCATGGATAGGATAAATAGACAAAGTCTTTTCCATGGGGTTGGGGAGTCCAGAACTAGAGGGCATAGGTTTAAGGTGAGAGGGGAAAGATATAAAAGAGACTTAAGGGACAACATTTTCACACATGGGGTGGTGCGAGTATGGAATGAGCTGCCAGAGGATGTGGGGGAGGCTGGTACAATTGCAACATTTTAAAGGCATTTGGATGGGTATATGAATAGGAAGAGTTTGGAGGGATATGGACCGGGTGCTGGCAAGTGGGACTAGATTGGGTTGGGCTATCTGTTCGGCATGGACAGGTTGGACTGAAGGGTCTGTTTCCATGCTGTACATCTCTATGACTCTGAAATAGATCAAAGTTCAAAATGGTGGATGGCAAAAAGGCAGATTGAGAAATTTAGTGAACTGAAATGGGTCAAAGAGAATCCTCTGTCTGATTAAGGTCGATGAGGATGAAAACTAATCTGAAAACTGCATCATGGGGCAGGAACTATTCCATTTCAGCTACATGGCAAATTATTAGCCAAATATTTGGGGACTGCAGAATATGTTCAATGAAATTATGAAGGGCACCAGTGGTTTGAGTTTACTCTGAGCATAGTCTATCACTGCCCGATTCATACTTTCAATTCAGCAGATTCAAGGAAAATGGTAATGAAAGGGTTGATAGTAATCCAGAAGTCTGGCCCAATATTCTGAAAACATGAGCTCAAATACTACCAGAGAACCTGCTGAATTTAAATTCAGAGAAAGAAACAAATCTGGATTTAAAAACCTATCAGTAATGGTGAGCATGTAACAATCTGATTGTTTTAAAATCCATCTGGTTCACTAATCAAATAACTTTCAAGAAAGAAAATCCCCTACCCTATCCAATTCTGATAAACGTGTAATTCCTGATCGACTGTGATGTGTTTAATTTGCGAGAATGATATCAGGACTGCAATGACGTGGAGCAGCAGTCACTGTACTACTTTAGAATAGAGATGTCTGTGATTCAATAAAGATATTCGAAATTATTCAGGGTTTTGAACAAAAAAAGCGGAGAAATCATTTCTGGTGGCAAATGAATCGGTAATCAGAGGAAACAGATTTAAGATAATTGACAATAGAATCAGATGTGAGATGGGGAGAATTATTTCTATGCAATGAATTGTTATGATCTGGAATGCAGTGTCTGAATGGATGGTGGAAGCAGTTACAATAATTACTTTCAAAAGGAAATTGGATAATGCTTGAAGGAGAAAAGATTTGCAGTGCAATGGGGAAAGAGCAGGTAAATGGGATTAATTAGGTTGCTCTTACAAGGAGTTGGCACATGCATGGTGTGGCAAATTATCACCCTGTGATGTTTCTGTCTTTGACTCTGCATATTGTGTGGGTACATTGTTGAACGAGCAATAAAGGTATTAGGTGGAATCTGATGTTGCCATTATATCGGAAAGTGGGAAGGGGGGAGAGTGAAAGTGACTTCCTACACTTGATTCTGTGACATTGATGACTCAGAGCAATATGTGGGTGACAATAAGCAGAAGTGTAAGACGTTGGACGTAGCAGGCTGTGGCAATAGCTGTTTTAATCATATTCTTTTTCCGATAATCTGTGCAACTAGATTCAGAATGTTTCTGTTGCTGCAATATTATGGGCAGGTTTGAAGACCACAGGAATGTTGAGAGAAGCCAGCATGAGAAATCTTGACATTGTTGGAAATGTTCAGTGTTAACATGAACTTCCAGAGTGTCACATCACTTCCGCACTCTATTTTCATCCAGGTTACACAGGAGTGTGAAGTTTAAGTCTGCCGAGTGAATCAGACTTTGAACCATGGGAAAGACATGAGATACCCTTCCAGAAGAACTGCATGTTTGATCCCATTGCCATTTGTTCCAACAGTGCCCTTGCTAGTTGACCCTCCAGTTAAATTTACCATCAGCCGTTGTTCTCTCTGTAGTGAGGGAGCAGCCAGATTGGTCTTTGCATCTGTAGTGATTTTACCTTTGTTCGTGCCACACAGACTGATGGATTAGATTATCCCAGTCTTAACCAAGATAGTAGGGCTAAAGCTATGGTTAAGGTTAGGTTTAGGGTTAGGGTAAGGGTTGGGTTTAGGTTAAGGGTTAGATTGAGGGTTAGAATTAGGGTTAAAGTTAGGTTTAAGGTTAGGTTTATGTTAGAATTAGGGTGAGGGTTAGGGTTAGAGGTAGGGTTAGGTTTAGGGTTATGGTTAAGTTTAGGGTTAGGGTAAGGTTTAGGGTGAGAGTTAGGATTTGAATTACGGTTAGGCTTAGGGTTAAGGTTAGGTTTATGGTTGGAGTTAGGATGAGGGTTAGCATTAGGTTTCGGGTTAGTGTTAGGTTAAGGGTTCAGTCAAGCTCTAAATGTTCGGTGCTGCTTGAGTTCACCTGCAATAATCTTCTAAATTGTGCTCCATAAAGACTGCATGTCTTCGGAAGTTCCTTGTGGTGACGATATTATAGAGGACATGGAAGGTCAATCCATACAGTGATTCATAATTGTCTCTTCTGAACATTAAACACAAATAAAATGACTTGTGTCAGTTTACAAATCTGGTGTTGTTATCAATATTTGTGAGGTGAGAGGAAAGCTGAGGAAAGCAATCAGATTGTGATGTTATGGACTGTTTGTTGCTGGTGAAATGGAAATGGGAGGAATCATTGGCATTAATCACCCTTAGAGGAGTCTGTAAGAGAGGTTTCGCTGAGGTGCTGGTGGTGCATAATTTTCCTGTTGCGTCAAGTAATACACTTTAAAGGGTTAATCTGTAAGCTAAAGATATATAACGCAACCCCTTGTGGACCATTATGCAATTAGAACTAGGTAAAAACAATGACTGCAGATGCTGGAAACCAGATTCTGGATTAGTGGTGCTGGAAGAGCACAGCAGTTCAGGCAGCATCCAAGGAGCTTCGAAATCGACGTTTCGGGCAAAAGCCCTTCATCAGGAATAA
>NC_057744.1:34474541-34485479 GCF_004010195.1 Chiloscyllium plagiosum | reverse complement strand
ACTCTATGCTACTTTCTCCCCACCCCCACCCTCCTCTAGCTTATCTCTCCACGCTCCAGGCTCACTGCCTTTATTCCTGATGAAGGGCTTTTGCCCGAAACGTCGATTTCGAAGCTCCTTGGATGCGCTGTGCTCTTCCAGCACCACTAATCCAGAATGCAATTAGAACTAGTTGGAGTCTGGCATGATCTATTTTTGGCGATTGATATGTTTTATCTATCTGTTATTAATAATAATTAATATAACCTGTGTATAGTTACTGAGATGTAATAAACTGCATTCCATATCTAAGACAAGAACCATTTTTGCTGAGATTTAATTGTGGTTGATCCTTCACCACACACTCCAAAGCACAGCCTCAGACGAGCACAACAAGATGAGTGAGAGCACTTTACTCCAACCACATGATTGCTATCTAGGGCCTTCTTGTCACTGCTTAACTGTTTTTGTTCCTCCCCTTCATCGTGTGACCCTACTTCCAATTTTCATGATACCCAAGACAATGGCTACAAAGTGTTTCAGTGTCGAGCACCTGACCACAAACCAGAATCTTTAGTGAAGCTGACCTACAAAGTTTCCTGTGGACAGATCAGGTTGTGGACGTTTTGCTTATATATGATGATTGCTGTGCCCAGTTATTTATCTGGTCACAGCATTGTGTTTACTGTCGGCCTATGGTGCAGGCCTGAGCTCCTGACTGGAATTATGAAGCATGCCCAAGGTGGGATGAGTCTTTTTCTCAGTTGTCTGTTTGTTTCCTGACGGCCTGACTGAAATCAAGACACATGATAAATAAATGATTCATGACTGTCCCCCAGAAATGATACATACCTCATAATGCACCCAGTACCTGTGATTCTGGGCTGCCTCTCCATTGAGGCAGTAGCATGCTTTTGTATTGTTAGAAATACCAGGCTTGTGATTGAGAGCACACAAGCAATGCATAATTAGTGACACCCATACCCTAGTGAAACTTGGCACAAATGTGTACTACAGATGCTGGAGATTAGAGTCAAGAGTGTGGTCCTGGAAAAGCACATGTTCCTCGGATGTTGGCTGACCTGCTGTGCTTTTCCAGCACCACACTCTTGACCCTAGAGAAACTTGGAATTCAGTCCAAACCTAATGCTTTTACATCCTTTCTCACTCAGTCCACGGACAAACAGATATTTGTGTTCTGTCATACTGCACAGAGAAAGAACCAGTGCCGGTGTGGTGGGCTGAATGACCTCCTGCATCATAACAATTCTGAGATTCTCTCAAAGGAGACTCTGTGATTTTCCAGACCCAGTGGATCATGAAATGGCACTGATTGGAAGGAATTGGTTGAAGAAGAATTATGATTGACAGTGTGAAGGTGAGTGGGCAGTTCTGGCTGTGCCTCGGTTCAAAGTTGCTGTTGTGGCTGCAGTAGGTAATGTCTTGCATTCATAGCCTCCCTGTTGAAGCAAAGAGATTGCTCCTGAGATATGAGAAGTGGCCCACAAAAAGGTGCTGGCCTTCTGCATAGTGATATCCCTGAACTCCCAGCTCCACCTGCCCTTTCCTGACATCTCCCACACCCTCCAATTGCTGGCCTACCAGACAATCTGCAATGAAATTGTTCTGGGGGCAGCTGTATGCAAATCTACACCAGTGTAAAATCGAACAAGAACTAATATTTTTCCTACAAACAAATAGCAAATATATCTGTAAATTATCCAAACAATGTTGAGGTATAAAATATAGATTCATGACAGATTTGCACAACTCGTGTTCCACTCTAATAAATGATGATTAAAATTAAGTCTACATGCAAGAAATAGATTTTAAAATTCCATTGGATTAGATGATGAGCTTCATACTAAAAATTAATTACCCGGAACTCAAAAAAATATAAAACTGACAGTTTTCTCTCTTCACCAGTATATTACTAATGCAGAACCTGTTGGGATTAAAGAGGTCCCATTTATCTAATGTATCAATGTGAAAGTCTGTTTACACAGACGTACTTCAATGATAAGACACTCTTTTGCTCCTCTCATCTGTTCCTTGTTGTTCCTCCCCATGGGCAGAACCTGCCAAGGAACTGAAGAATATGGGCATTGGTGAGGATCTAACGAGATTGGCAGCAAAGAGACTCCTGTCGTGAAGAGTGGAACGTCCCATTTGCCATCAGTGATGAACAATGAAATGAAATTCTCACTTGTGAGTGTTGAGAGATCTATTTGCTGCATTGACATTCTGATCATGAACATCTTGTTTCATTGATGTACAGTTTCCTATTAAATAAAAACCGAAAGGACTGTGGATGCTGAAATTCAGAAACATGAAATAGAAATTGCTGGAAAAGCTCAGCAAGTCTGGCAGCATCTGTGGAAAGAGATCAGAGTTAATGTTTTGGGTCGAGTGACCGTTGTTCAGTTCTGAGCAAGGCTCACTCAGCCTGAAACGTTAACTCTGATTTCTCTCCATAAATGCTGCCAGACCTGCTGAGCTTTTCCAGCAATTTCTATTTCATGTTTCTGATTTTCAGCCTCCACAGTTCTTTCGGTTTTTATTTCTATTTTTGTTGCAGTTTCCTATCCTCCAACTTGCTGGATAGAGACGATCACAATTCCCAATATGCGAAAGTCAGAGCCATTCCCTGGTGACTCCAGATCACCACGTGCTCTTACAGACCTCCACCATCAGTCACCACCATCCCAGCGTCAAGCATAAGGTCAGTGCGTCTTGACCAGCACCATCTTCAGCTCCCTGTAAGCAAAATAGGAAGTGCTGGCTTATACCTATACCTCTGCCTGTGAGAGGGGGAGAATTCAATGAGTGGGCACCACATGGACGTAAAGCATAGGTAATGAAGTTAATTTGGGAAGAAAGCATGAAAAAAGTCACTCGGAGTCACCGAAAGAAACCCTCCATGAAAATTGTTACATTTCACACTTAGCCAGGTTCTGGGTCGATTCGTCCTTCTGTAACTCTCTCTGATATACGTGGGCACACATCACAGAATTGCAGAAGTGTTACAGTGCAGAAGGAGACTTTTTGACCCACTATGCTTGCACTGGCTCTCCAAACAAGCATCGTTCCTAGTGCCAATCTTCCCATATCATCGCACTCTACTTCTATCCAAACAATTATCCAATACCTTAATTGAATCCGCCTCCACCACTTTTCCACAAAGTATTCCATTCTCTACTTGTAGTGTGAAACAAACACAGAAGTTGCTGGAAAAGCTCAGCAGATCCGGCAGCATCTGTGAAGAGAAATGAGAGTTAATATTTCGGGTCCGGTGACCCTTCCTCAGAACACCAGTGTGAACAAGTTTTTTTATTATAGCATCTTAGGACTTTGCAGAATGAGGTCACTTGACCCATCATCTCTGTACTGGCTCCTGAAAGAGCTATCAACGAGCCCGATTCTCCAGCCCAATCTCTATAGCATACTAAACTTTTCACTTTCAAATATATATCCAGCTGTTTGGTGAAACCTCCTCTGGAGTCCACTTCCACCTCTTTCCAGGCAGCACATTCCAAATTCTAACAACTCTCTGAGGAACTCAATTTCTCCTCATCCCACTCCTAGCTCTCTTGTTGACAATCTTGAAATTGTGTCCCTTAGTTACTCCCATACCAACTAGTGGAAAGAGAAAATCCTTCTTATGCTGCTAAAACTGTTCATCATTTTGAACACCTCAATAAGATGTGTCACCTCTTAATCTTCTCTGCTCTGAGGAGAATGAGCCAAATTTCTCTAATCTTTCCCTGTATGTAAAATAGTAAATATCCTTTAAACTCTCTCCAGGGCTTTAACGTCCTTTTTTTAAATTAAGGTGCTCAGAACTGAACATAACACTCTGAATGTGGTCTGACCAATGATTTGTCAAGGTAATCATATTACCCTTGCTTCTTTTGCGCATCATTTTAAATCCAAGTCCTCTCATTCTTTTTTCTTTTACGAATGGGAACAGTTTCTCTCTATACACTCCATGCACTGCATTCATGATTTTGAGAAGCTCTCTCAAATTTCCTCTCAGCTTTTTAAATCTATCATCATGAGTGAAGTTTCTTATAAATCCTTTCTGTACTGTCTCCGATGCATTTCTATAATGTGATGCCCACAGTTGTGCACAATACTCCAACTGATGTCTAACAAGTGTCTTATACAAGTTCAACATCACCTACTTACTCTTGCACTCTATGATGCTATAAATAAAGCCAAAAGCATTATATGCATCATTTACTGCACTCTTCACCTGTCCTCCCACCTTCAATGAGTTATGTATATGCAGCCAGGACCCTCTGTTCCAATATTCCCTTTAGAATTGTACCCCTATTTTACATGGTCCTTTAATGTTCTTCTGAACAAAGTGCATCTCCTCACAATTCTTTGCTTTCAACGCCATGATCACCTTTCTGCCCACTCCACTGTCAATGTCCTTCGGGAGTTCCATGTGATCCTTCTTGCAGTTTACAGTACTTCTAAGTTTTGTACCATTTGCAAACTTTCAACTGTACCTCCTTCAACAGTAAGCCAACATGAGAAATGACATAAAACCATGTGACACACATGTGATGTCAAGGGAAGGCTGTGTGTTGCTTTTTAGGCATTACTCCTGGTCTCCTACATTCCCTCTCATTTATCAAGATGTTCCACAAAAATGAGAGACACTGAGATTTGCATTTGCATTGCATCTTTTATGATCTTAAGATTTCCCATGGTGCTCGATAGCCTTTGAAGTACTTTTGAAATGTAGGACCATAAGAACAGAAGACATAGGAGCAGAAATTAGGCCATTTGGCCCATCAATTCTGCTCTGTCATTCAGTCATTTTCCCACTTTCTCCCCAGAACCTTTGATCCACTTGGCAACCAAGAACTCATCTATCTCTGTTTAAATATCCTCAATGACCTGGCCTCCACAGCCTTCTGTGGCAATGAATTCCACAGATTCACCACTCTCTGGCTGAAGAAGTTTCTCCTGATCTCTGTTCTAAATGGTCTTACCTTTATTCTAAGAATATGCCCATGGGTCCTGGTCTCTCCTGCCAATGGAAACATCTTCCCAAAGTCCACTCTGTCCTGACCATTCAGTATTCTGTAAGTCTCAATCAGATCCCCCGTCATCCTTCTAAACATTATCGAGTATAGAGCCAGAGTCCTCAAACATCCCTCATATGTTCGGCCTTTCATGCCTGGGATCATTCTGGTGAATCTCCTCTGAACTCACTCCAGGGCCAAATACATCCCTGGGGCATGGGGCCTAAAATTGCTCACAATTCTCTAAATGTGGTCTAACACGAGCCTTATAAAGCCTCGGAAACACATCCCTGCTTTTATATTCCAGTCCTTTCAAGATGAATGACAACATTGTATTTGCCTTCCTAACTACTGACTCAACCTGCAAGTACACCTTAAGAGAAACCTGGACTAGAACTCTCAAGTCCCTTTGCACTTCAGAATTCTGTATTTTTTCCCCATTTAGAAAATAGTCCAGGTCTCTATTCTTCCTACCAAAGTTCATGACCTCCCACTTTCCCATATTTATTTCAGCTGCCATTTCTTTGCCTACTCTCCTATCCTGACTAAATCTTTCTGCAGCCTCCCTGCCTCCTCAATACTACCTGCCCCTCCCCCATCTTGGTAATCTGCAAATTTAGCCAGAATGCCCTCTCTTCATTCATCCAGATCATTAATATACAAAGTGAAAAGTTGTAGTACCAACACCTACCCTTGTGGAATGTCACTAGTCATCGGCTTCCATCCTGAGAAGGACCCTTATATCCCCACTCTCTGCCTTCTGCTCGGCAGCCAATCGTCTATCTTTAGTACCGTGCCTCTTAGGGAGGGAGTTTTTAAAGGAAAGTGTGTCCAGCAGGCTAAGATAAAAGGTAGGGAGGAGGGACTTGGGGGAGGGGTTTTGGAAATGCGATAGGTGAAGGGAGGTCAAGCCCTTTCTGAAGAAGGGCTTATGCCCGAAACATCGATTCTCCTGTTCCTTGGATGCTGCCTGACCTGCTGCGCTTTTCCAGCAACACATTTTCAGTACCGTGCCTCTTAGTCAGCAGCCTCCTGTACAGCACCTTATCAAAGGCCTTCTGGAAGTCCACATAGATAACATCCATTGGCTCACCTTGGTCTAACCTGCTTATTACCTCATCAAAGAATTCTACCAGATTTTTCAGGCATGACTCCCCTTGATGAAACCATGCTGATTTTGTCCTGTTATCTATACACTTCCAAGTATTCAGAAATCTCATCTTTCACAATAAACGTCAAAACCTTACCAGTGACTGAGGTCAGGGTGATTGGCCTGTAAGTTCCCTTCTTAGCAAGCTTAGCAAGGATTAAAAATGGCATGAGATCTCAGACCCTTGTTATGCTCCTCTTGCTCAATGTGGGAGCTCAGGAACGCGGCTGATTCCCCTAACTCCTTCACGTGCAAGACATATGTCCAGCTGCAGCTCTTGTTATACCAGATGACAGCTCTGGAGCTGCAGATGGACACGCTTTGGAGCATACACGATGCTGAGGGTATCGTGGATAGCATGTTTCGCAAATTGGTCACACTGCAGATTAGGATTACTGAGGGAGAAAGGGGATGGGTGACCAAAAGGCAGAGAAAGAGCAGGAAGGCAGTAAAGGTGTTCCCTGCGGTTACCTCCCTCCAAAACAGGTATACCGTTTTGGATACTGTTGGGGGAGATGGCTCACCAGGAGAAGGCAGCAGTAGCCAGGATCATGGCACCATGGCTGGCTCTGCTGTACAGAAGGGTTGGAAAAAGATTAGAAGGGCTATAGTCACATGGGAGTCAATTGTAAGGGGAGTAGACAAGCGGTTCTGTGGTCGCAAACCAGACTCCCGAATGGTATGTTGCGTCTCAGGTGCATGGGTCAGGCATGTTCCAGATTGACTGCAGAAAATTCTCAAGGGGGAGGGTGGGCAGAAAGTTGTCATGGTGCATGTAGGCACCAATGATATTGGTAATAAATGGGATGAGGTCCTACAAGAAACAGTTAGAGAGTCCAGAAGCAAGTTAAAAAGTAGGACTCAGAGGTAGTGATGTCAGGATTGCTACCAGTGCCACGTGTGAGTCAGAGTAGAAATGAAAGAATAGGCAGGATGAATGTGTGGCTTGAGAGATGGCGCAGGAGGGAGGGGTTCAGATTTTTGGGTATTGGGACCGGTTCTGGGGGAGGTGGGACCATTACAAATCATACGGTCTGCACGTGGATCGGACTGGAACTTGGGGGTGCTTTTGCTAACACTGTTGGGGAGGGTTTAAGCGAGCAAGAGATAGAGGTACAATTATATAAACAGATTATGGAAAGAATTCGGAGCAACAGGGTGGTAATGATGGGAGATTTTAATTTTCCCAACATTGACTGAGATTTGCTTAGTATTAGAGGTTTGGATGGAACAGAATTTGTGAGGAGCATCCAGGACGGTTTTCTAGAGCAGTATGTAAATAGTCCAACTTGGGAAGGGGCCATACTGGACCTGGTGTTGGGAATGAGCCTGGTCAGGTGGCTGAAGTTTCAGTAGGGGATTACTTTGGGAGTAGTGACTGCAATTCTGTAAGTTTTGGAATACTCATGGACAAAGACGAGAGTGATTCGAAAGGAAGTATACTTAACTGGTTGAAGGCCAACTATAGCAAAAATCAGGAGGAGCTGGGGAATGTGGATTGGGAGCAGCAGCTTGAAGGGAAATCCATATTCCATATGTGGGAACCTTAATGAAAGGTTGACTAGAATTCAGGGGATGTATGCTCTTGTGAAAATAAGGGATAGAGATGGCAAGATTAGGAAACCATAGATGACAGGTGAAATTGTGAAGCTAGCTAAGAGGAAAAAGGATACAGACATAAAGTCTCGGTGACTGAAGACGGATGAAGCTTTGGAAGAATATCGGGAATGTAGGACCAATCTGAAATGAGGAATTAAGAGGACTAAAAGAGGCCATGAAATATCTTTAGCAAACAGAATTAAGGAAAACCCCAAAGTCTTTTATTCATATTTAAGGAGCAAGAGGGTAACTGAAGAAAGGGTTGGCCCACTCAAGAATAAAGGAGGAAAGATATAGGTGGAATCAGCGAAAATGGGTGAGATTCTTAATGAGAACTTTCTATCGCATTCATCGAGGAGAGGAACATGGCGGCTGTTGAGGTTAGGGATAGATCTTTGATTACTTGAGGTCAAGTCAGCATAAGGAGGGAGGAAGTGTTGGGTATTCTAAAAGGCATTAAGCTGGACAAGTCCCCAGGTCCAGATATCCCAGGTTCCTGAGGGAGGCAAGAGAGGAAATAACTCGGGCTTTGCAGCATCCTTGAACATGGATGAGGTACCGGAGGACTGGAGAATTGCTAATGTTGCCCTCTTGTTTAAGGAGGCGCGCAGAGATAATTCAGGTAATTACAGACCTGTGAGCCTGACGTTAGTAGTAGGGAAGCTACTGGAAAAGATAGCAAGGGATAGGCTATATACCCATTTGGAAGAAAATGAGCTTATTAGTGTTAGGCAATATGGCTTTGTGCAGGGAAGATTATGTCTTACAAATCTAATAGAATTCTTTGAAGAGTTGACAAAGTTGATTGATGAGGGAAGGGATGTAGACGTCATATACACAGACTTCAGTAAGGCATTTGATAAAGTTCCCCATGGTAGGCTGATGAAGAAAGTGAAGTCGCATGGGATCCAGGATGTTCCAGCTGGATGGATAGAGAACTGGCTCAGCAGGAGGAGACAGAGTGTAATAGTGAAAGAGAGCTTCTCAAAATGGAGAACTGTGACCAGTAGTGTCCGACATGGATCTGTGCTTGGACCACTGTTGTTTGTGATATCCATAAATGATTTGGAGAAATGTGTAGATTGCATAATTAGCAAGTTTGCAGATGACACTAATGTTGGCAGAGTAGCAGATAGTGAAGGGGACTGTCAGACAATACAACAGAATATAGATAGATTGGAGAGTTGGGCAGAGAAATGGCAAATGAAGTTCAATCCAGGCAATTGTGAGGTGATGCATTTTTGAAGATCCAATTCAAAACCAAACTATGCAGTAAATGGAAAAGTCCTGCGAAAATTTATGTGCAGAGAAATCTGGGTGTCCAGGTCCGTTGTTCCCTGAAGGTAGCAATGCAGGGTCAATAGAGTGATCAAGATGGCATACAGTATGTTTTTCTTCATCAGACGGGGTATTAAGTACAGGAGTTGGGAGATCATGTTACAGTTGTATAGCACTTTGGTTCAGCCAAATTTGGAATATTGCATATAGTCCTCGTTGCCACACTCCCAAAAGGATGTGGATGGTTTGGAGAGGGTGCAGAGGAGGTTCACCAGAATGTTGCCTGGTGTGGAGGATGCGAACTATGAGGATAGTTTGAGTAAATTAGGATTATTTTCATTGGAAAGAAGAAGGTTGAGGGGGGATCTGATTGAGGCCGACAAAGTCAAGAGAGGTGTAGGCAGGGTGGATAGCAAGATTTTTTCCCAGAGTGGGGGATTGAATTACCCATGAGTCATGAGTTCAAAGTGGGAGGGGAAAAGTTTGGAGAGACATGCATGGAAAGTTCTTTACGCAGAGGGTGGTGGGTGCCTGGAATGTGTTGCCAGCGGAGGTGATAAGGGAGGGAATGATAGCACATGAATGGGCACGGAGCAGAGAGATACAGATTGTTAGAAAATAGGCGACAGGTTTAGATGAATGATCTGGATTGGTGCAGGTTTGGAGGGCTGAAGGGCCTGTTCCTGTGCTGTAATATTCTTTGTTCTTTGTCTTTTGCCTTTCTATCATTTTAATTGGGGGGACAGGGTTTACATAAACAATTTTCCAGTCCTCTGGAACCCTTCCTGACTCCAGCGACACCTGGAAGAACACTGCTAGAGTCTGCACTATCTCTTTGGGTATCTCCTTCAGAACTCCAGTGTGTAGCCCATATGGTCCAAGAGATTTATCCACTTTCATACCTTTCAGTCTTTATAGCACCTTCTCTGTGGTGATGGCCACCATACTCATACCTGCCCCCTAACTGTCTTTAATTTTTTTGATATTTTTCATGTCTTCCACCGCGAGGACTGATAAAAATCAATTATTCAGTTCCTCAGCCATTTCTTTGTTCCCAATTACTATTACTCCAGCATCATTTTCCAATGGCCCAATGTCCACTTTTGCATCTGTTTTGTCCTTTATATATCAAAAGAAACTCTTGTAATCTTCTCTAACATTACTGGCTAGCTTACCCTCATATTTAATCTTGTCCCTCCTTATTTCTTTCTTTGTTACCCTCTGTTGGTCTTTGTAAGCTTACCAATCCTCTGGCTTCCCACTGCCTCTCACCACATTACAGAGGAACCTCAATTATCCGAATATCAATTATCCGAATATCAATTATCAGAATATCGGATTATCCGAAGGAGATCCCAGGGTCCCGATAGAAACATTGCGTCAAAGACGTATTTCCAACAGTGATAGAGTCTTTTGTTTACAGGTACAATGATTAAAAACGAGCTCAGCTCACTGAAATGCTGCTGAGAACAGCCCTGGACAGTCCTGGACCGTCTCTAAAATGACTAACCTCCTGCGCTCTCTCTCTCTCCCCACACACTTTCCCTGAGTTCTACACGGGGACATAGCCTAAACCCACCCTCCCCCCTCTGCCCCCAGATAGTCTCTCTAACATTGTTCCGTACAGGGCAGAGGTGGAACTTGTCAAAACGTTTCGGTAAAATGTTGTGTGTGTGGCTGCATGCGTGTGTGCGTGTATGTGTGTGTCTGTGTGCATGCACTATTTGGAGACTTACACCACAAAGGCAGCAGCAGTGTTACTGTTGGTGTATAGTTCGGCTGTCCCGGGGTGGGGAGAGGACAGCTGGCGGGTTGGGGAGGGGGGGGGCGTGGTTTGGCCGGGGGTCGGGGGTGCAGACAGGGGTTGGACGGTGGCTGGGGTTGGGGGGTGGA
>NC_057744.1:34423518-34474179 GCF_004010195.1 Chiloscyllium plagiosum | reverse complement strand
GTTGAATGGGTTCGGGGCGGGTGGGGTTTGGAGGGGTGGGGTGGGAGTGGACAGGGTTTGGGGGCGCGGTGTTGGGGGCAGGGACTCACGCGCAGTGTGATGCTGCCTAGTCTCCTGAATGGGGAGCAGACATCACAGAAAACTCCGAGCCCCAAAGGAAATCAATTAACTGAATAATCAATTATCTGAACAAAATAGTCTCCGCCCATCTCATTCGGATAATTGAGGTTCCTCTGTACATGCTTTCTGTTTTGCTTTTATGCTGTCTCTGACTTCCCTGATCAGTCATGGTTGCCTCATCCTCCCTTTAGAATGCATCTTTTTCCTCGGGATGAGTTTTTGCCATGTCTCTTGAATTACTCCTAGAAACTCCTGCCTTAGCTGTTCCACTGTCTTCCTTGTAAGTCTCCTCTCCCAGTCAATTCTGGTCAGCTCCTCCCTCATGCCTGTAGTTGCCTTTATTCAACTGTAATACCGTTACATCTGATTCTAGCCTCTCCCTCTCAAATGCAATCATATTATGATCACTGCCTCCGAAGGGCTCCTTCACCTTCAGCTGCCTTATCAAGTCTGCCTAATGGCACAACACCTAATCCAGTATTGCCTGTTCCCTAGTAGGCTCCATCACAAGCTGCTCCAAAAAGCCATCACATAGACGTTCCACAAATTCCTTTTCTTGTGATCTGCTACCAACTGGTTTTTCCTGTCTACCTGTCTACTGAAATCCTCCATGATCACTGTAACTATGTAGTCACAGTGAAAAGCACAGCAGCTAATTTGTGCACTCCAAGTTCCCAAAAAGAACAATGAGATACTAAACTAGATCCTTTGTTTGGGATAAAATATAAATATTAGTTTGAACATTGAGGTGAATGCCTCTTACAAATAGTTTCATGGGATTCTTCAAGTCTAATTTAGACAGTAGGTGTGATCTTGGTTTAACCGTTGAGCTAAAAGCAGTACCTCTGGCAGGAGACTCCTTTACTGCTGCTGAGGGACATTCGATTATGTTTTGTGCTCAAGTTTCTACAGTGATTTGAACCTACACCACCATGCTCAGAGACAAGAGTCCTGCCTACACAGCCTTGACAGATCCCCTGAAAATTTACTTCCAGCACGTTGGTGATCACAAGCAGTTTCTGATACAGACGAGAATGGCTGTCTGGAGCTCTCACACCCAAAATGCTGGGAATGATGAGCAGTCAAATAAAATTTTAAGAAGGCGAGTTCATGGATTTTCATTAAGTTGTGACATTGTGGAATAGGGAGCATAAATGGTGCAGATGTTACTGACTCGCAGATGAAGCTGGAGACTTACTCATCGAGTGCTAAGACTAGAAATGCAGTCACTGCATTTCTGTTGTACTCTCAATAGAGAGCTTATAAAACTTATGCTGATAAGTACACTCATCCAGATCAGTACAGTATCATCATTATGTTGTTCATTCTATATTTTCATTCAATCAGTATGTGTATCTATATAGATGTGATGTTTTGAACAAGCCATCGAGAATCTGATTATTACGTTATGTACCATTCATTCATTTTCACTTTCAATCCACACAGAAATAGCATACTAAGACTCCCTGAGCTCTCTCCCACAGTCCTCAATTCTCAACAACACCAAGAATATAGACTCCACTATATTTTTAAAATGTGCTACAGTGCTTTAAACAAAAGGGAGTGAAGGGGAGCAATTAGACAGATAATGAGTTGTAGGGAAAGAAACAGTCATAGAAAGTAATTAAATTCAAAGAAAACAGTCTGAAACACGGTGACTGTATAATTTATACCTTGGATCTCTAGAGACATAGTATTACTTTCCTCAGACTGGCTCTTTTGTTTTGTGGCTGTCTGTATCATGTAGACTTTTTTGTCGGGTTTTACACTGCAAGGCTTGGTGAACTTTCTTGCTCTGTTTTACCAAATTCTCTACATTACTTACCTCCCCTGCTTCTATGGTATCCAATTTCTGCCCCAGCTCTCTACATGTCATTACCAGAGCAACTCACTACTCAGTGATATCCACTGAAGCGGGAACATCCCCCGTGGCTGCACCATCTTTTAAAAAAATGTTACTGTGCACCCAGACAACTACTGGCATCCTGAAGGTCCCATTCTCGGTCAAAACCATTTGCATAAGATGTCAGAGAAAGGGAAAATGGTACCGCGATTCTCTAACTATCACCTCAGGTCTTGGTTGAGTGGTGGTGCAACAAAAAGGACTGCCAGAGGACACGATGCCCACAGACCCTGCCAGGTCAGAGGTCACTACCTGGTTCAGTGTTATCTCAAGGCTGTGAAAAATTTGCCAACATTCTAGAAAGAAGATCAATTACTTTCTCTACTCTACCAGGGTAAGGGGAACACTCTTCTGCTCGCCATCTCACTCTGTCTCTGCCACTGCACACCCTCCTCAGTTGTTTGGTACATCTCACCAGCAGTACTACCAGCCATGCCACCCACTGTAATCTCACTCATCCCCCCTGTTCACGTTACAGAAGAAGATAGCACACAAGAGGACAGAGACTAGCTCAACAGTTGGAAAACACTCAACATTTGTGTCCTCTATCCCTCACAGGGTCAGAACTCTGACCCTCCCAGGTAAAGACCGGAACCATTCCTGTGGGGATGTAGATACATATTTTGTGCAAAATGTGTCAGAACCACTATGCATTCTTCTTCCTCTCCTAATAATCTCAGTATCACTCTCCATAATTCCACAACGTCTCTAACCATTGACCATGATGTCTTCTCTCTCTCCTCCTTGTAGGTTTTGACAGTCTCTCTCCTGTAGTTCAGCCTTCCCAGTCATGCATCTCCTGCTTGCAGATCAATGTTGTAATGTATCCTTGCCCACTCGCAGAGACTGAACTGCCTCCTCGCAATGTCTACGGAGAAACGCCCAATTCCAAAGATGTATCCTACTTGATTGCTGAGGTTGAGAGTACCAAGGCCTCAGCGCAAGCATCCGACAGCCCCTAACGCAAATACTGACACGTCGAGGGGACCTGTCGATACAGAGAGCAGAGCACAGTCTGGTGTATCATCTCACAGTGACAGCTCCACAGCTGGTCAAGGAAGAAATGGCCAGGCCGTTGGCACTTGGAGACATGCCAGAGACAAGGCCCCTGCTCAGTCCCAGGTAGGAGGGGAGCCTGCGGTGTCAGTAAGCAGGAACTTTGCCTGCATCCACAGGGAGGGACAGGAAAAGCAGACAGGAATGTGGGAGTCAATGACTCTCAATGGCCTCCTCCACCACGAAACCGTTACGATCCGATGCCTGGAGGAAGAATGCCTCATCTTCCACCTTGGGACCCTCCAACCACATGGGTTCAATGTGATTTCACCAGTTTCCTCATTCACCCTCCCCACACCTTATCTCAGCTCCAACCTTACAACTCTATATCACCCTCTTGACCTGTCCTACCTGTCCATCTTCCTTCCCACCTAACCACTCCACCCTGCTCCCTGACCTATCACCACAACCCCCACCTTCATCTACCAATCACATTCCCAGCTACCTTCCCCCCAGCCCCACATCCCTCCCATTTATCTCTCAGCTCCCTTGGGCCACCACCTCATTCCTGATGAAGAGGCCTGATGTTGATTGCCCTGCTCCACGGATGCTGCCTGACTGGCTGTGCTTTTCCAGCACCACACTCTTCGACTCAATGTGCAGAAGCTGAAAGAGGCAGTGAGTCATGTGACCCTCTGTCTGCCTTCATGGACAGGTTAGTGGTTGCCATGGAGAGCTAGGCATAGCACCCTCAGGTTCTGCTGGGCAGAAACACACACACCACCCTCCATCCCACAGCCACTGGTGCTCAGGACCAAGGGCATGGTGACAGGAGTCTGGAACCTGGTGTGCACTCCAGGTGCCCCCTCCTCATTTGGTGACAGGGGAATGAAGATTCCCTGACAGTTCAGCACCAGGCAGTTCTCAGTAGAACGTGGACCCACAAATATTTGGCATTTTTACTTGGGCACTGCAGTGATGGTTGAGCCCTCCACCTGCACCCTCCCTGATCCATTTGACCCTTGGAAATTCAAGCTGAGGGGGATCAACTTGCCTCAGGCAAGTCTAGCTGGGGTTAGACACAAGCAGGCCCATTAGATCAGATTAGATTAGATTAGATTAGATTAGATTAGATTAGATTAGATTAGATTAGATTAGATTACTTACAGTGTGGAAACAGGCCCTTCGGCCCAACAAGTCGGGGGACGTTAAGTGAGTAAATGTAAAGACAGCAAGCAAGCATCCCGGAGCTACAGCCTTGTCCAATCTACAAGGTGGGACCCTATACCTGTGAGCAATGTATTCCCACTGCAGCATTTCAATACATCTTCCTGGTGTGCCCTGCAATACAACTCTGTGCTTCCACAGCTCACTGCCAGTGCAGAGGAGAGACATCAGGATGGCCCTGACATGTTGGCTGATGCCACAGAAGAAGGGCACTTTTCGGTAATATTTGTTGTGTGTGGCCTGGGCTATGGTTTGTTCACAGACAATATGGAGATTGTTCAGAATAAATAGCGAGCTGAATTTCCCTGAGTACCTGCTCTGGTTTGTTCATTGTGTTTTCCCGATGTTAAGCTTTTTTTGATGATTTTGGAAAATGGGAGGCTGAATACCAATAAGGTCAGTTGTGACATTAACAAGGCTTTTGACAAAAGTTAATCTCCATCAAATGGGATCTCGCTGCTGTGTTGAAAGAATCTCACTACATAGCTTGTGAAAATCACACAAATTGATCTTGATGTTGAGATGGGCCTCACTGCAATTAGTGCCTGACTCTCCCACACATCCCTCCACAGCCCACATCACTCAAACAGGTTCCACCTTATGTGTGTAGTGGATTTTATTCCCAATGCTGTAAAACATCTAAACCATACTTTAGCTCTGGCATCCAACTCTTCCTGAAGCAAGCTTTACTAACCTCTGAATCCAAACAATGTCTTAAACAATCAAGCACAATGGGCACCAATAGTAAACAGCCTGATACAATCAAACACAGAAAATTTAAAAAAAAGCTGTTGTATTTTACATGTTAAATTGGTGGAGGTCAGAGAGGAAATAGCAGTTGGAGGAGAAGGGTGTGTGGAGTTGGGAGATGTGATGATCTGACCATAATCTTTCAAATACACCTTTATATGGGGGATATTCCATAAGATTGGAGGGTTGTCAAATTAATAAATCTGTTCAGAAGGAGATAGATATTCATTGATGACATTCAAGGTTATTTAAGGTAAACCACAACATTCCAGAGGCATAATACAGAAGAACGTTAGAACTCACTGAGATGACTTATACCATATTATATTACATGAAACCAATGTAGTTTTTTAGAAGGAAAGTAAATCTAAAGGGGAGTATTGACAGAAGGAATTATTCTTTTGATAAAGCACATTTGATAAATTCCCATCTAAGAGGCTCACTGGAAATGCTGGCATATTATAATTCTGGCATGGTAGTGAGGAGAGCCTGACTGCTGGAAAATGAAGCTGGTGTAAGGTCAGAATTAGGAGATCAGTTCCGTAAAGGTAAGTAAACAGTAAAGTAAACAGTAGTGTTTCCCCATGACCATTATTAGAATCTTCCAATTTCAGGCTCGGGACTTTGTATAAACAACAGAATGTCAGAATTTGCATCTCATTTACTTTTGAAGAGGCCTGTCAAACAATTCAGAAAGAGATAAACTGAGTAGTGGTTTGGGAAGGTAGATATAAGATGATATACTTATACTTAGGTTGGTATGGTGGCTCAGTGTTTAACGCTGCTGCCTCACAGCATCAGGGCCCAGGTTTGATTCCACCCTCAGGTGACTGTGTGGAGGTAGCACGTTCTCCCCCTTGTCTGTGTGTGTTTCTTTCGAGTGCTCCGGTTTCCTCCCACAGTCCAAAGATATGCAAATTAGGCAGATTGACCATGCTAAATTGACTATAATGTCTAGGGATGTACAGACTGAGTGGATTAGACATGAGAAATGCAGGGTTACAGACACTGGGGAAGGGTCTGGATGTAATGCTCTTTGGAGTGTTGGTGTAGATTCAGTTGGCCAAATGGCCTGCTTCTGTGCCATAGAAATTCTATCATCTCATGAGGCAAATTAATAAGGAAAACATTTTCCTGGCCCACAAACATTCACTGTGCCCAAACCTGATAGATTGTTCCATTTTAATGACCCAATTTTCCCTGCCCCAAGCCGAGGCTCCATGCCTGACCTCTCTGAGTCCCAGAAAGTCACCAGCTCAAGTGGCAATGACTGTGATTGTTGAGCCTTGTTTGCTAATGTCTAACAGGCCAGTTAACTCCAGCACATGTCTGGACTCCCTGCACACAAATAAAGCAATCTTTCATCAAGGCCGCTCATCAATAATGTTTGACAGATGAACAGCTGAAGTTGGAGCATTTGAAATATGTTCTCTCACCTCATTTAAATCCCTATCTTTGGTTTGCAGCTGGTGTAAATGGGGTTAGCTAATCCCTGCCACCCACCTGTTGTCTAAGGCACTGGGTCTCAAATGAGTTAATTCGCTTCTTAACTTGAGCTCCACAAACCCTGATGATGTTACACACTGTCACTGGATGGAAATAGTGAGCTCTACTCTGGCTTTCATAGGGAGCAAAGGTACTCCCAAAATCCTCATGATTACACCTGACCAATTTTAGTTTTTATACACTTATTCGGTACCTATTGTTATTATTCCTTGTTATCTAAGAGCAGTGCCTCTTCTGTAGACACTGTACAGTGGAGCATCCTCTACACTAGTCACAAGATAGACACAAGAACAAGGAGGATGGGTGACAGTGAGCTACCATGAACAACCCTTACCCAGGATTATGTGCTGGTAGAGGTAGCAAATAGCCTAAAGTACTGCGAGTGGTCATCTAGGAGAAAGATTCAAGTGTTACCAGTGGATAGTTGCAGAGTGTGGATGAGTAGCACACTAGCCACTGTGCCAGCAGAAAGCGTCTGCAGGCCAAGAGCTGCCGTGTGACTTATTATGATGGTTGACATATGGCGCACACAGAGAACTGCTGCAGTATGAATACATCATGATGTTGCCATGGTATCCATCATAGAGCTGAATGACATGCAGTCTGGCATGGGGCCACACACCCACTGCATGGTGTAATAGTGGAATCTCTTTTGGTTCAAGTATTTGACACATTCTGTCAGCAAAATGTATATGCAGGCAATTGTAAGCTGCAATGAGGAGAACTCGGGAACCTTGCAATTCCCTACATTCATGCTGGTTGTTACTGGAAAAAACTGTCTGCCTTTGCCTGGAGAGCCTCAGTAGTCCCTCCTATGTAAGAGTCCATTGTAAACTGGTAGTTATTGCTGATAGCTTATAAAAGTCACTTCAACAGCCACATGCGAAATAATTCTTATCCTGCTCATTATAACTGAACCATGATCAGATTTCAGGGATAGGTTCTTATTGAAGCATTTGTTTGTCTGGGCATTGTTCCTTCATGATCGAGGGCTGATTTGATCTCTCGCTGAGATCCTTTCTCACTCATCTCCTCCTCCCTCTTCAAGCACCATATTCTAATCTGTGCAATCTCTGTTCATTCTCTCAGTCATGTTTTATTGTAGAAAGATACTCATGTCTGAAGGTAATATTTTTTGTTTAGTCATGGAATATGAGCTAGGAAACAAACATTTAATCCCTATTCTCTACAAAATTGACGGTGTACCATTTCAAATTCAATAGAACAATTGAAAGAATCAAAATGCAATCATTTAGCAACAAGGACATGAAATCAAACAGCAACCATCTTGAAAGTAGTTAGCCCATAAAATCATTTTGGGATGTGGGCTGGGGTTACTTCACTTTGCTTAATATCCTGTTCAGATTTTTAAGGTGAGATACCATCCACTGGAAGGTGCAATTCCAAAGTAGCAACACTGACTACAAATCAATTGATGCAACAATCTGTTGATTTAGTTTTCTGCCAATAGTTATTAGGCGTGCACGCTAAGCCATTTACAAGGAAGGTGCCTGGGACACATCCCTTTGGAAGTTGGTGGGGGTGGATTACAGACACAGTCTTGGATGTTTGAACAGGCTTGTATCTCAAAATGATAACTGTCAATCCCAATTCCATTGCCAGTGAGTACCTAGTTAAAAAGGTACATTTTAAAAATGGTCAATTCAGGCCAGGAATCGCAAGTTGAGAACTATATACAAACTTCCCCTTACAACTGATATTGTGTTGTTTTTAGCAAATGTAACATGTTGGAAGGCACAAGAATAAATTGCTCCTTTGGAGAATCTGTCTTTGGCTCATTAAAACTGTTGCAAGTGCACTGCAGACGTCCCTGTTAATAAAACCATTTAGTTCGCACTTTGGCTTCCCTTTTCTTCCCCATAGCTTTTGCCAACTGCAATTCATCCTTTACAACAGAAGAACCTATTATCAGCAAGAGCCAAGCCATTAGCTGAGAGTTAGAAGAGACTGGTGACAGTGACAGGGACTCATAACCCTGTAATAGGTGCAATTCGCATGGCTAGCTCTAAATAGAGATCAAATTGAAATTGTAGGAGCAACACAAGACCATTACCATACAACATAAACCTAAATTGGAACTTTTGAATCATTGATATGAGTGCACAAATCGACCAAACGAGTTCATTATTTTTTATGTTTTGGAAAAAAGAGGAAATTCCATGGCTTCCTCTTCTACATCCATCAGATACTTTAGTTCATCCAAAACCTAATCAGAGCACTGTCTCCTTCACTTCTCAGCCTGGAGTGTTTGTTTCCCAACAGAGGTGTGGAAATGCCCCAGATTTAGAACTCTCACCTTGTCTCCTCCTTGTACCTCACTACCCACCCACCCTCATCCCCATACCCCCACCCCCGCACCACTCCCACACTACTCTGTAACATCCTCCAGGGCTATAACTCTCTGAAAAGTTATCCCGTGTTAAAATCACTGGTGTTAGTTCTGCTTCAACTGATAGCACCTTCTCGTCTAAGTGACAACCTTACAGTGTTCACTTTCCATTTGAACACATCATCTGGTTGGGTCTTCCTGTGAAATGCAGTGCTGCCTTTGGGAGTGAAAGGATATTTCTCTAACTTGGATATAAAAGATCCCATGGTGGTATTTTGAAGAAAATCAGCAAAAGTGGTCCCCAGTGCTTTGGTTCATGTTTACTTTTCAATCAGCATCACAGAATAAGGATCGTGTTGCTGTTTATGTGTTCCAGCTGCCACAATCCGGACTCTACAATAATAACTGCACTTCAAAAGTACACCGTCAGTGTTATTGTGCTTTGACACTTCCAAAAGTGCTTTAGAATTGCATGTCTTTATTTTATAAAAGAACATATAAAGTCGCAACATTAGGTGGTGTACAGGAATGTCATTAGACAAGCAATGCAGAGCCCTAATGTTGACGTGACATGGGTTAAATCCCATCACGGCAGATCATAGCATTTGCTTTCAATAATATGGCAGAAAACAATGGTCTAATGGTGACCATGCAGTCACTGTCATTTGTCCTAAAAACGTATTTGGTTTATGAGTACCCTTTTTGAAAACAAAATCTGCCATCTTTACCGATCTGACCCATATTGGACTTCAAACCCACAGCAATATTGTTTACTTTTAACTGCTCTCTAGGCAATTACGATAGATTACAAATGCTGTCCCAGCCAGCGACATCCACATTTCATGAACAAGTCTGAAAAATTATTTATAGAACCACTCAAGCTTGTTCTATCATTCAATATAGTCACTATTAAACAATCCCAGTTACCTCCTCACCCATTTCCCTTGATTTCCTTTGTGCCAAAAACATCAATTTAACCCTTGGATCCAGCACCTTTGGTTTTCATTCAACGATGTGCCCTTTACAAAGGTAACTGGGAATGTGCATCATTGGCTGGGCCAGTGTTTATTGACCATCCCTATTTGCTCTTGAGAGGATGGTGGTGAGCTGCTATTTTGAATCACTGCAGTCCATGTGCTGTCGGTAGACCCACAATGCTCCTGGGGAGTGAATTCAAAGATTTAGATCCATTAACAGTGAAGGAAAAGTGAAATATTTGCAAGTCTGGACAGTGAGTGGCTTGGAGGGAAACGTCCAGGTGCTGATGTTCACATGTATCGGTTGCCTTTGCTGTTCTACATGGAAGTGGTCATGAATTCGAAAGGTGCGTCTGAGAAGCCTTGCTGAAGTCTTGCAATTCATCTTGTAGATAATACACACTGCAGCTCAAGAATGTTGGTGGTGGAGGGAGTGATACTTGCTAGAGAGTCATAGAGTCATAGAGTGCTATAGCACAGAGACAGACCTTTTGGCCTGAACTGGTCGATGCCGACCAAAATGTCCATCCACGCTAACTCCATTTCCCTGCTCTTGGCCCATATCCTTCCAAACCTTTCCTATCCATGTATTTGTCCAAATGTGTTTTAAATGTTGTTAATGTACCCACCTCAACCACTTTTGCTGGCAGCTCATTCAACATGCGTACCACCCTCTGTGTAAAAATGTTGCCTCTCAGTTCCCCTTTTATTCTTTCCTCTCTAATCTTCAACTGACATCCTCTAGTGCTTGATTCCCCAAACCTGGGAAAAAAGACTGAGTGCATTCACCCTTTCCATGCCTCTTATGATCTTAAACACTTCCATAAAATCCCCTCTCAGTCTTCTATGCTCTAAAGAAAAAATTCCTATCTTGTCCAACCACTCCCTATAACTCAGTAGCTTGAGTCCTGGCAACATCTTTGTTAATTCCTTCTGTACTCTTTCCAGTTCAGTAACATCCTTCCTATAGCAAGGTGATCAAAACTGAACACAATATTCCAAGTGCAGCCTCACCAGTGTCATGTACAACTACAACATAACTTCCCAACTTCGATACTCAATGATGGCCAGTGTGCCAAAAGCCTTCTTCACTGCCCTGTCTACCTGTGATTCCACTTTCAGAGAACCGTGCACCTGAACTCCAAGGTCTCTCTGTTCCACTACACTCCTCCAGGCCCTACCATTTACCATGAAACTCCTACCTTGATTTGAATTTCCAAAATACAATACCTCACACTTACTGATATTAAACTCCATTTGCCATTTCTTGACCACTTCCCCAACTGGTCAAGGTCCTACTGCAATTTCTGATAACTTTCCTCACCATCTACAATACCATCTATTTTAGTGTCATCTGCAACCTTACTAATCATACCTTGGACATTCTCATCCAAATCATTGATATCGATAACAAATAGTAATGGACCCAGCACCGATCCCTGAGGCACTCCACTTGTCACAGGCCTCCAGACCGGCAAGCATCCTTCCCTCTGCTTCCTACCATCGAATCAATTGTGTATCCAATTTGCCAGCTCTCCCTGGATTTCATGCGATTTAATCTTCCAGAGAAGCTTACCATTTTAACCTTATCAAAGGCCTTACTGAAATCCACATGAACTACATCTACCACCCTGCCATCGTCAACCTTCCTGGTGAATGTGATGGCAAACAAGTGGGCTGCTTTGCCTGAATGTGTCAAGGTTCTTGAGTGCTGTTGGAACTGTACCCATCCAGGCAAGGTGGGAATATTCTATAACATGGTGGATGGTGGATACCTCTTGGGAGTGAGGAGATGAGTTACCTGCTGCAAAATTATTAGTCTCTGGCCTGCTCTTGTGGCCACAGTATTTATATGGCAAATCTAGTTCAGTTTCTAGTCAATAGTAACCCCTGGGATGTTGATAGTGGGGGATTCAGAGTTGAGAATGCCATTGAATGTCAAGGGGTACTGGTCTGATTCTTGTTGGTACCATTATGTGCCATTTGTCAGCGCAAGTCTAAATAATGTCCAGGTCTAAAATAAATCAAAATACCGCAAATGTTAGAACACTGAAATAAAAACAGAAAATGCTGGAGAAGCTCAGCAGGTTTAGTAGCATATGTGGAGGGAGAAACAAAGTTAATGTTTTAAGTTTGTACGAATCTTCTTCAGAGCAGGCCAATATGTTTTCTTGCTGCATTGTACAAAACTCACCCCATTAACGACCTACCCCACTCTTATGCTTTCCATTAATTCTGATTCCAAGCCCATCTTAGTACACACCATTTCCAGAATGACTAGCCACTGAGCAGCCATCCACCAAATAACCAGCCAATCCTGAGCCCGTACCAGGCTACCTTTAAAATTTGTCATTGTATACCCTGACGAAAGCTGGCATTTGGAGCTGTCTCAAGGACAGATTATGAACATGTCAGAAAAGGAGAAGATGGCACCATGATTTTCCGACAGGGATTTGGAGTTCTTGGTCGATGGAGTGATGCCGAGGGGAGGCATCCACTTCCCAGGCGATAGGCGGAGAATGCTGTGCCAACCAATCCTGGCAGCTTGGGTCTGGCTGGCACCTCCACTACCTCACCAGACTCCCACAAGGTCCACGCTCTGCCATTCTCAGTATTGACTGCGACACATTTCCTCATTCGCCCTCACCTCCCCCAACCTCCCACACCACTCACCCTGCCTGGCCTCTGTACAGCTTCCTGATAGCTTGACATACACCTCACTACTGGTGCCAACGACAACATCTTCATTTTCACCTCACTCAATCCCACCCTTTCTCTTATTCCAGGACAAGACACAATAATTGGGCAGAGCAAACCCATACAGGAGAAGGGGTACCTAACATTCGATTCCACGGCCCTGTCCTGGAGAGAATCTTGTCCCTGACAGGAAAAGACCAGGAACACTCGCATGGGGTTGCTACCATACTAAGTGCCACTCTTCATTCCACTGTAACTCTGACATTAACCCCGTTGGTAGTGTTGTCACATCATTCTATTCACTGCTAAACTGTGTTTGTTTATTGTTGGACATGAACAGCTGACCTCCACATGACCTGGGTAGTGAAGCCTCCTCCACAACCTCCAAGGCCCAGTGTACTGAAGAAAGCCTCAAAGGAAGCATCGGCAAGGCTGGCTGCTGTAGGCCCCACCAGCTCAGATACGGATGTGTTTGGATGGGCATTAGGCTGAGATGGTATGGGAGGACAGTCTGGTGAGCGCCTCACAATGACAGCTCCACAGCTGGTTGTGGAAGAAATGCCCCAGATCGCTGCCCCTCGAAGGTTTGCTGGAGACCAGACCCCAGCATAGGCCCAGGCAGGTGGGGACATCCACAAAGAGGGACAGGAGCAGCAGACAGGAATATGGGAGGAAGTGTCGCTCATTGTCCAGAAGCTGAAGGAGTGCAATGAGTCATGTGACCCTCTGTTTGCCTCCATGGTGATGGTTGCCATGGAGAGCCAGGCTCAGACCCTCAGGGTCTACTGAAGAAACACACACAATGACAGTCCATCTCCCCACCCATTGGTCCTGAGGACCGAAGGCAAGAGGCACCCAGCAGAAAGCGGGCCACATACAGATCTTTCAGAAGTATCCACTCAGGACTTTGCAGAGGTGGCCAGGTCTCCAACCTTAAGCCTTGCCCATCTCCAAGCCCTGGAAGTTCACTTTGTGGGGGATGAACGTGCCTGAACCAAGACACAAACTACATCGAAGGTCACCCAACAAAGCCACCAAATGCCTCAACTGCCAAGCAGGGTCCCTCCATGCCAGCTGCAGTATCAAGGTGTACACTGAGACATAGTGGAAGGGAGAGAAGGAAGAAAGCTTCCAGAGGGCACTTTGGTGGCAAGGCTGACAATGCACTATCACTGATTTTACACTTACTTATTAATATCTCTAATTTCACCCTGTACCTGGTTGCTTGTCTGAATGGCATTGCTACAGCATCAGGTATTGCATTATTGCCCCACACAATGGTCCAAGGTTGGAGATTTGTGCTCAGAACTTTCACTACTAAATTGACAGATTTGTATTTATGCTACAGTCTTCCAAGGTATAATTTGATTTGATGCATTTTATTTCTGTCGACTTGTGAACTCATCCCACTTTCAGTATACATAAGAGGCAATGTTGATGGTGATATTTCAGGAGAAGATGTTAACCATTGCCCATGGAATTTCCATAACTTGTTCAGATAACGAACTACTTAGGGGGCAGTTAAGGAGCCTGAATGCATTCACAGATGCAGACTCATCCGAACAGGTGGAAAGAGTCCAGAGATTTCAATGAATCCTTATCCCTTTTGTTTGTGACAGATAGTTTATGCACTCTCTCAGCACGTTTGTCTTTGATTGAGATCAACAATATACAGTCATACAGGTCATAGAGAAAAGCCATTTGGCCCATGATGTCTGCACTACTCAGAAACAACCACCTAACTGTTGAAATCCCATTTTCTAGCACTTGGTCTATAACCTTGGAATACTAAGTGCACATCTAAATATTTCTGAAATTTTATAGAATCCTTACAATGAGGAAAAGAGGCAATTCAGCCCATCAATTCTGCACCAACCCTCTGAAGCATTTCCCACCAGACCCACCCCCTACTCTATCCTTGTAACCATAAGATCATGAGACATATGAGCAGAAATGAGGTCATTTCACCCATCGAGTCCACTCCACCATTCAATCATGGTTGATAAGTTTCTCAAATCTATTCTCCCACTTTCTCCCTGTTACCCTTAATCCCCTTGGCAATCAAGAACCTATCTATCTCCGTCTTAAATATACTCAATGACCTGGCCACCACAGCTTTCCATAGATTTACCACTCTCTGGCTGAAGAAGTTTCTCCTTATCTCCATTCTAAAAGGTCTTCTCTTTACCCAAAGGCTGTGCCATTGGATCCCAGTCGCTCCTACCAATGGAAACATCTATCCAACATTTACGGTGTGCAAGCCATTTAGTATCCTATAAGTTTCAATTGAGGCACTGACACCCCCCCCCCCCCGATCAGCTGCAATGGGCTGAGCACGTCATCCACATGGCTGTCATGAGACTCCCCCAGCAGGAGCTCTATTCCCAGACTTGAAACAGTAGGCGAGCCCCAGGTGGACAGAGGAAGTGCCTCAGGGATACCCATAAGGCCTCACTGGTGAAGTGCGGCATTCTCACAGACACCTAGGAATCACTGGCCCAAGACCGTCCAAAGTGGAGGACAAGCATCCAGGAAGACATCGTGCACTTCGAGACTTGCCATTGGGGAAAATGTGGAAGCCGAGCGAAAACAGCAAAACCAGCTGCACCAACACTGCAGCCACCCCCATCCTATGAGCATCTTCTTTCCAAGTGTAATAGAACCTGCGGTAGCCACATTGGTCTGTACACCCACCCTACAGACTCACCCTAAGAGTAGGAGAGAGTCATCATTGTCTGTGAGGGATTGCTGAGGGAATTCTTTAGGACCATTCCCGCAGCGCTGATCTTCCTGTGAGATGGTGAATGTTGCTGAGTCATTAGCTCCTCCAACAGTGCACAGTGCCCACTCACTTATTGCCAACCACATCTGGAATTATCAGACTGGATAAGGCTCATTCTCACAAACTTTCTGAAGCCTCCAAAAACAATACCCCAGGTTTATGTAACTTTCTTTGCTAATGAGACATTACAAACTCCAGGTAGTTCTCCTATAACTGGGTTATAGGAAGCTTAAACCTTGCTTAATAGAAAATCGCTTAAGAAAAATAATGGGCCTATGGGAAAAGTGGGGATAGGCGCAAGCCAACAAAAAATAGCACTCACAATCTCTCAAAAATGATTGAATGGCGGAGTGGACTCGATGGGCCGAATGGCCTTACTTCCACTCCTATGTCTTATGGTCTTACAAAAATCATCCAGAAACCTAACACAAAGCCTGAATGAAAGTTTAAATCATATTTATTAATGAAACAAAATAAAATTTAACACATTACATTGAAAAACTACTGTAAATGCAGGAACAGAGGGTCATCATCCTCACCACCTTCAGGTGCGGTTGTGGTTGGAGAAGTGGATGACTGTGGTTGAATGTCTTCAGACTGTTTCTTGGGGGTTGATTTAGATTGTGTGATATGCAGGTACAAGGACAAATTAGAAAGGCAAATGATATGGAGAAGAGGAATACCGTCTTGCAGGTATTATCAAGGCCTTATACAGGAAATATACAGGAATATTCTTGTCTCAGATGGAGTTTTGTTTTTGAGGTGAAGCTGTTCAGCATATAGTACTGTACCTCTCACATGCTCAGACATCAGCACATGTGCAGAACGAAGTGTACAAAACAATCTCTGCAGGAATCACGCAATTGCAAATAGAGGTAAGCGTTCTTGAAAATACCATTCCCTAATTCTTCAGCGACATTGTAGCCAAATTGCACTGCTGAAACACGCTTTATATGAGAACCACCTGTATGTTTGATAATTTGTAAGTATATAAGAATAACAAAATCTTACACATCTCTTTCAATTCATCCAATTACAATTCAAACAATTAAATATGCCAATTTTTAAGTCATTATTTTGCTTAGAAATTGATTCAATTGTGCTTTGATTACTTCAGCAGAACCTATTTTCACTGCATTGCATGACAGTTTGTTCCATACGTCAGTGACATTGCATTTGAAAAATATACTCCTGATAGGACACATAGCTGCAACATCTTCACATTGCCTCCATTACCCTGCTGGTTTTTTTTTGCTGAAGCTGCTTTATCATGCCTGTCGTTTTTCAGACATTCCGATGAATCCGCAGAAAATCTTGTGCAGCACACCCACTTTTTTACAATGCCTCCAGTCAGCAGATCTTCATCCAATATCGTCCCAGAATTCCCAGGCTCCTATTTGGAATTTTTTGAACAACTGACACAATTTTACCTATTTCCTGGTCATTGAATGGTGTTCCTGAAACTAGAGGAGAGCACAACTCGTTTACTTTGAATTTCGTGCTAACTTCTCATGAGCTGATCAGACTGCTCCTTTCTCACTCTGTTTTACATGTTTCCTTCCACAACTTTTATCCTTTTCAAAGGTTATAGTCTCTGCCTCAATAACTTTAAAAGTTGAATTTCATTTATGTAATTCATGGATTTAGTGTATAATCTGACTAGAAGCAAAGAAACGGGTATTGAGTTGACTAATTTCTTGCTGAATCGTAAAAAGCAATGGTGGAATAAGATTCAGGACACCAGATGATCAAACCATTGTCTAAGTGTCAAGCATCTGTAGATTTTATTTTTGTGAGAAGTGACCAGAAGTGACATTATGACTGGAACATTTTCCATTAGAAAGTGAACTGATTTGCTAAAATTATTTCACATGACATTCCAACCTCCTGCAAGATGCATGGCAGAAATCCACCCCATTCCTACACAGTCACTGGGTTAAAATCCTGGAACTCCCTCACCAACAGCGTTGTGGGTACACCTTTAGCATATGGACTGCAGTGATTCAAGAAGACAGCTCACCTCACCTTCTCAAGGACATCTAGGTATGGGCAATAAGTACTGACCCAGTCAGTGGCACCCACATCCCGTGAATTAGTATTTGAAATATGGTCACTCAGGCAAGAGTGAGATCCCATTCCCTGCCGTGGGGCAATGCACAGACCATTTTGCAGCCAATGCCCTGGTGGGAGACTTTGAACCATTCGAATAAGTATAACTATTAGACTTAACTCCTTCTCCAGATGGCAATAAATCTCCTGCAAATGTTGACTTGTGAAGGGAAACATTCTAACTCAGATGTTAGGTTTTGGAGAAGAATTAAAGCAGTTGGATTCTGACCTGTTGGGGAAAAGAAACATTTGAAGTTCCCTGGATGAATTTGAAGATTACGAACGGAATTGGCAAACTGTTCTGGACACATTATTCACTGCAGTGAAGGACTCAGAGCCGGGGAACAGAACTTAAATCCAACAAGAAAGCAGGCTGCTTGAGAAAGATAATGGAGCTGTGGATGATACTACCTCTCAAATTGTGACCAGCCCACAGTATAAAGATGATTATTAGCCTCAAACGAAAACTCCTAATTTGCAAAAAAAGTAATTTGGACTTGTAAAAGGTCAAAAGCAGCAGATTTCATTATCTACTTTAAAAATAATCATAAAAGCTATTCTGAGGCACTTACCATCTGAAAAGCCATCAAACCAGCCGAAAGAAAGTGATGTAAGCCAGGTAATATACAGCTATACTTTCAAAGTAGGAAAAGGACTCTCCTGACATACCCCACATTCTTTTCCAACTTCAAATTCACCTGAACATTAATCTCTTGACAATTCAAATCCTAAGAAGCCTTGCAACTTACTGAAATTCTTGTTTTCACACTAAAGCATCCACTCATCTAAGAATCTGGTTAAATAATTCCAGATGATAACCATATTGTTCTTCCCTCAATCTGAATTGAAAATATTTTTGTGATCCTGTTGTGTTTTAATTATCTGGGGTAGACATGTCCTGATAAATAATCTTCTTTTTAAATTCACAAAAGCTTACTACTGGCATTAGTTAAATTGTAATGGACAACTTTTGTGGGTAAGAAAGCCTACTAAACTCACGCGCAAAAACATTTTAATTGCAAACAACAATCAAATACATCAGTATGGATTTTCATCAAGTCAGGAAGACTTGAGAGCTGTTTAGAAAAGGCCAGTGGGTGCCAATTCTGGGACCTCTGACTCCATTCACAATTAACACTAACCCTATCACAGAGTTCAGATTATGCTTTTCAATTCTCAGGGCTGTGTTTTTTAAGTAAGTGGGTCCCTTTGGGCTGTAAGCCAACAAATTGCGCTCCCAACCTGGACAACGTGCTGGTGGGATAACTATCCTACACCTTCATAATTTTCATTGACTCAGGTCTGCTTTTAAAGAGGTATGATTCATGGTGCAGTGGAGATGTCTCAAACCATAATCTGCATGAGGGTACCTCTTAAAGGTAAATTCAAAATATCTTCCTTGTGCCCTCAGGCCTCCTTCTGCTCCCCTGTCCTCTCATGCATCTCTACTCACTTACCCAGGGTCATGTCAAGGTACAGTATCCATTCCAACTGAGAATCCATCACAGCACTAGGCTGAGAGCCCAGAAATCCGTTAAGGCATTAAAGCATCTAGACCCCAGTGAAAACACTGCTTGATCAGTAACTCCAATTCTCTGATGCTTCCTGTCAATTGCACAATTACTCAAAAGTAAGAGGTATCATGTCCTTGCAGTTTCTATTATTGACACTGTAGAGGGCCTGAATGATTGATATGTTTATTGTTACATAATAGGTGAAAAGTAAGAAAAGCAATTACATATCCTACCATCCATGCCAGGTTCCTTATTCCCATGCAGTGTATGGTGAATGGTCGGGGCAGTGTCATAGCCTTTAATGAGGAGCATGACGATCTGTTGGAGATGGATAAGAGGCCATAGCCTTCCAGGGGGCACGTGGGGTCTAGCAGGTTGGGGCTAGTGGTATACCTTGGGAAAGAGGGAGCATACGATGGTTCAATTGTTAGCAGCACTGCCTCATACCGCCAGGGAGTTGGGTTTGATTCCATCCTCGGACGAAAGTCTTTGTGGAGTTTGCATATTCTCCCTGTGTGTGCATGGGTTTCCTCCCACAGTCCAAAGAGGTTAGGAGGATTGGCTGTGATAAATTGCCAATTGTGTCCAGGGATGTGCAGGCTAGGTGGTTTAGTCATGGGAAATGCAGGGTGACAGGGATGGGGTTCTGGGTGGATGGTCTTCGAAGGGTCAGTGTGAACTTGATGGGCCAAGTGGCCTGCTTGCACAGTATAGGGCTTCTATGAGGAGGAAAGGAAGAGCTTGGAATGTGGTTAGGAGGAACTGTGCAGCTGCATTGGAGGTGAATGAGGTGGCACAAGGGGACGAGAGAGTTTGTTGGGGGTGATGCAGTATAAAAGTTGAGGTCTTACACACTTTTCATTACAATGAGGACACAGCCCAAACATTCAGCTCCAGCACTCGGCAGCTTTTGTGACTGCCTCTGGCGTCTTTTCTCGGTCAGCTGGCCAGACTGCAGCCCCCTAAACACATCCCCGAACCCCAGTCTCGAGCTAAAAGCGACAAAGTGAAAATCCAGGTCATTCCTCTGCCTATTTCCATGACAAAAAGACTTCAGGATGAGCAAAACAATCAGGGAGATGTGGAAAGAAGGTGATGTGTTAGGGATGAGAACAGTTAAAAAGTGAGAGGGATATTGAGCCAAATTACCATTCCCCATCACGATAAATCACACTTTAAAACCTCCAGTGATTACACTCGGATCAATACAGCAAGCAATAACTTTCCCCAACATGACTTCTAATGAAGCAATGTTTGTTATTGTTGATTAAGATCTGTGTACTGATGTATCGGAGCTTGTTTCGCAGAATGCTCATTTTAATCTTTCTTTCATTCCACAAAACACATAGAATGTGCAGTCTCCAGTAATAAAATGCATGAAATGTTCCACCATTTGAATAATTTATTCACCATTTTTAATGCTTCATTGAAGAAAAGGAATAATGAACAGGGAGATGAACTGAGCGAAAAGCATTCCAGGCATGAGGGTTTGATCATGGATTGAGTTTGTTGGAGACTCCTTCATCTTCCTGCCCCATATTTCAACCCCGTAAAAAAATATTTTGCATTTATGTAGCGCCATTGACATGCTGAAATTTCCTGAAGCATTTCATTGGCCTGCTGTCAAATAAAATGTAGGCACTAAGCCTCTGATGCATTAGGACAGGTGGCCAGGCACTTGATCAAAGCTATAAGTTTGACAGAAAATGTAAAGGGAGAAAGTAATGCAAAGAGGTGGGAGGTTTAAGGAGGGAATAGCTGAGTTTTGGCTCCAGTGGTTGAAGACCAATAGTGAAGTGGTTCAAAATGGGAAGGTACAAAGAGATCAGAGATGGGAGGGCACAGTTACACAGTAAACCATTCAGCCCTTCACGTCCCTCCGCCATTCAGTATGATCATGGTTAATCAATTACCTCGGTCAGGCTTGAGTTTTCCATCTCTCCATTGGCCATGGGTGACATTCAACATTTGAAGTCTTATTTCCTGCTCAACTAACAGGGCAGTCCTTGAAATGCCTCACTAGGAGATAGGAATCTCAATGAAGTCTAATGATAAATCAAAGAGCACGTATGAGAGGATCAGGCTCAGCTCTGACACTCCTCCTATTCAAAGATCATGGTCACGTGCTGAGCTTATCGTTGAAGAGTGGAGGGGAGGGGACTGATATCTGTCAGACCATGCCCAGCTTAAAATCAACCTTTTCGGAAGACGAGACAAGAGAATGAGAAAAGCAACTGGGACAGAAATGCAAATTAATTGAGTTGATCAGACAACAAGCTGTCCTCCCTCCCTCCAGCTCTGAATGTGAGGCTATGAAGATTATCACCTTGAATGCACACTGATGAATATAATAAGGTAAGAAAATGTGAATTCCATCAATCAGGAGAATTTAAATTATTTATAATTTAGGAGAATTTCACACATTTATTCTGATTTGCTTTTTTCTATGATTAATTTTGCAGCAGTGTATTTGTGGCACAGAATTTGGATCATTATGCTCATACTGAATTGCCATTATCTGGACTCTCCTGCAGGACACAACAGAGAAAATGTCAAGATGTGTCCAGGGCTGTCACAGACCACAAAACCTCATCAAAAAGCAGCTGAAGAGCAGGCAAACGAAGAGAATGAAGATTAGGAAAAAGAGCAAGAGAAAAGACAAACATTATAGATTTCTTAAGGATGGTCTAGTCCTGAAGAACATATCCAAATGAAATACTTGTATCATTCTCTCAACAAATCCACTAACTGGCCAAAGTCCACGAACTGGTTAAAACCATCCCTATGACACCTCACTGTGTTGAAGAAAGGTCACTGCACTCAAAACGTCAGCTATGCTTTCTCTCCACAGATGCTGCCAAATCTTCTGAGTTTTTCCAGCAATTTATGCTTTTGATTTTGTTGTTCTCTCTCTCTCTGGGCTCCAACACCACCTTTCATTTACTCCTCCCCACTTCCCTCCCCCCGCCCGGTACCTCAGCAAGCACACTAACCTTTCCTGGTTACAAGCAGTTCTGAAGAAGGACCACTGGACATGAAGCATTAACTCTGCTTCCTCTTCATAGATGTTGCCAGATTTCTGAATTTCTCCAGTATTTCCTAGGTATTTTTGCATATTTTTCCCTGGGAGTATCATGTGTCACAGTAAGAGATTTGAAACTGAGTTAATGATCTGACAGGGTGACAGTGCTGCTTTCATACCTTCATGCTGTTGATGGGAATAGTGTGCAGTATTGGAAGGAGTTGCAAACTGATTCATAGCCTGATGTGCTATAGTTGAGCCTCCTACCATTGTAGTAACTATCTGGATACCAGCCAATAGTTTGAGTATTCTGATACACTGGGTGGATTTTGTCATCTGCCAACATCAAAACAATTAGCAATCTGTGTGACATACTGAAATGACCCTATGACCCTCTCCATTGCTTATTTCCAGCTCTGTGTTTCACCTCTTGTATCTCAGTTTGGTTACAGCTCGCTGTAACTCAGGTATTCAGGAGGATTCATCTGAGCCACTCAGGATTTTAATGAATCAACTGAAATTCCTGATTAAATTTTGTTTGTTTAAATATTGATTGATATACAGTAGTGGTATTATTAATTAATTCCATGATTTATTAATGCTTCATTTCAAATGGTGCCTTTCTTAAAATTTGATTGTTAACCTTTCTTAATTCATACAGACATATAGTTAAAAATTGGCTTAATTTTAAATAATATACTCAGTCTCTGTGTTATGACAGGAAGGAATTTGTCAGCTGCATTGCGTACCACAAAAACACTTCATATCATCACCACCTCAAGCTCAAAAATTACAGAATCCATCTGGAAACTATGCAGAAGTTTGATCTGATTTTATGTATTCGGCTCTGGAATTTAAATATGAAAAATCCAGTCCTTTGCATTAAACGTGGTTTTAAATGCACAACAGAGGCTGCTGATTGTGAAGGAGTAAATTAAAATGAGGCTTCTTTAACAAATCATATCCACAATTTATCAAAAGCAGAAATAAAATCTAAGGTTGCTGATGTGTGTTAACGATGGCTCACTTGACAGAACATTTGCCGCTATTTCTGATAATTAAATTTTAAATCTCACTTCAAGAGGCAAGCTCAGAAGTCCAGGTTTTTGACCCAGTGTAGTGCTGGGGGCAATGCAACATTGTCAAAGATTCTTTCTTTGAGGTGCGGTGATAAATCTGTCTGCCACCATGAAGTGGTTGCATAGGATTGCCTGGCAATGTTTAGACAAGTTTGGGGAAGTTGTGAAATAAAAACAGATAGTGCCAGGGAAATTCAGCAGGTGTTGACAGCACCTGTGGAGAGACAAATAGAACTAACATCTTGTGTCCAATGACTCTTCTTCAGAATTGAAGGAAGCTGAAAAATGGTGTTTCTTTTAATCTGTTTGTGCTGACAAGGTGGGAGGAGCAGTGATTGGAACAGAGTGCTCAAAGGAAAAGGCAATGGGAGTACTTATGGTAGTTAACCATACATAGAAGCATTGTAGGTCTGAATAGTGGGAATGAGGCTAGCTCTGCTGAGGACAATCCCATGCCATTGAGAAACTATAGGGAGAAGGGGGGAATGGGTAGGGTAACCAAGATAGAGTAGAGAGTTCATGCTCTGAAGTTGTTGAACTCAGTGTTGAGTTCTGAAGTCAGCAAAGTGATTAAATAGAAAATGAGGTGTGGTTCCTTCAACTTGCATCAGGTTTCATTGGAGCACTACAGCAGGCTGAGGACGGAAATGTTAGCATTTAGCGACAGACAGAATGGTGCACACTTAACAACTTGTTGGAGGAGGAGGCTCCACAAATATTGTCTTCCTCAGCACATCAGTACAAAATGAAGTACTGAAACAATCTCTTCAGTTCATAATCATTCATGCCGAGTGGATGATCCACCTCAACCTCCTCTGGGCGCCCTAGTATCACAGATGCCATTCTTCAACCAACTTGATTCCTTCCATGTGATATCACAAAATGGTTGGAAATACTGGATAGAACAAAGAACAAGGAAAATTACAGCACAGGAACAGGCCCTCCAAGCCTGCACCAGTCCAGATCCTCTATAGAAACCTATTGTCTATTTTCTAAGGGTCTGTATCCCTTTATTCCCTGCACATTCACTTTGGAGACCCCTGGATGGCCTTGGGTAGAGTTCAGCAGCGACCTTCACTCGGGATCATCACTCTTGCTCCCCGGAATTATAAGCTGTCCTATACTATGATCTAGTCTCTCCAGGTCCAAAAAAGGTTCAATTCTTATTGTGACACCCTTTTGGATTCCCAAATCACCACCACCCTGCCAGGATGGATCTTTCTGTGTCCAAAGTCAGATATTGTCAGCTGTGGCTGGAAGTGTGTCCAGAAAATTTAAAAGCATAACAGACTCTTCCAGAGGCAAGACCACTAGCGGTGTATCTGGGAGGCGGCTCAATGCATCTGCATTATTACTTTGCCTCCCGCATGGCGTTCAACTAGTAATTACATGCATTTAGAATTAGAGCTCTCTGCTGAATTCAGCCTGAAGTTATGGGTGGCACTGCTTTGGCCTTTTCCATTATTATGACAAATGTACACAATGTAAAGGAATTGGTGGAGCTTCCTGACTCTAAATATGACTAGATTAGATTACCTAAAGCATGGAAACAGGCCCTTTGGCCCAACAAGTCTATACTGACCCTCCAAAGAGTAATCCACCTCCCTCTCATTAATGCACCTAACATGAAAGGCAATTTAGCATGGCCAATTCACCTGACCTGCACATTTTTGGACTGTGGGAGGAAACGGGAGCAAACCCGCACAGACATGGGGAAAATGTGCAAACTCCACACAGACAGTCACCGAGGCTGACACTGTGAGGCAGCAGAGCTACCATGCCACCCTATGACTGCCAAACATTCCTTCTTTATCTGGATGGTATTGTATTCTCTATTGTATTTACACTCTGCATTAGCCAAAACCCTGGTTGCATGCGCTACTGGGCATTCCTCTCCACTGGGCCACCTATGAGTTAATACTACCCTGATGCCATGCAGGGTGGCATTGCATGTCAATATCCGATCTCACTTGGGATCATAGTGTGCCAACACCAGAAGGAATGATAGCTGTTTCTTCACCTCCGTGAAGACTATGGCTCGGTGACACAACCATTTCCAATACTGACCCTTTTTAAAGTGTTTTTTTAATATAGAAGTGCTAGGAAGGAGGCCAGGTTATGTATGAACTTTCTGGAATAACTCAGCAGCCCAGGGGAAAATCTAAGCTCTGGTACAGACTTGGGAGCCTTTGATCACCCTCATGATGTGCAGCCCAGATGTAATATAATCCAAATGTAATCCAGCCTTGTCGACTCTGTTGCCCAAGTAGGTCAGTTGGGGTGCCTGGCGCGCACATTTTCCCTCAGGTGTACACCCATGTGGGAGAAACCTCGAAGGACTATGCCCAAGTTCTCTTGCTGCACCTTATTGGTCTTCCCTATTATTAGCAGGTCATCTAGAGAAATGGCGACCTGAGGTAGATCTTGTAAAATGTTCTCCATTTTACTGAAAAACTGCACAGGCTGACGATATTCCAAGTGGCAGTCTTGTCATCGGTACAAACCATTATGGGGTTATCGCATGCTTCTGAGAATCCTCATGTCACCACAACTGGAAGTACACATATTCAGCTTCGTGAAGGACAGCGTCCCCAGTCCCTCCAAAATGGCAAATGGTTAGCCATTTATTTAAAATCTCCACAAAGGTGAACTGACCCATTGGACTTCACAGTCAGTAATATCAGTGCTGCCCATTCTGCAAACTGGACTGATTGAATGATTCCTTCACTTTCCAGCTTTCTGATTTCTGCCCCTACTTTTACTCATAAGGCAAATGATAGTGGACAGGCCTTGCAGAATTGTAGATTTGCTTCCTGGTCAACATACAAGATGGCCTTGACCCCTTTGGTGTCCCTGGACACTCTTGAAGAACATCTGGCTATTTAATTAGGACTCCACTCAGGTGGCCATTTTCTTATCAAACAATGTTAAGCCAATCTGGGTGAATCTTTCTCAAACAAGCTTGAGCCTGAGTCTTTCAGTACAATCAATGGGAACTGAATCAGCTGCTTCTTAAAAGACTGCAACCACAGTTGTACCCGCAATCTGTAAAGTTCCCCCAATCTCGCTTCTCAGTTTAGCCAAGGCCTTGCACAAATATAAGGACTGGAGTCCACAGTGAATTCTGTTAAAGACTGGTTCTGCACTTACAGAAATGGTCACGTTGACCTCCATTAGAACCAGGTGACCATGTAACTAGACATTTATTTTGATTGGTTCAGGTGTGGATGTCACTAAGAAATTTGGCTGTTCCAAACCAGATGTAGGTGAACTCTCCAGGGTGTGTATTCTCCTGCATACTGGCCTATGGTGTGAATTTAGGTCTGGTGGGAGTCTTTTACAGTCTTGAGTCTGTATACCAGCAGAAAACACAATGGCTTGCCAGCACAGATCCTGAAGAAAATTTTAAACATTTGGCCAAGGCTTGGCTTTGTTTTGGGGTCTTGCCATGGGCTGACCTATATGTCCTGAGTGAGACAATACAATACAATTGCAATTTGAAATCCCTGATTGTGGCTATTAACCTGGAACAATCAGGGAGCCCTGGCTGACAGATATGAGGAGGAGTGTCGGAGTTTCTGGTCACTCTGAGAGCTGGCTCTAAGAAGCCAGGCCAGTGTTAAGTACTATGCACGTGTAAATAAAGTGTGACTTGGTGACAGGATACTGGCTTCTGTGAAGTTATATCAAATGTGATGGGAGAAAATAAAATGTTCTTGAAGAAATTCACTTGCAACAGTCATCTTTGAGTTAAGTTAAACATTTCTGGCATCATGTCATTATATGAGAAGCTTCACTCATTCAATCCTGCCATCAAAGATTGAGCCCAGTGCATGGAAAGAATGGGTTACTTTTTCTGATAAATAACATAGTGGCAAATAAAAGGCAATGAGTAACTCTCCTGACAATTCACAGGTATTTTTTTCAGTTATTAGGAGCCTCACATTTCCTGAGGGACCAGATACTAAGATTTGATAGATTTAGTCATGGAACATTTGATCCCTCTAATTCTGAGACACTATCAGTTTTACTCAGCAGTTCGAGAACCAAGGGAACCCATGCTGGAGGTTAAGATGACTGCCAGAGGCATGTGACTTTGATTTAACCCATCATGAGATGTTGATATATGGGATTAATATTGTAACCATGTAGAAACACCTACTAACTGAAACCCAAATAGACTTCAAACAGACAACTGGCTTTGTCACTGAAAAATGCAACAAGTGGAGCAAATGAGTTACCGGGTATTCCGATGGAAGTGGACAGCCTCACTAGTCTGACTGAGCTTGGGGAACACTATTTCACTGAGGCAATTGCATAGCTCTGTCAATATGAAGCATTTGAAACCAAACATCTGAACTGACAGCACAAATAGAAATTAATAAGAGCAATCTATGAAACATTAGAGAGATGTAGTTGGGGGAGGACGAGAATTGGCTCCTGAATTTTGAAGAAACGGGGCATTTGGAAGAACAAGAAAGTAGGGGAAAGTGGAGAGGTGGTTCTGTTAGTTAATGATATTGCTAGGACAATACAGAATTAAGGAGCTAAGTTCAGGAAACTGAGATGAGCAAAACGTTTAGTTAGACATAAGATATGATAAATAATCTCCTTGGGTTACCTTGGGTCAAACAGTGTGGGATCTCACTGTGTTACTGTGTGTCAGACAGTGTGGGATAACTCTGTGTCACTGTGGCTCAGACAGTGTGGGATATCTCTGTGTCACTGTGTGTCAGACAGTGTGGGATATCTCCGTGTCACTGTGGCTCAGATAGTGTGGGATATCTCTATGTCACTGTGGCTCAGACAGTGTGAGATATCTCTGTGTTACTGTGGATCAGAGAGTGTGGGATCTCCCTGTGTTACTGTGGGTCAGACAGTGTGGGATATCTCCGTGTCACTGTGGGTCAGAGAGTGTGGGATCTCTCTGTGTTAAAGTGGGTCAGACAGTGTGGGATCTCCCTGTGTTACTGTGGGTCAGACAGTGTGAGATATCTCTGTGTTACTGTGGGTCAGAGAGTGTGGGATCTCCCTGTGTTACTGTGGGTCAGACAGTGTGGGATATCTCTGTGTTACTGTGGCTCAGACAGTGTGGGATCTCCCTGTGTTACTATGGGTCAGACAGTGTGGGGCTCCCTGTGTTACTATGGGTCAGACAGTGTGGGGCTCCCTGTGTTAATGTGGGTCAGAGAGTGTGGGATCTCTGTGTTACTGTGGGTCAGAGAGTGTGGGATCTCCCTGTGTTACTATGGGTCAGACAGTATGGGAAGTCCCTGTGTTAATGTGGGTCAGACAGTGTGGGATATTTCTGTGTTACTATGGGTCAGACAGTGTGGGATCTCCCTGTGTTACTATGGGTCAGACAGTATGGGATCTCTCTGTGTCACTGTGGGTCAGAGAGTGTGGGATCTCCCTGTGTTAATGTGGGTCAAACAGTGTGGGATCTCCCTGTGTTAATGTGGGTCAAACAGTGTGGGAGCTCCCTGTGTTCATGTGGGTCAGATAGCGTGGGATCTCCCTGTGTAATTGTGGGTCAGAGAGTGTGGGATCTCCCTGTGTTACTGCGGGATCTCCCTGTGTTACTGTGAGTGAATCATTTGGGGTCTGAGTGACTTGGTTACAGAAGCATAGAATCCCTATAGAATGGAATCAGGCCATTTGGCCCAACAAATCCACACTGACCCTCCAAAGAGTAACCCACCCAGTCCCATTATTAGTTTGCATTTACCCATAAGAAATGCACCTATACTCCATATCCCTGGACACTATGGGCAATTTAGCATGGCCAGTTCACCTAGCCTGCACATTAGATTAGATTACTATTAGATTACTTACATTTTAGATTACTTACAGTGTGGAAACAGGCCCTTTGGCCCAACAAGTCCACACCGACCCGCCGAAGCACAACCCACCCAGACCCATTCCCCTACATTTACCCCTGCACCTAACACTACGGGCAATTTAGCATGGCCAATTCACCTAACCTGCACATTTTTGGACTGTGGGAGGAAACTGGAGCACCCGGAGGAAACCCACGCAGACACGGGGAGAACGTGCAAACTCCACACAGACAGTCGCCTGAGGCGGGAATCGAACCTAGTCCCTGGCACTGAGAGGCAACAGTGCTAACCACTGAGCTACCATGTTGCACTTATAGTAAAGTGATTGGGAGAATCGAAATCTGGTGAAGTCCAACTCAATGTCAACCTCACCTTTCATTTTGTGCCTTTCAAAGATAAGTGTTGTGGTGAGATTCTTGCTTGGCCATGGTGAGATGCCAATTCACTCTGATTATTGCTTGTTAAACACCTCGTCAACTTGCCCTCATTAATATTCAGCTTTCTATCTTCCCAAACTTCTCAAACAGTCAAACATTCTCAATATCCAGCGTGGGACCTGATAGATTCAGATCATGCGTGATCCAAATGCCATCCATATTTCCCAACAGCGAAACCTGCAGCCCCTCAGCACGTTCACTGGGCCCCAGCCTCAAGTACCATTCTTGAAAAATGTGGTGCTGGAAAAACACAGCAGGCCAGGCATCATAGATTCCTGAAGAAGGGCTTATGCCCAAAACGTCGATTCTCCAGCTCCTCGGATGCTGCCTGGCCTGCTGTGTTTTTCCAGCACCATGTTTTTCAACTCTGGTACTCCAGCATCTGCAGTCCTCATTTTCTTCAAGTACCATTCTTCCAAGGATGGTGCAATCAACTATCATGACCTTCCTAGCACTGCTCTCACTCACTTAGCGCTTGCCTGCAGCATCCTACCTTTCCTTATATGGCTCTGGAGGCACCTATTATTCAGGGGATCTTGGCATAAGAAGTCAGAGGCAGCCTATGTCAAGGGAATTGGCTCAGTCAGATATGACTTGGGGTCTTCTTGGTCAGGGAGTCTGTGCCTCAACAGTCCAGGGAGTGGGTCATGGTCAGATTACCAGGTCTGCTATCAGGAGCTAAGAAGAAAGTGGAGGGAACCAAGGACAGTTTGCTGTGGGACTAAACCTTGCCAGGTTTATCTTTGAGAAGCAGCAAAGGGGGCAGAACAATTATTAATGGTGGTAGCAGCATTTACCAGACGGGCTATGGTAAAGCGTGGCAGTGAAGCATTATTGCGGGATGGAGTGTTGCCCCCAGTTACGAGCACACTGGTTTCAAGGAGGATGTAATGAATGATGCCCACAGACACAGTCATCGCATGTGCCAGGGTCTGGGTATGAAGGGTGGGTAGGTGTCAGCACATATAGACGGTGAGTTGGGGATGTGTGCAGTCTGTGGGGCTAATGGGATGGACTACCCAAGAAGGGGATAGAGATCTTTGGAGCTCACTGACACTATCAGGCTGAGGTCAGAAGCCACGAGTCAAACAGTACTCACTGTCGCCTCCCATTGGACTGGATGTCAAAAACGCGCAATGAGGGATGAAAATGGTTTTGAGCTCAGTGGAAGTGGGTGGGGTAAGTGACCTGATCTATGAGGGGGGGCGGCTTGTAGCAAACACTGCTCCATTGGGCTTTTGGAAGGAGGAGAGTACATTGGTCACAGGTTCATGCAATGTGCAGCATACAGGCTGCCTACTCCCTGGCATTGTTACACCTCCCTGGCACAGACGGAGTCCAACATTTGGGATACTGAATGAGGAGGTAAACTGATGTCACATGACCCAATGCTACATGTACACATTGTTCCTCCTGCTTTCAAATGGTGTAGTAGGCTCTCAGTGTGGACCCCAATCTGTAGAGCCTTATCTATGGCCCTGAGTGTTAGCAGATGGCAGCACAGTGGCTGATTGGCTAGCCCTGCTGCCTCGCAGCACCAGGGACCTGGGTTCAATTCCAGCCTCGGGTGACTGCCCACATTGTAGAGTTTGCATTCTCCCTGTGTCTGCGTGAGTTTCCTCCTGGTGCTCAGGTTTCCTCCCACAGTCCAAAGATGTGCAGGTTAGGTGGATTGGCCATTCTAAATTGCCCATAGTGTCCAGGGATATGTAGGCTAGGTGGGGTAACTATGGGATATGCAGGGTTACAGGGACAGGATAAGGGGGTGAGTCTGAGTGGGATGCTCTTCGGCAGGTCGGTGTGCACTTGATGGGCTGAATGGCCTGCTTCAGGTATCCTATGAGATGGTGCGAAGATGCAGGCAGACCCACACACAAGTGAAAGTTAATATCAGGATCAGAAGGGGCCATACAGGGTGGAGGTGGAAGGCCTGCCCAGCTCCTGAGCTGGTCCTGAGTGACAAGCACAGTGGGACCCAGTGTGCTGGTCCTCCTCTAGCTTGGTGCCTCCTGTCATCATTGTGTGCCCTTTTAAGAACGTTACTGTACCTTTGTCATAGACACCAATGGGTGGGCACTGAGGGGATTGGACCTAGTTCTACTCAATGACAAGTTGTGGGAATGCGTGTGGTAAGATGGGGTGAAGTCTGATGTAAGAGGTGCCATAGCATTTGGGATAAGTAATTAATGAGATGAATTTGATAAAATGGGACATGACCCATAGTGAATAAACCCTTAAAAAACATTGACAGAACCCGGACACAGTCAGGAAATCTTAAGATTTAACGTGTGCGTCAAACGGATTCGCCTGTAATATTGGGGGACAGGCATTCTGACGTTGTTGTGGTAAAGTTAACAATGTCACGCTGTTAATGTCACAACCAGACCATGAAATTTGCAGATTTGAATTGTCACCATTTACTGCTAAGTAAATCGGGTTAATTACTGGAGTTTGAAATTTTACACAACCCTCCCGAAATGATGTCCCCTGTATTGGCAGAGGAGGGAGGAGGTCAACATATGGGTCAAAGGGTATGGCATCTTAGGAACAAAATACTGAATAGACCTGCGTCACTGATTCACAGATATCCAATTATAGTGATGCAAAAGATGTGACTTGTGTCCCTCTGAGAGGAAAGAGACCAGGCTATTCATCCGTCTCCCTTTGCATCTACAATAGATTTGCCAAGTACGTTTCTCTGAGAGCGGAACTCCTTTAAGCTCCATTTAGCTGAAGGATGCCTTCATTTCTAATGTAGTTCACTCCCTCTCCTTGGACTTGTAGATATTGAAATGGGGATTATGGAAAGTCGAGGTGACTAAGCAAGTGTGACATTCAGTCAAGATTGGAAATGAGCCCTAATATATTTCATATTCTATAGTCTCAAGAAAGATGTATCCATTAGAAGAAAGGCGTTATTTAAAAGGAGAGAGAGGCACAAAGAGCTCGCTTGTATTTCCTGATGGACCATTACATTTACCAGCTATCCATCATCGCTGACATTACACACACCCACAAACATATTACAGTTTCATTTTGCATCGCCTACACAGCTACACTCATGCTGTCCCAGGGAAATTGCTCCACCCTGCGTCATGGCAAGATTAGCAGCTCCTCTCTCCACAGCCTCTTTAGTCAAATCAGTGATTGGCAAAAGGCTTTGTGGATTTGCATTCAAATCACTTGCTCTGCATATTGGCTGCTTAAGAGATTCTAGGTCATTGAGCAGCCCTTCTACTGGGAGAGTACCATTCAGAAGCGCTGTTATACTTTCGCTTCTGGGACTTGCCACATGAAAAAGCACCAGAACAGGAGGAGGCCACTCAGCCCATTATGACCTTGCTGGCTAACTATAAGAGCTGAAAATGTGTTGTCGGAAAAGCGCAGCAGGTCAGGCAGCATCCAAGGAACAGGAGAATCGACGTTTCGGGCATAAGCCCTTCTTCAGGCTTATGCCCGAAATGTCGATTCTCCTGTTCCTTGGATGCTGCCTGACCTGCTGTGCTTTTCCAGCAACACATTTTCATCTCTGATCTCCAGCATCTGCAGTCCTCACTTTCTCCTGGCTAACTATAAGAGCAATTCAGCTGGTCCAAATTCCCTAGTTTTTCACTATAGTCCTGGAAACCTTCACTTCAGAAAAAGCTAGACGCTCTCTGGGCAGTCCGAAACCTGCTGAGCTTCCAGCTGACGGAGTCGATCCCGACTGAGTGTTGCAGACTGGCAGATTCCAAGGTCCAGGACTACGTGTTGAGGGACGCGCTGAAGCTTGGGGCAGCTGCCGCCAAGGCGCGGTGGGGAAAGCCCACCATGTAACGTCTGCCTGCCTAACGAAGAACAGGCAGTCATTTGGGCTCTGCTGACGCCTCAGCAGAACAGCTGGATAGTAAATGTACAGACAGGGACGCGCTGAAGCTTGGGGCAGCTGCCGCCAAGGCGCGGTGGGGAAAGCCCACCATGTAACGTCTGCCTGCCTAACGAAGAACAGGGGGCCCACGCAGTCATTTGGGCTCTGCTGACGTCTCAGCAGAACAGCTGGATAGTAAATGTACAGACATGTATATAGGAAAAATAAATTTCGATGTCTGTATGTTAAACAATGTAATGCGTGCACAAGAATGGCATGACTGATTGTATAGAGATCCAAATAATTTTATGAATAAACTATATTTTTGAAATAAAAAAAATTCTGAAAATCATGATATAGATGTATGTCCACCACTCTGTTAGTGGGCCATGCATTCTACATCCAAATCACTCACCACATTGACAAAAAACATGTTTTCTTCTGTTTGCTCTGATGCTTTCGCCTTTCATCTTGGCAGAATGTTTTTAATCAACATTAGAAAAACCAACATCAGTTTTCCCCTTGAATTGGTATTTTTTTGCGAATTGTCCCAGTAAGTACAAGATGAAAAACTTCTGATAAAATTCGTCTTTCAGAAACACCAAGAGAATTGTATCAAGTTTTAGGAGGGCACAGACAGGGGGGAATGGATGGATGCAGGGTGGTTGAAATTTAGTGGAGAGAACAATGAAGAATTTTGAGAGCTATTAAAATCTAAGCAATATAATTTTTAAGCTAGTGTATGAATAGTGAAACCTGGAGGTGCCTGTACACAATTCTTTCAAAGTGGAAAGAGAAATGGAGAATGGAATAGTTTCACAGAGGCTGGTATTTTGTCACAAGGTGCATAATACTTGACACTGACCCAGCTTCCTCAGAGCCAGCTCTCAGAGTGAATGGAATCTCTGACACTGTTTATATCTGTCAGGCAGGGCTCCCTGATTAGACCAGGTTAATAACTTCAATCAGGGAACTCATATTTTAGGAGGTCTACCTGGCTGACCTTCTTACAATCAATAAGGAGAGGACTTAATAATCAGATAATACACTTCGTTTTACAGTAGATACAGAGTTAACACTAAGCCACTGTGCTGCCAAGGACCCAAGTTTGATTCCACCCTAGGGTGACTGTCTTTGTTAAGTTTGAATGTTCTCCCTTTGGCTGCATGGGTTTCCTCTGAATGCTCCAGTTTCCTCCCTCAGTCTAAAAATGTGCAGATTAGATGGTTTGGCCGTATTAAATTACCTATATTGTCCAGGGATGTGTAGGGTAGGTGAGTTAGCTATGGAAAATGTGGGGTTACGGGGATAGGGTAAGGTGGTGGCTCTGGGTGGGGTGATCTTTGGAGGGTCAGAGTGGACTTGATGGGCCAAACAGCCTGCTTCCACACTGTTGGGATCCTATGAGTCTATAAACCTGATCTGGTGTATTGTGATTCCCTTCAAGCCAAGATGATAAGAAGGACTTCAATAGGTATGTTCAGAACCATAAGGGTTTGGTTGGAGTAAATGTAGACAAACTAGTTCCCTTGGTAGGAGAGTTCAGGCAGAATTAATTTCCCAAAGAACCAGAAATTACCATTTTGTCCTTTACCCAACAAATTGTTGTGATCTGGAATGCATTTCCTGAAGAATTAATTAATCAGATTCAAAAATAAAATTTAAAAATCAATTAGATAATAGTGTGGGGAAGATCTTGAAGTGTTATGGGTTAAGAATGTGAAGGTGGAGCTAGTGTGATATGTTGACAATGGAGGTAACTCAGGTCTGATGAGCTGGTTGGTTTCTTTCTGCCTTCTATCATTCTGAGGGTGGATGATTATTTAGGACCTGTTTTAGTTCAGCCAAGGAAGCATAAAGGCCTCTTTACCTTGACAACTGTTTAGTCTCTTCACTAAAATAACTGCCCACAGTTCATATAGATCTTTCAGTCTGGAATTTAGCAAATCTGCAGTGGTGCTGTCATACTTTAGGACCCCATTGCAGACAACATGTGAATTGAAATTGCTCCTTCCATTCAGTTGGATTTCAATTTGTTAAGAATAAAATGGAGGGTTTGAGATATAAGGAGTGGTTGGGCAGGTTGGGGCTATTTTCACTGGAGCATAGGAGGTTGAGGCATGACCTTGTAAAGGTTTACAAATCATGAGAGGTATGGATAAGGTAAATGGCAGATGTCTTTTCCTGAGGGTGGGGGATTTCAAGTCTTTTTTTGGAGTGACAGGAGAAAGATTTTAAAAAGACGTGGCGTAGAAAGTAGTGCAGGTGTGGAATGAATTTCCAGGAGAGATGTTGGATGCGGATATGACTTTTGAAAGACATTTGGATAAGTACTTGAGTAGGAAAGGTTTGAAGGGATATGGGCCAAGTGCAGGCAGGTTGACCTAGGTTAGTTTGAGATTATGGTCAGCATGGAAAGGTTGGACTAACGGGTCTGTTTCCATGCTGATTGACTGTATGACACTATAACAGGTCGACCTCATATAAACATTCCAAGCCCCCTCTGAAGAAGACCTTCTGTGTGAGTGTGAACAGATTGTCAATAGGAAGTGCAGGCCACAGATCATGATGCCTTGAGATGCACATTAAGGTTCCAAATGATAGCTTTGAGACTGAGTGAAGAGTCAGCATAATGGGAAATGGAGAATAAGCTCAGATCTATATGTTCTCAGCGGAACTACACCTTCACCTGCACCTGTGACAGCACGTCCAGGCCTGACTAGTCAGCAGCAGATCCGCAATCAGTGAACACAACATTCCAAAACTCTTCGCCGGTGAAGAATAGTAAAGAAAAAAATTACATCAAGTGAAATGGAGACAACTTTGGAAAAGTAGCCTTGATATAAATGCTTCTCCATGATCTACTGAAATGACAGGACAGTCTTAATGAGTTGAATGGCCTATTCCTTTTCCCATGTTCCTATGTGTGGACAGGATATCCTGCCCAGGTCAAGGAAAAGCAGCTTATTGTGGAACTCTGTAACTGCACTATACAAGTCATACAGATGGAGAACACTTTTAATAGTCCTAAATATATTACAGTGTAGCTTGGTCACTATATCACGGTGGCTTAGTGGTTAGCACTGCTGCCTCACAGCACCAGGGTCCCAGGTTTGATTCCAGCCTTGTGTGACTGTCTGTGTGGAGTTTGCACATTCTCCCTGTGCCTGTGTGGGTTTCCTCTAGGTGTTCCGCTTTCCTCCCACAGTCTAAAGACATGCAAGTCGGCTGATTTGGCCATGCTAAATTGCCCATAGTCAGAGGGAAATGGGTCTGGGTGGGTTACTCTTTGGAGGATCAATGTGGACTTGTTGGGCCGAAGGGCCTGTTTCCACACTGTAGGGAATCTAATCATACCTTCTATGTACTGATAATATAAAGTGCACTTTGCCTTTTTTAATTGAACTATCATTTACCTATTAATTGATGTTTAATGTGCATTGCTTCTGATTCATGTTGAAGTACAAGTCAGTAAAACTGAACTCTTATTGGCAACTTCTTCCTTTGGGGGTCCTTTAGTAAATTTAACTCCCCATAGGGATCGTAACAATAGTGAAAGATTATATCTTCCAGTTGATTCACCGACAAAGGGATGCAGTCTGAGGATTCTCATTCATATAATAAAGGGGAAAATTAGAAGCAAGGTTTTCACAGAGTGTTATTTGATCCACACTTGTGATTCAGTTAACTCACAATCCTGGCACAGACTACACGGATTTAAAGGTTATAACATTCAGAGAACTAGAATATTACGCTTTAACTCCGATTTATCTTGATATCTGTGATTTTTTTGCTTCTATCCATCAAGCCCCATGTTTGATAGCATTTGCAGCCTGCCCATAGTGCTGGCCATATGAATCACTCTATTGCATTTTTTGAGGGTCTCCCTGTATTGTAATAAGCACTTCAGGCACTGCAAGAAACATAATCATTTTTCTGATGTTTTAATAGTGCTTTTATGAGCATTTTTTCTTAAATTTATTCTCACAGAGACCTTACTCTGTGTTATCTGTATCATTTAACAGATTTTTATAGCTAAGTACAAGTCACATTAAAAATTAAAAATCTACCCTGCTTGCAGCTCCTTAAACATACTCTCCCTGATGTGCATGATTGATGGTAAAGTGAGTTGAGACTTTTAATTTTAAGGCACAAAGAAGGAATAAGCTGGTATGGGTTCAATATTTCCTTGGACCTTGATAGTTCATGCTGATTTATGGCACTTTGAGTTCAGGCATGTTCTGATGAGAATGCGAGAACATCAGGCCATTTTTGTCACGATGGGAAATGATCAGAGCTTTGGGTGAGCTTTCAGGGATATGCAAATGAAGACAATTTCAAGTTTGGAATGCTTGATTAATCAGGTTGAGACATGGACAGTTGTTGGAATATGGGATTTCTTGACAGCAAAATAATTGAGGTAAAGACAATTGTGTCTTACAAGGAAAAGCCACTAATATGCATGCAATGACAGGAAGGCTGCATGGTGCAATGATAGTGTTCCAAGCTACAAGGCAGCAGGCTTGGGTTTAAGTTGATTGGTTTAGTATTGTCACATGCACCGAGATACAGTGAAAGGTGTTGTCTGGCGTGCTATATAGGCAGGTCATACCATACAGCGGAGCAAAACAGGGTGCAGGATGCAATGTTACAGCGCAGAGAAGATGCAGAGAGAGAGAGATGAACATTAACATTTGAGAGGATCTGTTCAAAAGTCTGATAACAGTGGGGAAGAAGCTGTTCTTGAATCTGTTTATACATGCATTCAAACTGTTGTATCTTCTGTCTGATGGAAGAGGGTGGAAAAGTAAATACCAGAGTGGGAGGGCTATTTGATTATGTGGCTTGCTTTCCTGAGGCAGTGGGAAGTAGAGATGGAGTCAATGGATGGAAGGCTGGATCACGTAATGGACTGGGCTGCGTTCATGACTTTCCATAGTTTCTTATGGTCTCAGGAACAGCAGTTGCCAAACCATGTTGATGCTTTCGATGGTACACCTATAAAAATTGGTAAGAGTCCAACTGTGGACATCTTGAAGTTCCTTAGCTTCTTGAGGAAGTAAAGATGCTGTTGAGCTTTCTTGACCGTCGTGCCAAATTGGTGGACCAGGACAAATTGTCGATGATTGTCACTCCCAGGAACTTGACGCTGTCGCCCATCTCCACCTCAGTTCCATTGATGCAGACAGAGCTGTGCCCTCCACTCCACTTCCTGAAGTCATTGACCAGCTCCTTCATTTTGCTGATGTTGATGGAAATTTGTTGTTGTTTTACACCATGCTGCTAAGCTCTGAATTTCAGTCCTGCCTGCTCCAGAGATGCATCACACCATGTCTGAACAAATGTCACCACGGCAGAACAGATCGAGAGGGAGCGTGCAGTATTGTAGAATTTGTTTAGGATGTAATTCGCAAAGAGCCCATACTAAAACAATTGGCCAAGTGCCTTCGTGGGCTATGAACCTGCACAGTTCCACTCAAGGTTGAAATTGGTAAAGAGGAATCAGCTGTGAATTCGTGTGCAGGTGAATATAAATGAGCATGTAATGATGTGCTGGCATTGTGCATGCAGATGCTAATTTTCTACTATTTTGTTTGCTTGCCCTTACTAACCGGCTGTTAGTGGTTGCCAGGCACTGTCCAAACATAAATCAATCTAATGAGATTGTGAGATTAGACTGTCACTGAAGTTTCCATTTTGTTTGTTGCTGGTTACACTGAAGAGTTGGAAGAGTTGCAAGACTATCGCTGTGTTGTTGTCTTGGCCTCACTCTTACCAACCGCAGCATCCGAGGAGCGGGAGAATTGACGTTTCCGGCATAAGCTCCTTCATCATCAGTATCACAACAGACTGTTGTTCATTTAGCAGAAAGAGAAAGACTACTGGAGTTCAAACTATGAAAGGATTAGCTCTGGTGAATAAAGCATCAAACAAAAGATGTTTTCCATCCTAAACTTAGAATTAGCAGAGAAATCGAAATAGTGAAAAGTTGGAGCGTACTCCCAAAAGACTGTTGGATGTAGAGACTCCATTGAAATTTTTAAACTCTAAGATCTGTGGACCTTTCTTGGGTAAGAATTCCCCTATCAACATCAACTGACCAGAGACTAATGTGTTCTATCCAGATAAATACTGGGGCCATAAAAGCAGCTCAGTGGCTATAAATCTTGTAGCAAGGAACTCACCTTCAGTATCCCCAAAACCTCTCCACCATCTACAAGCATATGCCAGGGGTCTGATGGTATACTGTCAAATTGCCTAGATCATTGGAACTCCAGCAACACTCAAGAAATTCAAAACCATCCAGGGCAAAGTAGTCAAATTGACTGGCAACCCATCAAATATTTTGAACATTCATTCCACCATTAATGGATTGTAGCAGCAGTGTACCCCAGCTACAAAACACACTGCAGAAATTTGCCAAGGCTCCTTCAAATACACTATTTGAACCCATGATCTATCTTACCTAGAAGAACAAGACCAATGGGAACACCACTATCTGCAAGTTCCCCTCCACACTATCCTGACTTAGACATATGTCTTGTTCCTTCATTCCTGTTGATCAAAATTCCTGGAATTTCTTCCTCAAACGTTGCTATAAATTCTATGATTCCATAAACTACCTACACTGAGTGGCATGAGTTCAAGCAGGCAATTCACCACCAGTTCTGCAGGGCAAACAGAAATGAGCAATAAGTGCTTGCTTATCCCATGAACAAATTAAAATGGATTTGAAAGCAGAGCTGAGTGACTGCAGTTGAGGTACACATCAGATATGATTGAATTGTACATCGGATTAGAATGGAGGCTAATTGCTAAGTCCCAGTCAGCAACATGAAGCTAGATGTGCCTTTGTCTTCAACTTCAGGTTGTCAATAACACATCAATACAACAGGCTGAATGGCCTGATCCCGTTCTTCATTTCTATCTTGCAAAATTGGCCAGAATTCACATAGGAAATCATAGCGAGATCAGTGAATCCGCCACAAATAAAGCATAAACAATCAAATAATTTATGGCAAGAAAGTGATACATGTGGGACTGACGCACGTTAATGGACAATTTGCCCTTTTAGCTCTCAGAAAATGGAACTTGCTGTCATTCTCCTCTTGACTGTCAAGAAATTGCTGGATTCACACCATAAATATAAATTAAACTTGCTGCAGAAACTTAGAGCTTTCATCTCACAATGTAAGGATCTTATTAATGGGATAATTTATGTTTGCAATTGTGGTCCACTTTGAAACTAGTTCACAATTTATGGAAATTATTCCACAAATGCCAGAAATAAAAGTACTAGGATGGAAGCTAAACTGGAGAAGTAATAACAGCAAGTCTCCTTCACAAGGGAAAAAGACAATAGAACTGAAAGGAAGCAAGGAGACAACTGATTATAACTTTTTTTCTGAATAGGACTCAAGTGTTGCTAATTGAGAATAAACAAGCCAGAAGTTGGGTAGTAAAGAACAAAATGGTCCTGGGGAGGAGAGGGGAAGATCGCCAAATTTGATTTTCTGTGAGTGCTGTAAAATATATATATATTGCATATTGGCAGCTGCTGCACTTGTCCCTGAATTAATAAATTCAGCATGAATTTTAAAAACACACACTGTATCCTGAGTAGGAAGCTGTCTGATTCATATTTCTAGCTGTCAAGATCCATCGACAAAAACAACTTAAAAATCACACATTCTCCTTGCTAAGCATTCTATTCTTAAATTTCATTGATAACAGTGACAGACAAATGGTATCGTCATTCAGCAAGTTCCCAGGTGCCGTCTCAATCTTGCTGTGCTATTAAAAGCTTGTATTTTGAGAAATTTCCAGGGCAAAAGTCATTGGTACAGAGGGGCCAAAATAAACATCAACCTAATAATACAGATAATGTTCATCTAGTCAAAAGTGGCCATTGGCAGGCAGTTTATTCCTATGTATATTGTGTACAACCAATACCATTACTGGTCATTACTAACCATTAATTTAGCTAGTATTCATATTTCTAAAGTCTTTGTAAAGCCTCCAACTCAAACACTTCAGTTTACACATCTTTATTGGCACTTTCAAATACTTTATGTGACCCACGTGCATCAAGATAGTCATGTACAGTCAGATGCATATGAATAACGTTATCTATTCAAAACATGACTGAAATGCAACTTGAAGAGTCGGGGACACAGAATGGATACGGTGCTTGAGTGAGACCTGGGGTAGAATTGGCGCATACCTCAGAGGCATGGGAAATTGTAAGAATGTTGGAAGAATTTGGTGAGTATGAGGGAAAATCAGATTTTCACATTAAGAGAAGTTTTCATTTTCCCTTGGAGATTCAAAACTTGAGTCCTGAATCTCACTAATGAGCAGTGACTACCTTTTCTTCCATGCATCTGCGTCTCATTATTGACTGATCTCACCTAATTTCTGTGCAGCTTCTAATTTCTGTGCAGCTCCCAGTTCTCCCCTTCTTCCCTGGGAAACTAAAATATGCTTGGAATGAAAACCAGAGTGGTTACTTGCTGGCACAGCTCATTGTTTGCTTCTCCAGACTAATATCCAGCTGTACTGTCACTGCCATTTCCCTATACATTCCATGGACTCATCAGCTTCCACCCGTCATCTAAATAAGTTGGCTTTGCCAAACCACCAATCCCAAAATTTGACTGTTCTCAGACCAACTCATATATCACTTCAGCCCTTTAGGATTTCCTTTTAGAAATAAATCCCTACGCAGGATTCATCTTAAAACTTTTAGATGATTTTCTTAGCACTAACTCTATTTCCGCTGATTGGAGATTGCCAGGATCTCGAGCTTGTATTGCTCTTTAGCTCATAGGCTCTTTGCTGCTAACTTATAGCTATCAGTCTCTGTTACTTGCATTGCTGAACAATGCAGAGAGAGAGGCAGTGAGACCATATAGTCAAGAGGGTGGGCTTGTTGATGTTCAGCACTTGGCTACAACAATGTCACACCCACAGCATGTGCTTCAACCAAAAGGCAATGTCTGAAAGTCAGGTGGGACCAAGTGAAGTGAAGAGGGGACTCTGTTGTCAATCAGTGCATTACACCATACTTATTCAAGAAACATATCCAGTCCCAGTCAGCCAAGGGATGAACATATTGATGGTGGTTGATCCAACCAGAATCCACTTTGTTCAGTGGACTGGGCCATACTTTGTCGAGGCTGTTCTCCCAGGGTCAGTAGGGCGCTTGGCTACGTTCAGTCTTGAGAGTTAATATATTAAGAGTCAGGAAGCTTGTCAGAGGGTAGTCCTTCAAAGTCTTTGGGCAAGGCCTCAAGTTTGGGAATGAAGTTCATTGGACTGGTGAGCTGAGGGTATGTTGGTCGTGAAAGGTGGTGCAATTCAGAAAGAAGGGTGGGATCTAATGGAGTATGGATGGGAATGGGAAGCTGTGTGGAGAATTCATAGAATCCCTACAATATGGAAACAAGCCACTCAGCCCAACAAGCCCACATCGATCCTCCAAAGAGTAACCCACACAGACCCATTCCTCTATCCTATTACTCTAAATTTCCCCTGACTAATGCACCTAACCTACATATCCCTGAATACTTATGGGCAATTTAGCATGGCCAATTCACCTAATCTTCACATCTTTGGACTGTGGGAGGAAACCGCAGCACCCAGAAGAAACCCGTGCAGACACAGGGAGAATGTACAAGCTCCACACAGACAGTCACCTGAGGCTGGAATTGAATCTGGGTCCCTGGCGCTGTGAGGCAGCAGTGCTAACCACTGAGCACGTTGTGGGAGAGGGCAGCCTTCTCACAATCCACAATCTCCCTGGCCCCATTAGGTGGATAGCAAACAGTTGGCAAGGGCAAAGTGAATGATTGCTTTTCTTTTCTGGGCAAAATATAATCATTTGAAAGTGATGGGCAATGGCATTAATTATACATTCACTGATTGTGTAATGCCATTTATTTGCATCGAAATGGATTTCATTAAAAGGGCAATAATGTTTTGCAAAAACTGATATTAAAAATCAAGTAATTATGATCATTATATGCTTTGTGTAATTTGACCCCCTATCACCCAAGTTAAGTCAAGCTGTGCAGGCATAAACATATATGTTTTACGTGGTTTTGCCATTTCTGCATGACTTTTCATACCTGATGCTGGAACACGTAGCTTCAGAGCTGTTACATTCTCATAACTAACTGTAAATAGAATAAAGAACAAGAAACAAAGAACAATACACCATAGGAATAGGCCCTTCAGCCCTCCAAGCCTGTGCCAACACATTTTGCCCTTCCATATTAAAGCTGTCTTCATTTACAGGATCCATATCCCTCTATTCCCTTCCGATTCATGATCCGTAGTGTTCAAGAGGTGCGATTATGCTGAAGAAGGTCCTGAATTATAAAGCTTTATAAAGCTCTGGTTAGGCCCTATTTAGAATACTGTGTCCAGTTTTGGGCCCCACACCTCAGGAAGGACATACTGGCACTGGAGAGTGTCCAGCAGAGATTCACATGGATGATCCCTGGAATGGTAGGTCTAACATACGATGAACGGCTGAGGATCCTGGGATTGTATTTGTTAGAGTTTAGAAGGTTGAAGGGAGATCTAATAGAAACTTACAAGATAATGCATGGCTTAGAAAAGGTGGACACTAGGAAATTGTTTCCGTCAGGCGGAGATACTAGGACTGGTGGGCACAGCCTTAGAATTAGCGGGGGTCAATTTAGAATGGAAATGAGGAGACATTTTGTCAGCCAGAGAGTGGTGGGCCTGTGGAATTCACTGCCACAGAGCGCAGTGGAGGCCAGGAAGTTAAACGTCTTCAAGGCAGAGATTGATAAATTCTTTATCTCGCAAGGAATTAAGGGCTACGGGGAGAGTGCAGGAAAGTGGCGTTGAAGTGCCCATCAGCCATGATTGAAAGGCGGAGTGGACTCGATGGGCCAAATGGCCTTACTTCCACTCCTATTTCTTATGTTCTTATGGTCTTATGGAATTTAACTCGCTCAACATAGATCCACAATATACATCTGGGTAAAGTTGTATAGTTCATGTATCGAATCATATATGGGCTGAAGAGATGCTTGCAGTGGGAAAGGGAGAGTTCAGTTGTCAGTAATGTTTATGGTGTAGGAGCAGCTAGAGCCAAAATATAAAAGCAGACTTTAAAAGTAATAACCTCTGGATTATTATCCGAGCCAGGAGCAAATTAGCAGAGAGTAAATAAGATTAGAGAGGTGAATGTGTGATTTAAAAACTATTGTGGGAGAAATGTTTTTTAATTCATAGGGCTCATGTAAGTGGGAGCTATACCTTTTAAGAGTCTTCACTGAACCATACCAGGACCAATATTCTCTCTAATCCTGTAACTAAATCAGTATAGAGGGAATATATTAAACAGTGGGGAGATGTGATTGTGTGAGGTGAGATGAGATACATCAAAGTCTAATAACAAGCTGATAGAGCACAGAAGAATTTGGTTTGAAATAAAGAGGAAAGGAACAGAACATAAAAAAAGTTCTCTGCACTAACAGATAAAACCGAAAATGGTGAAAATGACAGCATTCAGTTAGGAGGAAAGAATGAAGAAACTATCCCAATTTCTTCAAGCAGTTCCATAGTGCCAAGCCGGGACAAGGTTGTTCTGGGTCTTATAAAGCACAATGAGACAAGATTGAGCAATTACTTTGTGGTAAAGGAGCCTGCCGGTGACAGCAATCATAACATGATGACATTTCAGGTTGAGTTTGTCGTTGAGAAGTTTGGGACCGAGATTAGCATTTTGAAGCTGAATGAAGGCAATTTAGAAAGGCATGAATGCTGAGGTGGTGAAATTATATCGAGAAACAAGGTTAAAATGTAGGACAGTACAATCGCAGTGATAGGCTTTTAAGGAGCTATTTAATAACATTCAATGAAGATTTATCCCAGTGAGAAAGAAAGGCTCTTTAGGAAGGCTGCAACTCTGTGGTTAAGTGTAATATCAAATTGGAAGAGATAGAAAAGGCATGTAAAAAAGGCACTATTATAATAATCACAGGAAACTTCAATTTGCAGGTAGACTGGAAAATGAGGTTGGTAACGGATCCCAAGGAATTTTTTTTTATTTTTAAGATTTCCCTACAGTGTGGAATCAGGACCTTCGGCCCAACAAGTCCATACTGACTCTCCAAAGAGTAACCCACCTTGACCCATTTCCCTCTGACTAATATACCTAACACTATGGGCAATTTAGCATGGCCAATTCACCTGACCTGCTCATCTTTGGACTGTGGGAGGAAACCCATGTAGACACAAGGAGAGCAAACTCCACACAGACTGTCATCCGAGGCTGGAATTGAACCCGGCTGCCTGGCGCTGTGAGGCAGCTGTTCTGACCCCTGAACCACCGTGCTAACCACTGAACCACCATGCCAACCACTGAACTACCATGCTAACCACTGAACCACCATGCCAACCCCTGTGGCTGACTGTCACCCATTCCTTCGTGTGCCCAGTTGCTGTTTTCTCACTCTCTCTCTCTCTCTGGCCTCCATCTCCACCTATTGTTTGCTCCTCCCCTCACCTCATCTTCAGCATATATACCAACCTTTTCCAAGCTACAATCAGTTCTGAAGAAGGGTCACTGAATGTGAAAGGTTAACTCTGCTTTCTCTGCTGACATTCTGTTGCTAGCAGTGGTGGTGGAAGCAGAGTCATTAGGGACATTTAAGCAACTGCTGGACACGCACATAGACAGCAGTGAATTGAGAGGTACGTAAGTTAGGTAATTTTATTTTAGACTAGGATTAATCCTCAGTACAACAGCATGGGCCGAAGGGCCTGTTCTGTACTTTTCTATGTTTTATGTCCTACTGAGTTTCTCTGGCATTTTCTGCTGTTTTTCTGATTTCCAGCATCTACGAGTCTTTGGTTTTTCATGCAAGGACTTCATGGAATCTCTACAAGGTGTTTTTTTTTGGAGAAGTTTATGGTGGAGCCCACGAAGGAATAGACAATTCTGGATGACGTGATGTGCCGACATTTCCGCCACCTCCAAACAGACCCCACCACCAGGGATATATTTCCCTCCCCACCCCTCTCCGCCTTCCGCAAAGACCGTTCCCTCCGTGACTACCTGGTCAGGTCCACGACCCCCTACGACCCACCTCCCATCCTGGCACTTTCCCCTGCCACTGCAGGAACTGTAAAACCTGCGCCCACACCTCCTCCCTCACCTCTATCCAAGGCCCCAAAGGAGCTTTCCACATCCATCAAAGTTTTACCTGCACATCCACTAATATCATCTATTGTATCCGTTGCTCCTGATGCGGTCTCCTCTACATTGGGGAGACTGGGCGCCTCCTAGCAGAGCGCTTTAGGCAGTCAGAACCCCCTCAGCCTTCTCTGCTCCAGGGAAAACAAATCCAGCCTATCCAGTCTCTCCTCATAACTGAGACTTTCCATTCCAGGCAACTTCCTGGTGAATGTCCTCTGCCTCTCCTCCAGTTCAATCACATTCTTCCTATAGTATGGTGACCAGAACTGTGCTCTGTAGCCTAACCAATGTCTTATAAAATTGTAACAAGACGTCCTTGCTCCTATATTCCACTCCCCAGCTAAACAAGGCCTTCATCCCATTTTCTGGATCAGTCTGCCTTTATTCCTGATGAAGGGCTTTTGCCCGAAACGTCGATTTTGCCTGTCCTCGGATGCTGCCTGAATTGCTGTGCTCTTCCAGCACCACTGATCCAGAATCTGGTTTCCAGCATCTGCAGTCATTGTTTTTACCACCGTGATGTGTAATGAGTCAGACTTGACTGGGGAGTGAACGTTGAAGGAACCACCAGGGGGCAGTGACCATAATATGATAGAGTTGACCCTGCAGCTTGCGAAGGAGAAGCTGGAATCAGATGTAACGGTATTACAATTGAGTAAAGGTACATACAAAGACACGAGGAAGGAGCTGGCCAGAATTGGTTAGAAGGAGAGCTTAGCAGAGATGATGGTGCAACAGCAACGGCAGGGGTCTCTGAGGGTAATTTGGGAGGCACAGCAGAAATTCATCCCAAGGAAGAAGAAATATACGAAGGAGAGGACCACAGCTGACAAGGGAAGTCAGGCACAGCGTAAAAGCAAAAGAAATAGCACACAATATGGTGAAGATTAGCAGGAAGTCAGAGAATTTGGAAACCTTTAAAAATCAGCAGAGGATAAATAAAAAAACAATAAGGGGACAGCAGTTGAAATATGACGGTAAGCTAATTAGTAATTTTAAAGAAAGTTGCAAGAGTTCTTTTAGATATATAAAAGGGAAACGAGAGATAAGAGTGAACATTGGACCACTGGAAAATGAGGCTGCAGAACTAGTAATAGGGAACAAAGAATTGGCAGAGGAACTGAATAAGAACTTCACACAAGATTTTCATGAGAGTCAGAGGCAGAGGTGATCTTAGTGGCCAACATGAAGGAAAAGCTCCTAGGGAAGCTGAAAGGTCTGAAGGTGGTTAAATCACCAGGGCAAGATTGACTACAACCCAGAGTTCTGAAAGGGATAGCTGAGGAGATTGTAGTGGTGGTGATCTTTCAGGAATCACTGGAGTCAGGGAATGTCCCAGAAGACTGGAAAATGGCTAACTTAACACACATGTTTAAGAAGGGAGAGAGGCAGAAGACAAGAAACTATCGGTAAGTTAGCCTGACCTTGGTCATTTGTAAGATTATAGAGTCTAATCTTAAGAATGAGATTGCAGAGTACTTGGAAATGCATGATGTGATCGGGTTGAGTCAGCCCGGCTTCATCAAGGGGAGGCTATAGCTGATAAATCTGTTAGAATTCTTTGAGAATGTAGCAATCAAAATAAGCAATGTAATACCTTGGATAAAGTATTGTAATCAAACATAAAGCGGAGAGAAAAGGAAAGGTTTATTTTTAGGTTGTCAAGCTGTAACTTGTGGAGAGCCACAAGAATTAGTGCTAGAACTACAACTGTTTACAATCTATCAATGTTTTGGTGAAGAAAAAGGACTTATGGCTTACTTTATTGACATTCATTCACTTTACTTCACTCACTTTGTCAGAAAGAATAGAGGAGATGAATATTATTTGAATGGAGAATGACTGCAAAAAGCTACAGCACAGAGGGATCTGGGAATCCTTGTGCATGAATCACAAAAAGCTAGCATCTACCGTGAAGAGTTTTGGGCCCCTTATCTAAGGAAAGATAAACTGCACTGGGGTCAGTCCAGAGAAGGTTCACTAAGTTGATACCAGGACTGTTTTGTGAGGAAAGGTTGATTAAGATGAGCCTGCACTCATTGGAGTTTCGGAGAATGAGAGACAATCTTATTAAAATGTAAAACTTTTTCGGGGAGTTGTCAGGGTTGATGTAAAAAGAGTGTTTCCCTCAGCCAGTATCTGGCCAGAGGGCAAAATGTCAGAATGAGGAGTTGTATATTTAAGATAGAGATAAGGAGGTATTTCCTCTCTCAAATTGTAGTGAACCTGTGGAATGTTTACTGAAGAAAATCAATTGATTTGAATCAATTTAGGGAGTTAATCTCAAATAAAAAAAAACAAACATTTGTATTTGTAGCACCATATCAAGGCAGCTAGACCTTTAACAACCCTTGTGAACATACAGAACCCTACTGTGATACTGATGGGTTGTGCAAAGTAATCCATAACAATACTATAATGATAATACATATGGTGAGGTCAACATTTAACTATTGAAACTCTCAGCACTCCATTTTTTCAACTCATAGGGGCCAGGTGGCAGCTTGGTTTGAATTTTTAAAGGGGATTGAAATAACTTGAAAACTTGTCAATTCCAGAGAGCTTATCTCTTTTTGTCAGTAGTTAGGTCCACTCTAAACATTCTTAACTGACACAAGATTTGGAGATGCCGGAGTTGGACTAGAGTGTACAAAGTTAAAAATCACACAACACCAGGTTATAGTCCAACAGGTTTAATTGGAAGCACTAGCAAACACCTGATGAAGGAGCAGCGCTTTGAAAGCTCGTGCTTCCAAATGAACCTGTTGGACTATAACCTGGTGTTGTGTGATTTTTAACTTTAGCTAACACAATTTGGCATAAGAGTCCTGCTTCAGAGACAAGGGGTTTGTTTGAGCTCAAATAGCTCAGCTAAATTTGGGTTTCCCATAGGTTGCAGTCCTGCTCCACTAACACTTACCCCTTCCCCCAACACTGATGGCAGTTAGCTATCAGCTACTGAATTCCAGCTCCAAATCTGCCCACCATTTTTAAAGTCCAAATTCTCTACAACGCTGAGAATTTAGGCCAGTGAGTGGGTGGTCAATGGATCGACAATCAGCTATTGAGACTCCCCAATTCATCTGAATCTTGACTCGCTACCACATCCCATGTTCTTTTCTATTGTCAGGACACTCTTAATATCTTGCAAGCCTAGCCTCCAGGGGTGCAACCGTGAGATCTGAAAGTGAGAAAACGGTGACCTAAGCCAGTGGCCAATGCATCCTCACTTGATAGACAATCAAACAATTCTTATTATCACTCAAAGAAATATTAAGCCTCAAGTTTGTTTTAAAGGTTTGGCATTTTACATTTGAACACCATTGACTTTGACACTAAGTGGAAAATGTTTGTGTTAATACTAAGAACAGATCGCAGGAAATTCTTTGCTTCAGTCAATGTATTTTTTTCCTTGGAATAATACATGACTAAATTTCAGATATCTGATGCAGTGATTATCAGCAAATCAAGGAGAGGGTTTCAACTCAGAGTAGTCTTCTGCCATATAAACAGCCATTGCCTGTGGCAGAGGAACACCATGACGATTTGTAAATATGATTATTGACTTCAGAATTCTAATGTATAATGTAGATGGTGGCTGGAATAATAATACCAAAGGATGTAAACTGCACTAGAAGGAGTGTTAAATTGAAAACTAATCTACAGAAATACTATTTCAATGAACAAGTTCCAAATCCATTGAGCACACTTACTGTGGAGACCGTGGAAGCAGATAATATTCGATTGATTCAAATGTAAATGATATATTTCATAAAGTATTTCTTTGGAATAGATACATAAGCAACTGGAGACATGGCAACATACAGGTGATATAGGATCTATAGTAAATAAGTTCCCCCTCAGCATTGGGGTTTTATTGTGTCTGGGTGTTTAATAGCATAATTGATAGATTGCTGTGGTTAGTGACTAACTCGTTTGTCAAAACAATTACTTTTGTAAATGTTTTTCTAATCAACCTTTTCAGAGGTGATACTACACAACTCCGGAGCAGGTGAGATTTGAACCCAGGCCTCCTGGCTCAGAAATTGAGACAATACCACTGCAGTTGAAACTTTATTGCTGGAACAGCACAGCAGGTCAGGCAGCATCCAGGGAACAGGAGATTCGACGTTTCGGGCACAGGCCCTTCCTCAGGAATGAGCAGAGAGTGTTCAAAGGGCCTGTGCCCGAAACGTCGAATCTCCTGTGCCCTGGATGCTGCCTGACCCGCTGTGCTGTTCCAGCAATAAAGTTTCAACTTTGAT
>NC_057744.1:34394392-34420693 GCF_004010195.1 Chiloscyllium plagiosum | reverse complement strand
TCACCTTGACCTCTTTCCATCTATCACATTTCCAACGCCCCTCCTCCATGTCCCTCCTCCCTACCTTTTATCTTCTCCTGCTGAACACTCTCTGCTCATTCCTGAGGAAGGGCCTGTGCCCGAAACGTCGAATCTCCTGTACCCTGGATGCTGCCTGACCTGCTGTGCTGTTCCAGCAATAAAGTTTCAACTTTGATCTCCAGCATCTGCAGACCTCACTTTCTCCACAATACCACTGCAGCTCAACTTTGTTTCACAACACTGATTAATCAAACAGTTAAAGGTGAATCAAATGGATCTTGTCCTGTTTACATCTCATAGGTCCTATCCTCATTGTTGGGTCATATATGAAAGCTGTAGGACACCTTACCACTCATTGAGATTAGGGTGTATACCTGAATGTGATGCAGGCATGTTGTGCCTGACCTGATTCCTAAATAGAAAGCGACCATAGCTGTTGCTGTACAGGTCACAGGCATCCTTAAGAATAATTGCGATTTCCTTGAGGGTTTGTGAAGGAATATTTCCATTATGGTATCAAATATGGATGGCCCAAGTCCATCCATGAGCATCCAGTTAGAAACCCATTGCTCTTTATTACATTCCCCTCAATCAAAGTTTCAAATTGAACCTCAATTGCATCTTATGATATAATTTTATCCTTAAATAGTATATTGCGTTACTTTTATTTTATTGTAACGATACCTTTTGATCGTGGTGCTTTGCAAGATAATGACTTGTTACTGCCACTCATTGCTTTTAGTGCAATACTCAAACCTCAATCAGATCAGTTTAATAATGTTCTGGATTTTGGATTAGTGGTGCTGGAAGAGCACAGCAGTTCAGGCAGCATCCGAGGAGCAGCAAAATCGACGTTTCGGGCAAAAGCCCCTCATCAGGAATAAAGTTCTGGAGTGTTCCAGTAACATGTTTTGTTTTGCTCTCTCTCTCTTGTTCAATAAGCATGCTCAAAGCCAGAAGTGTGTCCCTTCCTTACAGGAGCAATGTAGCATGCACAGTCACTTTTCCAAGTGCAACCGCACAGTCAGTCACAAACAGGAAACACACAACTGACTGCTGCAGGCATCAAATCTGCTGCTTTGACACATAATCCATCCTCAATTCCTTCGAGTACTAACTAAAAAGAGTAGTAGCCTTCCATTGCGAAGATGTATGTTGATGAAACTCTGGCACACATCGGATTTAAGAATCTTTATGCACATGAACAGAACCTTGGCTGCTGCAAGTCTGAAATAATGACGAACCGAGCTGGAGATGCTCAGGTGGTCAGGCAGCAAAGGACAGAGCCAACGTTTCAGATCTGCAACCTTTGCAAGAGGTTTTAAGCCATTGAAGGGGGAGGGGGCAGGAACAATAAAAGAAGGAACAACAAGGTCGTTCAAGAATCTTTATTGAACTCAGTGAGACAATGAGCTGCAACTATCCAATAAAAAGAGTCAAATCGAAAAATCTTTGTTATGCATTGAACGTAAAATGTATTGATGGTGCCAAATGTCATCAGTCTTGACTTAGTGGGAGCCCTCAGAAGGTCATAAATTCCATCTCAACACCAGAGATTTAAGTTTATAATCTAGATTGACATTTCAGTGCCATACTGAGGCTGACTGAACTGTAAGAGGAGTCACTTTACAGATGAAATGTTAAACTGAGACCCACCCCACTTGTTCACTTAGGAAGACAAAAACATTCCTCTGGTATTATCTGTGGAAGAATAGGAGGGCTCTTCTCATGTCTTGGCTTGGAGAGATGGTATATGATGGCAACCCCCCCCCCCCCCCCCCCCCCCTCCAAAAGCAATGTTTTGACATCAGTTTGAGATTGTTTTTTTTCCAGTTGAAAGCACACAGCATTGAGTATCTCATTCATCCAATAGTCATAAAAAAGCAACTGTAGTTGTCATATGTTATCATGTCTGTCTTTTTTGGTTATATTAATCCATAGGTTTATGATTAAGGGATTGTCAAACCACAAGTTGAGTATAAATTTTTGTATCACATGTATAGACCTCGTGCTCACTTGTCAGATTGAAGTACTCTGTGTCTTATCCTATCCACGTTCTGTCAGCCTTTATCAATTTATTGGATACTCATTGTTTTGTTTATATTTCAGGCATTTGCCAGAATCTTTACTCACTCTGATAAACTCTACCTGGAACACTTTTCAATGTTGACTCTCATCCTGAGTAGCGTCAGTACCAGCTATGTGATATTGTCTTCATCTGGGGAGGTCAGAAAGACCATTCCCTATTTGCCATTTGTCCAGTACCCCAGTTCATTTCAACCATTTCTCAAGCTGTTCTTTATTAATGAATGAAGAGTTTCTTTTTTTTTAATCATATTGCCCAGATCCTCCATCATTCAGTGCGAATGATACATACAGGCCATGCTTTAACCTTCTTGTAAAGTCTGCAAACTTGCTATTCCAGTTTATTTATTTTTTTCTGAATCTTCACCAGCTTTCTCTCACCAATTCTCCTGTTGACAGTAATGCATGTCGATTCTCCCTCCGGTTATCACTGCCTTGATGATTCATGTTCGCCAATAACCCTTTTAATTGCCTCTTTGCTGCCTCATCATGCTCCCAGATCAATTCGCTTTGCTCCTGCTGACCCTGTTATGACTCTGAAACCAGCTATTCTGCCAACACTGGCAGCTGATTCACCTTCCACCCTCGGCCCTCTTCTTAACTTTTGGTTTCTGTTTCCTATTTCTTAATATGAAATTCTGTCATCACTCTACCACCATTTATCTCTTCATTGCAAATAGCTCGCTTCACTTAGTCCAGATGGCAGATTCAAACTCATGTTAAACACAACAAATATGATTTTAAAATGCATTATTCTGTTACATTCCTGATGCGATCTCTTTTAATCCATTCACATTTGGGATTTGCTGTTGTTTCCTGGAAGTAGTGTTTGATGTTTTGGTTTCACAGTTATTTTTAACTGCACCGAAGAGATCACATTGTCCATCCCTCCCTTGCCGTCACAGCCTATGTTGCTCCTTCCCTTTTCTCTCATTTTCATAACCAATTTTCTGTCTGGGTCAGGGGATAGCCCATCACAGCAGATTCGGGAGAGATTCCCTGCTCGCTGTTGGTATGAAAGTTCCACTCAATTCAGTGAAATCAGGACTCTTTCCACATTACTGTCAAATTCTGTTTTTGTAAGGCTATAACACAATTAATCACAGGTTTATAACTATTACGTAGTGGTGGAATTTGTTGTCATAAACTAACATTGCCTTGCGTAGGTTTGGTTAGCTCAGTTGACTGGATGGCTGGTTTGTGATGCAAAGTGACACCAATAGTCCCATTCCAACTCTGGCTGAAGTTACTGTGAAGATCTTACCTAACCTGACAGATGGTGACTTTCAGGTTAAAGCACCACCAGTGTCTCTCTCCAACAACAGATCAGCCGTCCAGGACAGTAAGAGCATGATGACTATACTTTACTTCCTCAGGTTGACTGTTTCACATTTGGACCTACATTTTGTTAGGTACAGTGTCTCCTTGCCATCAACAATTGGTTCTCAGCAGATTTCATTGCAATACAATCCTGGTCTCAATGTCCAGACAGAGTCAAGTTCCAATCCTCACTTATTCCTGTTTCTATCCTCACAGCAAGCTTCTTTTGATAATTCCTGGTGAATTGAACCTAATAACTGAGAAAATCCTAACTTGAAACATGTTCTATTTATATTTAATTTGACTCCCTCTGATATGTACCAGTATATTCCACTCTACCTGAATCAGTTCAAAGTTGATTTCTCTGTGATGAATGTATCAGTGTCTTGATCATATTTTTTAAAAAGTCTCACTATCCTTGAAAGCAGCAATTTTAAGTCATGCTGTAGACAATAACTGCCTGGGACCAATTCAGTGCAAATTCGACATGTGCTTTTGCATGCTTGCTGTCTAACATGTAATATTTCATATTTGTATGTACAGTGCTCTGCCTGTAGTACATCACAATTGTTATCTAATTCAATCGATTTAGTTTTTCAGCCGAACTTCTCAAACTGTAAGGCAGTGGGGTGAGGGGTTAATACTGGTGACTCATGAATGGACAGTGAACAGAGGGATACAGACCTTGTGTAGATGTGACTGGCTTAGAATGGCATCATGGTCAGTACAGGCATAGTGGACCGAAGGGCCTATACCTGTGCTGTACTGTTCCATGTATTTTTTTATTAGATTAGATTCCCTACAGTATGGAAACAGGCCCTTTGGCCCAACAAGTCCACATTAACCCTCTAAAGAGTAACCCACCCAGCCCCATTCCTCTCCTCTATATTTACCCCTGATTAGGGTTCCAATGTCTCATGAAGTGGTCAGGCTACCAAATGATCAGAGGACACCAACATTAACACTTGCAGGAGAAAGCTAACAATTTACCATTCTTAATGACGCTAAATTCACGATGTGCATTGAAACCTGTTTGATGTCTTGCTGCATTCCAGTTTTTTAACAAGATCAATGTAAGAAAAAAAAAATTACTTTACATTTTGTAACTGGTAGCCTGAATCATCCTGAGTTTCATTCGTTTTACACCGAAGTTACCATTGCATCTCATAGAGTCATACAGTCATAGAATCATACAGAACAGAAACAGACCTTTTGGTCCAATCAGTCCATGCCTACTAAGTTTCCCAAACTAAACTAGTCCCAGCATTTGATGCATATCCCCCTAAACCTTTCCTTTTCATACATCAGACCAAATATCTTTTAAATGTTGTAATTGTACCTGCATCTACCACTTCTTCTGGCAAGTCAATCCACATACAAACTATTGTCTGTGTGAAAAAGTTGCCTCTCAGATCCTTTTTAAATCTTTCTCCTCACTTTAAAAGTATGCCGTCTAGCTTTGAACTTCCATACGCTAAGGAAAAGAACGTTGCTATTCACCTTGTCTATACCCCTCGTGATCTTATAAAACTCTATAAGGTCACCCGTAAACCTCCTGCACTCCAGTGAAAAATGTCCCAGTCTAGCCAGCCTATCCTTATAACCCAAACCCTACAGACCTGACAATGTCCTTGTAAATCTTTTCTGCATCTTCTCCATTTTAATAATATCTTTCCTTTAGCAAGGCAACCAGAATTGTCCACAGTTGTCCAATAGTAGCCTCACCAACATTCTGCACAACCTCCGATACTCAATAGCTTCAGCAATGACAGCAGAAGTGCTGAACGCCTTCATAACCTGCCTATCTGTGATGCAACTTTCAAAGAACAATGTACCTGAACTCTTAGGTATCGCTGTGGCACAGTGGTTAGCACTGCTGCCAGAGACCTAGGTTCAATTCCTGCCTCAAGCAACTGTCTGTGTGGAGTTTGCATATTCTCCCCTCGTCTGTGTGGGTTTCTTCCGGGTGCTCAGGTTTCCTCCTACAGTCCAAAAATGTGCAGGTTAGGTGAATTGGCCGTGCTAAATTGTCTGTAGTGTTAGGTGAAGGGGTAAATGTAGAGGAATGGGTCTGGGTGTGTTGCTTTTCGGAGGGTCAGTGTGGACTTGTTGGGCCAAAGGGCCTGTTTCCACACTGTAAGTAATCTATTTGGCAACACTACCCAGGGCCATACAATTAACTGTATAAGTCCTGCCCTTTTTCATTCTACCAAAATGCAACACCTCTCATTTATCCAAATTGAACTTCATCTGCCACTCCTCAGCCAATGGTCCAATTGATCAAGACTTCTTAGAAAACCTTTTTTCACTGTCCACTACTCTAAATATTTTGGTGTCATCCGCAAACTTACTAACTATGCTTCCTAACTATACTAACCCTCTGTCTCTTACTGACAAACTAAATTTGTATCAAATTGGCAAGGTCTCCCTCAATCCCATATGATCTAACCTTACTAAACAATCTGCCACGCAGAACCTGGTCAAAAGATTTCCGAAAGTCCATGTAGACGATGTCTATTGCTCTGTCCTCATCTATGTTTTTGGTCACATTCTCTAAGTTTGTCAGACATGATTTCACATGCACAAAACCATGCTGACTATTCTTAATCAGTCCTTGTCTCTCTAAACGTATGGAAATCCTGTCTCTCAGAATCCTCTCCAACAATATCCCCACCTGTGACGTCAGTCTCATCAGTCGATAGTTCCTCGGCTTCTCCTTATAGCCGTTCTTAATAAAAGCACAACATTATCTCATTCATGACTCCTGGAAGAGCTTTATTATCCAACACAATATCCCCATAACACCTTTAAAGAATAGATCAAACACTTGTAGAGGTTTCATTACATTGTTAGTTTAAATTTTACATAAATTAATCTCCTTTTGGATGGTTATCCCACAAAATAACCCATTAAATTGTGCCTGAATGCATGTTATAATTTCAAAGTAATCTCAAATGCAAATAGCAATCTTGCTGGACTGACAGGTCTTGTTGAAGTTTAATTTTATATCCCCACAAAGCTTTCTTTAATACTCAGGAACTACCAAAGCTGCACATTAGCTGTAATGAAGATTTGTTTATCCCCTGAAATAAAGGTTAAGTTTCCATGCTTGATTGTTTGAAGCAATCGGTCATATCTTTAGAACATAATAATTATAATGTCAGATATATTTATAACTCCAAATAATGCCATGCCCGGTTCCTTTTACATTCAAAGCAGAATCACTTATAGTTAACTTGGGGGTAACTTCCTCTGCTCCACATAAAGCAAAAGACTCTTTATGGCTTAAACAGATTCTTTGAAAAGCAAGGCCTTTAGTCCAAATTATAATTAATTTGTGCTACTTGACACAGATAGTGTCTTAAATTCTTAAAATGGATGGCTCGTTTGCTATATTATCAACTTCTGAGTGGTGGGGGGAAACGATGGTTCCTGATTAAAAGGAAATGAAACTGAGAAATTGTAATTCTGCTTAAAAGCGTTTTATTTTTCAACTTCAGATTTCCTTCTGTTACTGTGGGGAAATAGCTATTCAAATTTAAGGAGTTAAAATTTACGTTCAGCAATATGGAATTAGTTGCCCGGTGAATTTAAGACAACCTGTCAGCAGAAAGGGTTAACTCCTTTACAATCTGAGAGTAGTTGGAACACAACATTTTCAGACGCTTCAGTGACACTTCACCTCAACGCATTTCTCAACTGGAAAAGGACCAAAATCATTTTCCAGCTCCATATCCAATCTTTTAACCTTGCACACCATTTCCTGCTGCAATTAATTTCAGAAAGAAATTTCAGCTTCTGCTTCACTTCTCGTTTTGATAAGATGAAAACAGGTGCAGTCTGAGGAATTTAAAATGTTGATCGCCAAAAGAAACAATAACAGAAATTGCTGGAAAAGGTTGGTGAAATAACTCCATGAAGGCTGTTATCCCATCACCAAGTCATCATTTATTTACATGTGCATGTTACATGACACTCACCCTGCTAGATCAGAGTCAGCTCTCAGAGTGAACAGAACACCTGACACTCCTGTTTATATCTTCAACCAGGGTTTCCTAACTGGATGAGATATACAGCCCCAATCAGGGAACTCATATTCTATGAGGTCCACCTGGCTGGCCTCATTCCAAACGTGACATCCCTCCCTCTCTAAGTCCTGGGACATGAGTCCATTCTTTTCCTGTAGCTTCTCCTGGGGTGTTTTCACAACAGGTCCAGTTAATCCGATTCTGCCTTGGATGCTGGTAACGTGTACAGGAACATAGCCTGCCTCTACTCCCCTGAAAGTCTTGGCTGAAATTCATTCTCTTCTTGAGGCAGTAAAGGTATTGTGACTGTAACATCTCCCATGCCCATTCTCATCCTCAGAGGTTTCTTCAAAACTAGCTAGAGGGGATGAACCCATGGGTTCTGACAGCCTTTCTGGATGTTCTGAGGGGCTGGGTGTGTTTTTCACTTGTACCGTTTGTGTGGTTGCAGTTTTTATGTGATCCATGTGCTTGTTCAGGTCTACCTCTCAGAACTGAGCTTTGTAGGTCACGTGACCTGCTCTCACGTCCACCATGCCTCTTACCCATACAGTGCCATTCCTATGATTTTGACACCAACTTCGTCCTCTGAAGTAAATTACCTCTCTCATTAAATTGAGACTTGTGTCTGGGATTGGGATTCCAGATGCCATTTCACCCTCCCTCCCGCAGTGTCCAGATGATCAGATTTATCCTGGTGCAGAATCTTCTCCCCAGTCGCAACTCGGCTGGAGCTATCCCTGTGATTGTGTGACGGCTGATCCATAATAGAACAAAAAACAAAAAAGAAAGAAAATTACAGCACAGGAACAGGCCCTTCGGCCCTCCAAGCCTGCACTGATCCAGTTCCTCTACCTAAACCTGTTGCCTATTTTCTAAGCATCTGTATCCCTCTGTTCCCTGGTCATTCACGTATCTGTCTCAATACATCTTCAATGATGCTATCGTGCACGCCTCTATCACATCGGCTGGCAACACATTCCAGACATCCACCATCCTCTGCATAAAGAACATTCCACACATATCCCCCTTAAACTTTTCTCCTCTCACCCTGAATTTGTGACCCCTAGTAATTGAGTCCCCCACTCTGGGACAAAGCTTCTTGCTATCCACCCTATCTATACCTCTCATGATTTTGTAGACTTCAATTAGGTCCCACCTCCACCTTCATCTTTCTAATGAAAATAACCTAATTTAGTCAACCTCTCTTCATGGCTAGCACCCATCATACCAGGAAACATCCTGGCGAACCTCTTCTGCACCCTCTCCAAAGCATCCACATTCTTTTGGTAATGTGGTGACCAGAACTGTACTCAGTATTCCAAATGTGGCCAAATCAAAGTCCTATGCAACTGCAACATTACCTGCCAATTCTTGTACTCAATACCCTGTCCGATAAAGGATAGCTGTATGCCTTCTTGATCACTCCATCGACCTGCATTGCCACCTTCAGGGTACAATGGACCTGAACACCCAGATCTCTCTGTGCATCAATTTTCCCCAGGGGTTTTCCATTTACCGTATAATTTGCTCGAGAATTGGATCTTCCAAAATGCATCACCTCGCATTTGCCTGGATTGAACTCCATCTGCCATTTCACTGCCCAACTCTCCAATCTATCTATATTCTGCTGCATCCTTTGACAGTCCCCTTCACTATCTGCTACTATGTCAAGCTTAGTGTCATCTGTAAACTTGCTAATCAGACCACTATACCTTCTTCCACATCATTTACATATATCACAAACAACAGTTATCCCAACACGGATCCTTGTGGAACACCACAGGTCACAGTTCTCCATTTTGAGAAACTCCCTTCCACTACTACTCTCTGTCTCCTGCTGCTCAGCCAGTTCTCTACCCATTTAGTTAGTATACACCCTGAACCCCATGTGACTTCACTTTCTCCATCAGCCTGCCATGGGGAACCTTATCAAACACCTTACTGAAGTCCATGTATATGACATCTACAGCTCTTCCCTCATCAATCAATTTTGTCACTTCCTCAAAGAATTCTATTAATTTAGTAAGACATGATATTCCCAGCACAAAACCATGCTGCCTATCACTGATAAGCCCATTTTCTTCCAAATGTAGATAGATCCTATCCTTCAGTGTCTTCTCCAGTAGCTTCTCTACCACTGATGTCAGGCTCACCAGTCTATAATTACCTGCATTATCCCTGCTACCCTCCTTAAACAACATTAACAATTCTCCAGTCCTCCGGGACCTCACCCGTGTTCAAGGATACAGCAAAGATATCTGTTAAGGCCCCAACTATTTCTTCTCTCGCTTCCCTCAGTAACCTGGGATAGATCCTGTCTGAAACTAGGGACTTGTCCACTTTCATGCCTTTTAGAATACCCAACACTTCATCCCTCCTTATGCTAACTCGACCTGGAGTAATCAAACATCTATTCCTAATATCAACATCCATCATATCCCTCTCCTCAGTGAATACCAATGCAAAGTGCTCATTAAGAATCTCACCCATTTTTGCTGACGCCACACATAACTTACCTACGTTGTCCTTGAGTGGTCAACCCTTTCTCCAGTTACCCTTTTCCTCCTTATATATGAATAAAAGGCTTTGGGATTTTCCTTTACCCTGTATGGTAAAGATACTCTATGACCTCTTTTAGCCTTCTTAATTCCTCATTTCAGATTGGTCCTACATTCCTGATATTCTTCCAAAGCTTTGTTTGTTTCCAATCATTTACACCTTACGTATGCTTCCTTGTTCCTCTTAGCTCGTCTCACAATTTTACCTGTCATCCATGGTTCCCTAATCTTGCCATTTCTATCCATCATTTTCAGAGGGATATAGCACAGTACAGGCCCTTTGGCCCACTTTATTGTGCCAAGCATTTATCTTAATCTAAGATCTACCTAACTTACACACCCCTCAATTTACTGCCGTTCATGTGCTTGTCCAGCAGTCGCATAAATATCCCTAATGCCTCGGTCTCTACTACCACCGCGGGCAATGCATTTCACGCACCCACCACTTTCTGCATAAAGAATTACCTCTGACATTTCCCCTATTCCTTCCTCCAATCACCTTAAAGTTATGACCCCTCATTACAGCCATTTCTGCTCTGGAGAAGAGTCTCTGGTTATCTAATCTATCTATGTCTCTCATTACTTTGCACACCTCTATCAAGTCACCTCTCTTCCTTCTTCTCTCCAGTGTGAAAAGCCTGCGCTCACTCAACCTCTCTTCATAAGACATGCCCTCCAATCCAGGCAGCATCCTGGTAAATGTCCTCTGCACACCTGTAAAGCAGTTACATCCTTCCTATAATGAGGCGACCAGAACTGGACACAATATTCCAAGTGTAGTCTAACCAGTGTTTCATAGAGCTGCAGCAAAACCTCACGGCTCCTAAACTCCATGCCCCTGTTAATGAAACCTAAAACACCATATGTCTTCTTAACAACCCTATCAACTTGGGTGGCAACTTTGAAGGATCTAGGGACATGGGCCCCAAGATCCCTCTGTTCCTCCACGCTGCCAAGAATCATGTCTTTAATCCTGTATTCAGCATTCAAAATCGACCTTCCAAAATGAATCACATTGCATTTATCCAGGTTGAACTCCATCTGCCACTTCTCAGCCCATCTCTGCATCATGACAATGTCTTGTCACCTGCAACAGCCTTCGACACTATCTACAACACCACCTTTGTGTCATCAGCAAACCTACTAACACTACCCTTCCACTTCTTTATCCAAATCATTTATACAAACCAGAAAGAGTAGCAGCCCAAGAAAAGATCCCTGTGGGACACCACTGGTCACTGACCTCCAGGCAGAATACATTCCTTCCATTACCACTCGCAATCTTCTTTCACCTAGCCAATTCTGTATCCAGACATCCACATTTCCCTGTATCCTATACCTCCTAACTTTCTGAATTATTGTCCTGCACCTTAATCAACCTCTCTTTAAAAGCCTCCCACATATAAAATGTCGATTTACCCTCAAACAGCTACATTCCCGATATTCTTCCAAAGCTTTGTTTGTTTTCCACATTCCCCAGCTCCTGCCAAATTTTGCTATCATTGCCCTTCCCCCAATTTAGCACTCTTCCTTGAGAACCACTCTCATCTTTGTCCATGAGTATTCTAAAACATACAGAATTGTGATCACTATTCCCAAAGTAATCCCCTACTGAAACTTCAGCAACCTGGCTGGGCTCATTCCCCAACACCAGGTCCAGTAGGGCACCTTCTCAAGTTGGAGTATTTATATACTGCTCTTCAAAACCGTCCTGGATGTTCCTTACAAATTCTGCTCCATCTAAACCCCTAACATGAAGTAAATCTCAGTCAATGTTGGGAAAATTGAAATCTCCTATCACCGCCACCCTGTTGCTCCTACATCTTTCCATAATCTGTCTGCATATTTGTACCTCCACCTCACGCTCACTGTTGGGAGGCCTGTAGTACAGCCTCAACATTGTTATCTCACCCTTCCTATTTCTGAGCTCCACTCATATTGCCTCACTGCTTGAGTCTTCCATAGCCCCCTCCTTCAGCACAGCTGTGATATCCTCTCTGACTAGTAATGTAACTCCACCACCCCTTTTCCCTCCCTCTCTATCCCGCCTGAAGCATCGATATATTGGGATATTTAATTGCCAATCTTGCCCTTCCCTGAGCCAAGTCTCAGTAATAACAATAATATCGTACTTCCAGGTACTAATCCAAGCCCTAAGTTCATCTGCCTTACCTACTATATTTCTCGCATTAAAACACATGCACCTCAGACCACCCATCCCTCTGTATTCATCATCTGCTCCCTGCCTACTCTTCCTGTTAGTCACACTGACTTCATTATCTAGTTCCTTACCAGCTTTAGTTCCTACCTCCTTACTGTCCTCTAACCTCCTCATTTGATACCCATCTCTCTGCTACATTAGTTTAAACCCTCCCCAATAGCATTAGCAAAAACACTCGCAAGGACATTGGTTCCAGTCCAGCCCAGGTTTGGACCGTCCAATTTGTAATGGTCCCACCTATCCCAGAACCAGTCCCAATGTATGAAAAATCTGAACCCCCCCCACCTCCTGCACCATCCTCTCAAGCCACACATTCATCCTGCCTATTCTTTCATTTCTACTCTGACTCACACATGGCACTGGTAGCAATCCTGAGATTACTATCTCTAAGGTCTTACTTTTTAACTTGGCTCTCAACTCCCTAAATACTGCTTATAGGACCTCATCCCAATTTTTTTACCTATGTCATTGGTGCCTATATGCACCACGACAACTGGCTGTTCACCCTCCTCCTTCAGGATGTTCTGCAGCCACTGCCCAATTATATTAGTTCACTCACCTTCCCAGAGTGCAATTTGACCACTCCCACTCAGCTCCTTACTCTCACTGCTCCTACTGCTGCTGCAACATGGACGCCGCTGAATCCACAAGGTAAGTATTTAAATGGGAAATTTATCTTCCCAGCAAGCCCCTGGTCCTCGCTCTCACTGGTCCCACAGATGCTGCAAAACTGGTTTTGATTAGGAACCAGGACAGTTTGCTATTGAGTGAAGCTGCAGGCTGTTTCTTGAATCCTGCCTTCAAAGTTTGGAACACTTTTCCCACCACACCATTGGACAATGGATGGTATGGAGCTGTCATTATATGCCGAATGCTATTCAACTTTTGGAAATACTCAAATTCCCTGCTGGTAAATAATGCCCTGTTGATTGTGACCAACACATCCAGGAGTCCACGTATTGCAAAAGATACTCACAACTTTTCAATTATCATCTTGTGTTTGATGATTGAAGTCTGTGTGCATCCACCCACTTTAAATGGGCATCCACAATGACTAGGAACGTGGAGCCCATTAAAGGACCGGCATAGTTGAAGTGAAACTGAGTCCAGGCTTTACCCAGCCATTGTGACGAATGTGAGGGAGCTGCTGGTCGTGATTTTTTTTGTTCTTGTTGGCACTCTGGGCCCTACCAATGCAGCGATCCAATCCTGGCCACCAGACACAACTTCTCGCCAACGTCTTCATTTTGGACATCCCTGGATGACTCTGGTGAAGTTTAGCGAATATCCAGTGGCACCCTTTACTTGGGACAATCACGTTTGCTCCCTGTAATAGTATTCCATTCTCTACAATGATCTGGTCTCACTGGGTCCAGCAAGGTTACAATTCTGGGTTGTTGTGACAGCCCTTTGGTTTCCCCCATCACTACCAGCTGTTTCAGTTTTGCTCGGGCGGAATCTTTACATGTCCACGGCCTGATATTGTCAGCAGTGACCGGAAGGGTCTCCAGAAAGTTTAAAACTAGAATGGACTCTTCCAGTGGCATCATCACAGGTGGTATATCTGACAGTGGGAGGCAGCTCATGGAGCCTGCATTTGTCACTTGTTCTCCCAGATGGTGTTCCAACATATATTTGTATGCACTCAGAATAAGAACCGACCACTGAATTCAGCCTGAAGGTATGGGCAGCATAACCCTGACTTCATTGAGGATCCCTTGCTGGGATTTGTAGTCCATTACTATTACACATTTCCTTCAGAAAGGTATTGGTGGAACATTCTCACACTGAAGGTGACCACCGAACCGCCCTTTTCTATTTGGGCATATCTAATTCGACAAGCAGAAGTCCAGGAAGTATACATTATTGAGCGTTCCTGTCTGCTGGGCCACCGGTGAGTCAACACTATCCCAATAGCGTACAAGGAGACATCGCATGTCAGCGCCACATCTCGCTTGTGATCATAGTGAGCCAACACCTTCGATGATGATAACTGCTTCTTCACTTCCCTAAAGGCTACACCTTGGCTGCAAGACTATTTCCAAGGCTGACCCTCTCTCAGTAGGGTGTGAGGATGCAGGCCAGGGTACATACGAATTTTCCGTAATGATCCACAAACCCAAAGAAAGACCTAAGCTCCCACTCTGAGCCACTAACGGCCCCCATTAGAGTCTATTCATTTTCCTAGGCTAATTGTTATGCACTCCTATGCCTAGCTAACTGTTCTTCCCTCCTCTTGGGCTCTATCTCTGCCTTCATTTGCACCTTATCCTCTCCCCCACCCTATCTTCTGCATCAAACCCAACATTTTCATAGCTATCATCAGTTCTGAGGAAGGGCCTCTCAACCTGAAATATTAACTTTGATTTCTCTCCATAGATGCTGCCAAACTTGCTGAGCTTTTCCAGCAATTTCTGTTTTTGATTCTGATTTTCAGCATCTGCAGCTCTTTAGGTTTTTACAACCAAAAGAAATGGGTGCACATTAACTTTAACCATTCAAAGAAACCATTCTGTGGTAGAATCCAATGATTTGGATGAGAATATAGGAAGCATGGTATGGAAGTTTGTGGATGATATCAAGATAGTTGGCAGTGAAGAATGTTATCTAAGATCACAAAGGGATCTTCATCAAACTGGCCAATGTGCTGACGAGTGGCAGATGGAATTTAATGTAGATGAATGTGAAGTGTTGCACTTTGGAAAGACAAAATAGAGCAGGATTTTTACACCAAATGGTCAGGCCCAGGTGAGTATTATTAAATGGAGAGACCAAAGGGTTCAAGTACATCGGTCTTTGAAAGTCATTTCACAGGTAGACAGGGTGGTGAAGAAGGCTTTGGCACTCTTGCTATCATTGGTTGAAGTATTGAGTATTGGAGTTGGAATGTCATGTTGTACAGGACATTGGTGAGGCCACTTTTGGAGTACTGTGTATAATCTGGTCACCCTGCTATAGAAAGGATATTATTAAATTGGGAAGAGTACAGAAAAGATTTACAAGGATGTTACTGGGATTGGAGAGTTTGGCTGAAAAGGAGAGGCTGGATAGGCTGGGACAATTTTCCCTGGAACATAGAATGTTGAGGGGAACCTTGTGGAAGTTTATGTGGATAAGGTGGATAGCAAGGTCTTTTCCTTAAGGTAGGGGAGTTCAAAACTAGGGAATATATTTTTAAGGTGAGAGGAGAAAGATTTAAAAAGGACATGAGGGGCAGCTTTTTCACACAGAGGACAGTGCATTTATGGAATGAATTGCTCGGAAATAGTGGAAGCAGGTACAATTACAACATTTAGAAGACATTTGGACTGATACATGAATAGGAATAGGAATTGGAGGAATATGGGCCAAGCACAGGAAAATGGAACTAGATTAATTTCAGATACCTCCTTAGCATGGGGTGATTTGGACCAAAAGGTTTGTTTGTGTGTTGTGTGATGCTCTGACTCTATAACAGACCTTCAGCTGTTGCTAATGAGCATTAGACCTTTTGTATAAGCCACAGGTGGAACCTAAATCTGCAACTGAAGATAGAAAAGAGAAAGACTCTTTCAATGTTAATCTTGTCTTCTTCCAGTAGAGATGAATTAGTTTTTCTCTTCCTTCTCAACCCAATTTATAGCTCCCAATTAAACAAAATACAGCATGTTGGCTCAGTGGTTAGCATTGCTGCCTCACAAGACCAGGTACCTGGGTTCGATTCCACTCTCAGGCGACTATCTGTGTGGAGTTTGCATGTGTCTGCATGGGTTTCCTCCTACAGTCCAAAGATGTGAAGGTTAGGGGGATTGGCTATGGGAAATGAAGGGTGACTAGGGTGGGGTGCAGGTTCTGGTGAGATGCTTTTTGGGTGATTGGTTCAGACTCAATGGGTCAAATGGCCTCTTTCCACACGGTAGAGATTCTATGATCTGATTTTTTTTTTAAATGCAATGGAGAAACTCACCATCTGTGGAAAGAGATTAAACATTGCAAGTTGAAAGTAACCTTTCTTCTGGATTCAGTGGTGGTAGAAACCTAGAATTATAGAGATATTAATCTCATTCAGCTCTTGTGTTTTGCTTTGATTACTTCTACTTTATCAAAATCTTAATGGGAAGAATCGGTCACAGTAGAAGGCTATCCTGAATCCAGGTAGAAACCAGGAGCAGAATAATGCAATTTTTCCCCTTGAGCCTGTATTCTACCATTCCAAGAGATTGTAGCTGAGCTGTAACCAGCTCCATATTGCCCTCTTTGCTCCATATCCTTTCATACCGAAGGTGAGCAAAATTCTACCTTGGATGAAATTTCATAATTGTGGTAGCATCAGCCCATTAGTGGAAATGAGTTTCAAACTCCACACCGCCGTCTCCCCAGCCTCACATACAAAGGTGTTTCCCACTCCCTGGCTTAGATGATACATCCTAGACATGGCAGACTCAATGGACAGAAGGACCTCTTCTGTATTGTGTGACTCTATAACCGCAGCACGGTGGCTCAGTGGTTATCACTGCTACCTCACAATGTCAGGGACCCGGACTTGATTTCGCCCTCAGGTGACTATCTGTGTAGAGATCTTCCCCCGTCTGCGTGGGTTTCCCCCGGTTTCTCCGGTTTCCTCCCACAGTCCAACGATGTACAGGTTAAGTGGATTGGCCAGGCTAAATTACCCCTTAATGTCTGAGTGGACTAGCCATGGGAAATGCAGGGTTTCAGGGATGGATTAGAGGGAGTGGATTTGGTTGGGATGCTCTTCAGAGAGTCAGTGTCAACTCAATGGACCGAATGGTCTGCTTCCAAATTGTAGGCATTCTATGATGACTGAGATTCTCTAAAATATAGAAGGGTTGCTTTCTGCTGATGTGAACTGCGATCTGATCCTGACCACTGCAATCAAACCAGCCCTTAAACATTCTAATATTTGGGGAACACAATCCTAGTTTGTTTGAAATGTCATTGTAATTTAACATTTCAACTATCATTCTGGAACAAGTACCCTTGAAAGTTGATATGTTCTTTGATGTGTTTTGTTCCCAGGACTACTCACAGTAACTCCATGTGTTACCTAGAAATATAGGAATCAGGAGCAGGAATAGCCTATTTGACTCATCAAACCTCCTGTACCATTGAAACTGACCATGGCTGACCATTCAACTAAGGGTCCTGTTCCTGCTTCCTTCTCATGCCTTTTCATTGCTTTAGCCCTAAGAACTCAATCCAACTCCTTGAAAACATTCAACATTTTCACCTCAAATACTTGCTGTGGTACAGAATTCAGCAGGCTCACCATTTGCTGAGGAAAGAAGTTTCTCCTTACCTTTGTCCTAAATGGCCTGTCCTGTATCCTTAGATTTGTGATGCTTTGTTCTGGACCGCCTAATCTCTGGGAATATCCTTTCCTACAATAGAGTCATAGAGGTGTACAGCACAGAAACAGACCCTTCGGTCCAACTTGTCCGTGCTGACCAGATATCCCAAATCAACCTAGTCCCACCTGCCAGCACCCGGCCCATATCCCTCCAAACCCTTCCTATTCATATACCCATCCAAATGCCTTTTAAATGGTGCAATCATGCCAGCCTCCACCACTTCCTCTGGCAGCTTATTCCATACACATACCACCCTCTGCATGAAACGGTTGCCCCTGAGGTCTCTTTTATATCTTTCCCCTCTCACCCTAAACCTATGCCCTCTAGTTTTGGACTCACCCTCCCCAGGAAAAAGACTTTGTCTATTTATCCTACCCATGTCCCTCATGATTCTATAAAGCTGCACTCAGCCTCTGACACCCCAGGGAAAACAGCCCCAGCCTGTTCAGCCTCTCCCTATAGCTCAAGTCCTCCAACCCTGGCAACATCCTTGTAAATCTTTTCTGAACCCTTTCAGGTTTCACAACATCTTTTGGATAGGAAGGAGACCAGAATTGCACCCAATATTCCAACAGTGGCCTAACCAATGTCCTATACAGCTGCAACATGACCTCCCAACTCCTGTACTCAATGCTCTAACGAATAAAGGAAAGCATGCAAAACGCCTTCTTCATTATCCTATTTACCTGTGATTCCACTTTCAAGGAGCTATGAACCTGCACTCCAAGGTCTCTTTGTTCAAAGCCGTGTTTTGTCGTGTTATTTCTATACAGAGCTTTGTATAGTTCTTGAATAATGTTTATCCTTTTATTTTTAATCCTCTGCATTTAAAGGCCAATATGCAATTATTCTTTTTAGACTCCTAGAGATGTATAGCATGGAAACAGGCCCTTCGGTCCAACGCGCCCATGCTGACTAGATATCCTAAATTAATCTTGTTCTGTTTGCCAGCATTTGGTCCACATCTACCTGAGCACTTCCTATTCATATACCCATCCAGATGCTGTTTAAAGTTAGTAATTGTACAAAACTCCACAACATCCTCTGGTAGCTTGTTCCATACATGCATCACTCTCTCTATGAAAAAGATACCCCTTAGCTCCCTTTTCACCTTAAACCTATGCCCTCTAATTGGGGATTCCCTTACCCTGAGGAAAAGACCTTGGATGTTCACCCAATCCATGATTTTATAAACCTCTGTAAGGACACCCCTCAACCTCTAACACTCCAGAAAATATAGTCCCAACCTATTCTCTATAGCTCAAACCCTCTAATGCTGGCAACATTCTTGTAAATTTTTGATTAAATGTCCATGACATTTAAAATCATTTCTAGGTATTGAGCTCCCAATTTTCACCACCACTTCTGGTATTTTACCATTTAGAAACAATCCTTTTCTATCCTTCCTAAATTCAACACAGATCATCTCACATTTATCCACTTTGAAATTCATTTGCCACCGTTTTGCCCATTTACTTAATCTATTTATATCTTTGTAATTTTGGGTTTCCACTTACAAAGCATTATGACTCCATGTCTGTTCATAGTGCAAAGAATGACATCAATGTCAGTAGTAAGCATTCAATCTGATTTTAAAAAGGCCACACATTCTTGATCTAAATGGTATAGTAGTTTGTTTAACCCTGATTCAATTAAAATAAAATGTTCTGAAGAGTTCAAATTAAATTCCTACCAGAAACCATAGCAACTATAACCTCTAAACTGAAGCTTACCTCCTGGAAAACAAACTCTTTAATCCTTTATAGTTACATGAGCACCTTTTACTTAAAGTGTAATGCAAAGCCTTCCTCAATTATGGATACACAATTGCAAACTGAAATGAATATAAATTAGTGTTATTCACACTGCCATGCAATTTAGAAATGTTAATCCTGTTATGGGTTATGGACTCAAAATGCCAAAATATTATGTGATATTCCCGAGCTGCCAGCCGATAAAACATTCACACCTTAGGAAATATGTGCTTTAAATTAAAAAAAGGGGAAAAAAAAGTGCTGTAACCATTTTTGGTCTCACAGCCAACCTACACTGGTTATGGCTTTTACTTTTTTTCTTTCCTATCTCTTGTGACACATCACTCTGGGTTTTTGTATCCTGGTTTTTCTTTAAGTGTTATCAAACAACCAGACTGTTTTTTTCATTTCTTTAATTTTTTTCTTCATTTCGCTATTCTGTAACTGAGGATATTTTAATGTATTCTGTATCTAAGATGGCAACGTGCTTCTCTGACATTAGTTACAACATAACTAATCTGTAACCAAAGAAGCTGTACCGAGGTACGTTTGTACCTAAGATGGCACTGTAAATAGCGACTTATAAACTTTTCACTATACTCATTTGAGTACATGTGACAATAAAGCCAACTCATTCATTCATTGCACTTAATTGTAAATCCTACATAAGGAAAAAACTGTTTCCCCTTCTCAAAAATTCCTTTAATCCAACACTTCTAAACATAATTTCTGGCTCACCACCTCCATGATAGAGCACCTTTAAAAGAAAAAGAAAAAAAAACCCTCTCATTTATTTCACACTTTTCATGACAGTGAGACTTCCCAAATGAAATATGCTTGGTGTGCAGTCACTATTGTAGGAAATGCAGCAGCCACCTTGTGCACAACAATATGATTTAGAATCAAACAGTTTTATTGATGAGAGTTTGATTCAGGGATGAATGTTGACCAGGCAACACAAGAGAGACCTCAAAGGTTTTTGTCCTCTCTTCCAAACTGCAGTATCAAACAGAACAATACTTCCTCAGTGAATTTGTTAAGTGTGTACAAGAAAACTTTCTGAATCACTATGTGGATGTACATACCAGAGAAGGTGCAAAGCATGACCTATGCTTGGGAAATAAGGCAGGACATGTGATTGAGGTGTCGTGGGGGAGAACTTTGGGGCCAGTGACCATAATTCTATTAGTTTTTATACAGTCATGGAAAAAGATAGACAGGATCTAAAATTGGAGAATGACCAATTTTGGAAGTATCAGGCAAGTTGATTGGGGCAGATGTTCACAGGTAAAGGGACAGCTGAGAAATGGGAAACCGTCAAAAATGAGGTGAGAGTCCAGAGACTGTATGTTCCTGTCAGGGCAAAAGGCAAGGCTGGTAAGTGTAGGGAATGCTGGATGAATGGAGAAATTGACGGTTTGATTAAGAAAAGACGGAAGCATGTGTCAGGTATAGACAGTAGAGATCGTGTGAATCCTTAGAAGAGTATAAAGGCAGAGTGTACTCAAGAGGGAAATCAGGAGAGTAAAAAGGGGATATTAGATAGCTATGGCAAATAGAGTTAAGGAGAATCCAAAGCGATTTTATAAATACATTAAGGACAAAAGGGTAACTAGGGACAGAATAGGACTCCGCAAAGATCAGCAAGGCAGCTATAGAACCGCTGGAAATGGGGTAGATATTAAACGAGTATTTTGCATCAGAATTTACTGTGGAGAAGGACATGGAAGATACAGTATGTGGGGAAATAGATAGTGACATCTTGAAAAATGTCAATATTACAGAGGAGGAGGTGCTGGTTGTCTTAAATGCATAAAAGTGGATAAATTCCCAGGACCAGCTCAGGTATACTCTGTGGGAAGCTAGGGAAGTGATTGCTAAGCCCCTAGCTGAGATATTTGTATGCTTGATAATCACAGGTGAGGTGCTGGAAGATTGGAGGTTGGCTATTTAAGAAAGGTGGTAAGGAAAAGCCTGGGATCTATAGACCAGTGAGATAGACATCAGTGGTGGGAAAGTTGGTGGAGGGAATCCTGAGGGACAGGATTTATGTGCATTTGGAAAGGCAAGGACTAATTAAAGTTAATCAGCATGGCTTTGTGCTTAAGAAATTATGTCTCACAAACTTGATTGAGCTTTTTGAAGAAGTAATGAAGAGGATTGATGAGGGCAGAGCAGTGGATGTGATCTATATGGACTTCAGTAAGACTTTCAAAAAGGTTCCCCATGGGAGACTGGTTAGCAAGGTTAGATCATATAGAATATAGGGACAACTAGCCATTTGAATACAGAACTGGCTCGAAGGTAGACGTCAGAGGGTGGTGGTGGAGGATTGCTTTTCACACTGGAGACTGGTAACCAATGCTGTGCCACAAGGATGGATGCTGGGTCCATTGCTTTTCATCATTTATATGAATGATTTGGGTGTGAACATGGGAAGTATAGTTAGTAAATTTGTAGCTGACACCAAAATTGGATGTGTAGTGGACAGCGAAGAAGGTTACCTCAAAGTACAATGAGATCTTGATCAGATGGACTAATGGGTTGAGGAGTGTCAGATGGAGTTTAATTTAAATAAATGTGAGGTGCTGCATTTTGGAAAGGTAAATCAGGGCAGGATTTATACACTTAATGGTAAGACCCTGGGGAGTGTTGCTAAACAAAGAGACCTTGGCATGCAGGTTCATAGTTCCTTGAAAATGGAGTCGCAGGTAGATAGGATAGTGAAGAAGGCATTTAGTATGCTTTCCTTTTATTGGTCAGAGTATTGAGTACAGGAGTTAGGAGGTCATCTTGTAGCTATACAGGACGTTGGTTAGGTCACTTTCGGAATATTGTGTGCAATTCTAGTCTCCCTCCTATAGTAAGGATGTTGTGAAACTTGAAAGGTTCAGAAAAGATTTACAAAGGTGTTGCCAGGTTGGAGGATTTGAGCTATAGGGAGAGGCTGAATAGACTGGGGCTGTTTTCCCTGCAGCATCGGAGGGTGAGGGGTGACTTTACAGAGGTTTATAAAATCATGAGGGGCATGCATAGGGTAAATAGACAAGGTCTTTTCCCTGGAGTGGGGGAGTCCAGAACTAGAGGGCATAGGCTTAGGGTGAGAGAGAAAACATTTAAAACATTTTCACGCAAAAAATGATGCGTGTATGGAATGAGCTGCCAGAGGAAGTGGCGGAGACTGGGTACAATTACAACATTTAAAAGGCATCTGGCTGGGTACATGAATAGGAAAGGGTTTAGAGGGATATGTGCCAGGTGCCAGCAAATGGGACTAGATTAATTTAGGATATCTGGATGAGTTAGACCAAAGGGTCTATTTCCATGCTGTACACCTCTATGACTCTTTGACTCTATTGCACTGAAATTGTCAGCCTGTATATATAGTTTCAAAAAGACCATCGGTGTTCATATGCCAGTTTATTTGCAATACAGCAGTGTTTGGTCCTCTCCAATTTGGTCTCAACTTTTATTCAAAGTATCATGTGCCAGTATTTCCTCTCTCACCAAAATATCTGATTTCTATAATGGATAGAGTAACATTAAAAGAATATACAGCATTGGTATTCTTTAACAAGCTGAATGACTCACCTGCACGTGTCTTCCTTTTGCTGTCTAGATGTAGCACAGCCCAGTGTCACCCCTTTTGATTTTCAAACAGACACCACTTCAGTTCAATGTGTGGCTTGCCAAGTGTTCTATAACAGAATCGGCAAATAAAAATACATAACATCGGTTATTGTGACATCAGGAGAAGAGAGAAAGAAGCATATAAAGAGATGGTCCTGGACACTATAATAGACAGTTATGTTCAGCTGTAAAGTGATGTAAGTAAAGAGTATTACAATATTGGAGAAAGTAAAAGAGTCATACTCTAGGATTAGAATAAACAAGAGATTCTAGAAACCAAGATTGATAACTAATACAAGCCAGCAACCTGTAAGTGTGTAATTGTGTGTGTATAAGAAGCTGATAAACACTGGAAGAGAAGTGTTTGAGCAAACTCCAAGTCCCCACTTTCAGTGAGAGTTTTATTTCAGTTAATTTTACTCCATAATTCCCATGACCCTCTTACATGACTAATAAGTCCCCATATATGTACAAGTAATTCACATCCAATTATACCTTAATGTATCCATCAGCTGTTTCTTCATTCTATGCATCAGATTTGATTTGATATACTTTTCTTAGATTTCTTACAATGTGGAAACAGGCCCTTCAGCCCAACAAGTCCACACTGACCCTCTGAAGAGCAACCCACCCAGACCCATTCCCCTACATTTACCCCTTCACCTAACACTATGGGCAATTTAGCATGGCCAATTCACCTAACCTGCACATTATTGGACTGTGGGAGCAAACCGGAGCACCCGGAGGAAACCCACGTAGACACGAGGAGAATGTGCAAACGCCACACAGTCAGTTGCCTGAGGTGGGAATTGAACCCGGGCCTCTGGCACTGTGAGGCAGCAGTGCTAACCACTGTGGCATATTGTTGTCACATGTACCTAAGTACAGCGAAAAGTTTTGTTTTGTGAGCAGTACAGGCAGACCATAGTAAGCAAGGACACACGGATTATAGGGTGCTCAGAGTGAGGCATGTAGGGTGATGGCAGTACAGAAGGTGCACAAAGCAAGATCAGCATTACCAGGATCAACATTATTTGAAGTTAGAGAGATCCATTCATCAGTCTAATAACATCAGGGAAGGAGCTGCTCTCAAACCTACTGATTCATGTGTTCAAGCTTCTGTATTTTCTGCTTGACATAAGAGGTTGGAAGAGAATACTACCAGGGTGGGAGGGGTTTTTGATGACACTGGCAGCCTTTCTGTGGCAATGAGAAATATGGATGGAGTCCATGGATGGGAGGTTAGCTTCCATGATGGTCTGAACTGTGTACATAACCTTTTGTAGTTTCTTAAAGATTTCGGCAGAGCAGTCACTGTACCAGGCATTTATTCCACCCGGACAGCGTGCTTTCTATGGTACATCTGTAAAGGGTTGTGAGGGTCCCTATGGACAGTCTGAATTTCCTGAGCCACCTGAAGAAGAGACATTGTTGCGCCTTCTTGACTGTAACTACAAGGACAGATAGTCAGCTATTGTCTCTCCTAGGAACTTGATGATCTCAACCCTCTCCACCCAGACCTTTTGATGTATAACATGTTCCATTTTATCTTTAAGTAAGTTAGTATGCATTATGTTAAAAAAAACACAACATATTACAACCCCTTTATTATTTTCCCTTTGCACCATTAAAGTTCTGTGCATCCTTTTTCCAGTATGTCCAGCTCTTAGAACTTGCTCCTTTCTCCATAAAGCAATCAGACTGCTGCTATCCTCCCATTTCAATGTAGGGATTTCTCTACTCTTCAGTCTCTGTTTTAAAACTGTGATGTTGATCCTCAGCCCTTTTTCATTCACACATTACATTGAAAGTTATCCCACAGTGATTTATTACTAAAGTAACACTTAGTTGGTATTTCTGCTGAATCTATTTTTAGAACTTCTTCCAATATTTTTGCAAAGATAAATGCCACATTTACCTCCTTAACAAAAGTGAGGATTTCTGCTGCTAATGATCTTGACTGTTTTGATCTTTGTAGCTTCCCAAACTAAACGACAAAATTTACCTCCTTTGCCCACAGGAAAAGAAATATAAATCATCTGGTACTTGAATGCACAGTGATTTGCATTCCTGGCATCACCAAATGATGCAAATTTCAAAACACAATGCTTTATTTTGGATATTTCCAGTGTTTTTATCACAGGAACATTTCACACCTTGGCACTTTTCATAGTTTCCTAATTCCAAATACTTCAAAACTGGATTTATACTTGTTTAGGCCCAGGACTGGAACCTGTGATGCTGGAGACCACTGGCAGAAACCAAGGTAGATCCTCTACTTGGCACGTCTGGATGAAGATCATTGTCAATGCTGCAACCTTATCTTCTACACTGATGCGCTGTGTTGCCTCATAGATGAGGATGGATATATTTGAGGAGTCCTCTTCTCCAGTGAGCTGTTTTATTGTCCACCACTAGTTATGACAGAATGTGGCAGGATGGCAGAACTTAAATCTGATCCATTGGTTGTGGGATCGATTTTTAAAAAAATTATTCATTTGTGTACTGTGGGCATCACTAGTTGGCCAGCATTTATTACCCATCCCTGGCTGGCCTTGAGCAGGTGGTGGTGAACTGCCTTCTCAAACCACTGCAGTCCACCTGCTATTGGTTGACCCACGTTGTCATTGAGGAGAGAATTCCAGGATATTAACCCAGTGACAGTGAAGGGATATATTTCCAAGTCAGGATTGTGAGTGGCTTGGAGGGGAACTTAAAGGTGGTAGTGTTTCCATGTATCTGCTGTCCTTGTCATCCTAGATGGAAGTGGTCATGTGTTGGGAAGGTGCTGTCTGAAGTTCTTCAGTGAATCTCTACAGAGTATCTTGTAGCTGTACACCATGCTGCTACTGAACATTGGTGAAGAAGGGAGTGAATGCTTGCAGATGTGATGACAATCAAGTAGACTGCTTTGTCCAGGATGGTGTCAAGCTTCTTGAGTGTTGTTGTACAGTCTGTACCCATCCAGGCAAGTTGGGAGTACTCCATTACACTTCTGTTAGATGGTGGACAGGCCTTGGGGAGTACGAGGAGAAAGTGAGGACTGCAGATGCTGGAGATCAGAGATGAAAATGTGTTGCTGGAAAAGCGCAGCAGGTCAGGCAGCATCCAAGGAGCAAGAGAATCGACGTTTCGGGCATAAGCCCTTCTTCAGGAATGAGGAAAGTGTGTCCAGCAGGCTAAGATAAAAGGTAGGGAGGAGGGAGTTGGGGGAGGAGCATTGTAAATGCGATAGGTGGAAGGAGGTTAAGGTGAGGGTGACAAGGTGAAGGTGATAGGCCGGAATGGGAGTGGGGGCAGAGAGGTCAGGAAGAAGATTGCAGGTTAGGA
>NC_057744.1:34380610-34392527 GCF_004010195.1 Chiloscyllium plagiosum | reverse complement strand
GCCCCTCCCCCAAGTCCCTCCTCCCTACCTTTTTTCTTAGCCTGCTGGACACACTTTCCTCATTCCTGAAGAAGGGCTTATGCCCGAAACGTCGATTCTCCTGGTCCTTGGATGCTGCCTGACCTGCTGTGCTTTTCCAGCAACACATTTTCAGCTTTGGGGAGTACTAGCCATAGTATTCCTAGCCTCTGATCTGCTCTTGTGTTTATGATGAGTCTGGTTGAATTTCTGACCATCCCTACTTCTGACCATCACAAGGGTAAAAGTGGAAATGTTCACCAATGATTGCACAATGTTTAGCTGCATTCATGACTCCTCAGATACTGAAGCAGTCCATGTTCAAATGCAACAAGATATGGACAATATCCTGGCTTGTGCTAACAAGTGGCAAGTAACATTTGCACCACACAAATGCCAGGTTATGACCATCACCAATAAAAGACCTTGATACTTAATGGTGTTACTATCACTGAATCCCCCACTATCAACATTCTGAGGGTTATCATTCACCAGAAACTCAATTGGACTCACCACATAAATACAGTGGTTGAAAGAGCAAGCCAGAGGCTAGGAATAGTTTGTGGATGCCGAGATTTGTTAGATCTGTTCAAAGCCTGACTCATTTATATGGTGATAGTGCCACATAATACAATGGAGGTTATTCTCAATGTGAAGACGGAACTTCACCTCCAGAGGGACTGTGTAGTGGTCACTCTTATCGATGCTGTCATGGACATGTGCATCTGCAGCAGGCAGATTGGTAAGGATGAAGTCAAGTATGTTTTTCCCTCTTGTCAGTTCCCTCACCACCTGTCGCAGACCCATTCTAACAGCTTTGTCCTTTAGGATCCAACTGGCTCTACCAGTAGTGCTGCTGCTGAGCCACATTGCTATCTCCCACCTGAGACTGTCCTTACTTTCTCCAAGTGTTGTTCATCAGTTGAGGGAGGGCAGTGTTTAGTAGTCAACAGGAGGTTTCCTTGTCCATGTTTAACCTGAAGCCATGAGTCAATGTTTAGCATTTCCAGGGCAATGTCCTCCTGACTATATCCCACTGTGCTGCCATCTCTGCTAGGTCTGTCCTGCTGGTGGGACATGACACATGCAGGGATGGACATGGTGGTACCTAGAACATTGTCTCTAAAGTATGATTCAGTGAGGATGTTTACAGCTCTAGTCTGTGTGACAGCTCTCCAAATTTTATTAAGGATCTGTCTATATTGCTCACAAGACGAAACTTTTCACTGTGCCTCGGTACACATGACCATAAATTCAATTCAATTAAATTAGCAGGGCTTTGCGGGGTCAACAGGGCTGTTTCTGCCATTGTCTTTTCCGTGCCTGGTTGATGCCAACTAGTCCATTTAGTTTCATTTCTTGAAGCTGTATTTTACTTAACAGAATGAAGCCATTTCAGAGGGCAGTTACAAACAACTATTTTGCTGTGGGTTTAGAGTCACATGAAGTCCAGACCAGCTAACAATGGTAGCTTCCTCCCCCAAACAGCATTAGTGAACTGATCAGCTTTTCCCTTGACAATTGACGCTAGTTCCATGGTCATCATTAGACTCTTATTTCAAGATTTTTTTTTAATGAATTCAAATCCCACCATCTGCCATGGTGAGATTCGTACCTCGGCCTCCAGAATATTACTTGGATGTCTGGATTAATAGTCTATGGGATAAAATCATTTGGCTTAGTCCCCTTACACCTTGGTCCTCTAGGTTTTCTTTAAAACTTCTTATCATTAGTCTTTAATTCTCATTAGGAGTTACATCTTGATCAGATTTGCTTCTCTCTAATAGAGTTTGGTGTCCCTATCTGGTACTTCTGTATGTATCTCAAATTCTTTTTAGCTTTGTAATTCTTATTGGTTGGCATCTTCTATTAACTTGATTTCTAGTTTGTTTCTGAGTACAGAAACTGAAAGGAAGCTCTTGCAGGCCTGGTCCCTCATGTATTATGGATGTGGGAGTGACAAAGAAGAACCAGAGCAAGAATCAGAATGTCAGGGAGTTCAAGAAAGTAGCTGTGAAGAGATTGAAATTTCTGGACACTGTGGCAGATTGAGTTCAGTGTAAGCAAGTGTGAGCTTATCCATTTTAAACTGAAAAAAAAATCAAACAGGGTATTTTCAAGATAGTCTGAAGTTAAAGACAATGGGTTCAGCAGCATTGATTTTGAAAATATCATGAGCAGGTGCAGAAAATAATCGAGAAAGCTCATCAAAGGCTGGCCTTTACATCTAAAGGAGTGGAATATAGAGTTGTAGGCATTATGCTGCAATTATACAAAACCCAGGTTAGACCCCACTTGGAGTATTGTGAGGAGATCTGGGAATCACGCCTTGGGAAGGATGTTTTGGATCTGGAGAGAGTTAAACACAGGTTTACAAGACTGATACCTGAACTTCAGGGGTTAAGTTATGAGGAGCTATTATATATTAGGCCTATTTTCTCTAGAACTTCGAAGGTTAATTGATGGTCTGACAGAGGTATTCAAGTTATTAACAAATAAAGAAAGGTAGATTAAAGATAAAGATTAAAGATAAGGTGGGCGGCACAGTGGTACAATGGTCAGCACTGCTGCCTCATAGCGCCACAGACCCAGGTTCAATTCCCACCTCAGGCGACTGACTGTGTGGAGTTTGCACATTCTCCCTCTGCGTGGGTTTGCTCCAGTTTCCTCCATGTGCAGGTTAGGTGAATTGGCCATGCTAAATTGCCCGTAGCGTTAGGTGAAGGGGTAAATGTAGGGGAATGGGTCTGGATGGGTTGCGCTTCGGTGGGTTGGTGTGGACTTGTTGGGCCAAATGGCCTGTTTCCACACTGTAAGTAATCTAATGTTTCTCCTTTTGGGGATTCTAGAACTAGAGGGCTAGTCTGAGGATTAATGCCAACCATTTAGGAGATGTTAGGAAGCACTTCTACACAAAAGGGTGTTAGACGTTTGGCACACTCTTCCAATGGACATAAGATCAGTTGTTAATTTTAAATTTGAGATTGACACAGTTTTGTTAAGCAAAGGCATTAAGGGATATGGGCCAAAGGCAGATCTGGAGTTAAACCACGGATTGGCCATAACCTCATTGAAGAGCAGAATAGACTTGAGGAGCTGATGGCTTACTCCTGTTTCTATCTTCTTATGTTCCTGACTGTTACAAAGAGAAGAAATAAATTGTGAATGATGGAGGTGTGACCACCAGGAAGGGGGAGGACAAGAGGAAGGCTTAATAGCAGACAAGTCTAGTCGCAAGAGACACACGTGCAGGGAGATTGGAACAGTAGAACATCAGAACAGGAGCAGTAGCTGAAAATTCAGCCACTTGAGCCTTTAATATGATCATAACTGAACTCACTGGGCTTCAACTCCACTTTGCTGCCTGCTCTTTATAACCCCTCAACCCGGGACTAATTACCAAACTGTCTTTCTCCTCCTTAAATTTACTTAATGTCTCATCATCTACTGCATTCTGGGGGAGTGAAAGCCACAGGTTCATCACATTTTGTGAGCAACAATTCCTCCCCAACTCCATTTAAATCTGCCCTCTCATTCTAAATGACCCCAAATGAGGAGACATTCTCTCTATGTCTACATTGTCAATGCCTTTTAATTTCTTATATACTTCAATTAGATCTCCCCTCATTCTTCTAAACTCCAGTGAGTATCAGCCTAAACAGCTCAATCTCTCTTTATTAGGCAAATCCTATATCTCTGGAATCAATCTAGTTACCTTTGAACTGCCTCCAGTGCAACTACATCCTTCTTCAAGTCAAGGAACTAAAGTCATCCTCATGACTCCAGCTGCTGTCTCATTAATGCCTTGTACACTTGCAACAACACTTCCCGACTTTTATATTCTATTTCATTCGCAATAAATGACAAGATTCCATTTGCCTCCATTATTAGTTGCCATACCTGAAGATGAGTTTTCTATGATTCATGCACCCAGATCCCTCTGCACCAAAGCACTCTAACATTTCTCTTCATTCAGATGATAAGTTGCCTTTCTATTCCTCTGACCAAAATGAATTACCTCACACTTATCCACGTTAAACTTCATCTGCCAAACTTTGGAAAAGTTAGGATGATTGACAGGTGCTGAGGGAGAAAGATGATTAATCTGAAAGTCACATTGGAGAAGCTTAAAGAAGTGATTTCAATGATATATTTCAGGTGATGTTGTTTATTAGAGCACCAAAATAAAAGTGTGGGTATCAGAGCTTTGTAATCGAAGTGTTTTAATGCAATGCAAATGCTTGTCTGAACACCTCCTTTCTATCTTGATGGAGTTGTTAGCCCATAACCCCCTCAACTGTGACAGAGATCCAGGTTTTAAAGATTTAGTCAGTGAAAAGTGAGAAATTGAGATCATGTGCACAATGGATGTGCAATCTAATTAAAGGAAAGGAATGTGGAACTATCATTAAAATAATAGTTTGGGAATGTTGAGTCGATAGCTTCCTTCGCGCAATTAAGGAATAAAGTGAAAGAACCCTGGAGTTCGTGAAGGGAAGATCCATCAACCACAATACAGATGCTACATTTTGAGAGGGAAATTGATCACTATGAACATAGTAAAAGAAAATTTATGCATCTGCAAGAAAAATGCAGTAAAACAGGTTGTCCATTAGAATGTCAAAAATGGGAATAAAATGCAAAAGGTAGAGCAACAGAATTAATTAGAATCATTTGAGGATGAAATAGGAATCAATAGGGAAAAAAATAGATAGAATATAGTTGACGTTCAGGAAGGCATTTGATAAGGTACCAAATTAGGCTACTTAATAAGAGCTTGTACATTGGAGATAGTGTATGACTATGGATACAGGACTGGTTAACGTAAGACGGAAGTGGGATAAGGAAAAGTTTTTTTCAGGATAGTAGCCTGTAACCATTGCTGGGCAATGCTCCCTCTCAGTCATGGGGTTGGTCTGAGGATCCACACACAGAGATCCATGTACAGATTTTGTTCACGGCATTAACTTCCGTTTCTGGAATTTGGTGTTGCATATGGACCTGGGAGGTCTGCTCAGAAGGTGGGACTATTGGTGTTGGGGCCACTCTGATATTATGCTGTCTCACCCCAAAAGGGAAAAACAACCTTTCTACACCTACCCTGCTGTGTCCCCTAAGAGTTTTATATGTTTCAATAAAATCACTTCTCATTTTTCTAAACTGCAATGAGTGGAATCAACCCCTCCTCACAAGACAGTGTTCCATATCTGGGATCAGCCTTGTGATCCTTCTCTGCAGTCCATCCAATAAAGTATATCTATCCTTCGGTAAGGGGGCCAACTGTTCATTGTATTCCAGTTGTGGTCTGACTGGTGTATAGCTTTAGCAAGGCATCCTTATTTTAATGTTATAATCTCTTTGAAATAATGAGTAGCATCCTATTTGTCTTTGCTATTACCTGCTGAACTTGGATACTAGATTTTTGTGATTTACACATGAGGTTTTCTAAATCCCTCTGTGCTGCAGCTTTCTGCAGTCTTTCTCTGCTTAAATAATATTTATTTTTCCAACATTTTATTTCATCTGCCAAGTTTATGCCCACTCACTTGTGTCTCTTCTTGGGACTAGAGGGCATAATATCAGAGTAAGGAGTTACACATTTATACAGAGCTGAGCACAAATTTCTTCTCTCAGAGTGAATGTGTAGAATTCTTCACCAAAGTGCTGTTGGGGTTGAGTTTTTAAAAATATATTCAAGACTGACATATGCACATTTTTAATTAGTAAGGGAGTCAAGTGTTATGGTAAAAAAATGAAAGTGGAGATGTAGACTATCAGTTCATTGAGGGGTGAAGCTGACTTGATGGGCTGAATGGTCATGCTGTTTTCCTACATCTTATGGTCTTATGTTTGAACACCTACTTCTGCTAATAAGATTTGTTCTAATGGTTTGTGATCTCTTTCTGGAGGAGCGTTCACACTAGGATTCACTGTTGGAGCTTCCACTGCAGCTTCTTGCCTTCCATCTTTGTATTGTTCCCAATCCATGGACCTGACTTACTGTCCCCCAGACTGCATTATTAATCTAGTTTTTATATTTCCAGTGGCCTTCCCTACTTACATTAGTTACAATGAGTTGCCTTCTGGTAAATATTTGATTTCAATATCTGCTTTGGACAGTTCTTTTTCAATGGCCTTATAATGACCATTAGAACTAATCCATTTCTCAAACAAACTGTCAGTTGCAGCAGTCTGATCCTCATAGCTGTGCAATATTTGAGCATGAGCAAAGAGAAGACCTTTTAGAACAGAGATGAGGAAAAACTTCTTCAGCCAGACTGTGACAAATCTATGGAATTCATTGGCATAGAAGGCAGTTGAGGTCAGGTCATTGAGTATATTTAAGACTGAGATAGATAGGTTCTTGAGTATCAAGGATTATAAGGAGAAAGTGGGAGAATAGGATTAAGAAATGCATCAGCCATGATTGAATGGTGGAGCAGACTCGATGGGCTGAATGACCTAATTTCTGCCTCTATATCTTATGGTCTTATGGTCATATAGGTACTGACTCCTCATTATTTTTGATAACTTCTTCAGATTCTGCACATTTTCAATGAATACAGAGCAATCTGAACAGTCTGATTCCCTGCTCGCTATTTCATTACTTAAAGGCCATATGCCTAAATATTATGTTGACATTTGCACAATTATTTTTAAATTCAAGGTTAACAAATTCCCCTATTATCAGTAATAAATGTTGCGAGTTGTTCAAGTGTGATCTCTATCCATTCTTCCGTTAGTTTAATTCATAACTATTTTCTTATCGTTACTATGTATTATTATTGACTGACATAATCATATTTCCAAATGTACAAAATGAAAAATGATTTTTGTTTCCTTATTCCATACATGTACTTTTTCCAACTTTACCAACACCATGCTCAGGGCCCCTTTCTCTTGTAATAAACCATATCTCTCTGAAATCAGTTTCCAATGGTCTCACCTTATACCTGAGGGCTTGCCAAATTTGATAAGACTTAAGCTTTAATGAAAGCCTTTCTGCCTGTTGGCAGTGTATCCAAAGGCTCTGACAAAGTAACACTAATTGTCTCCCCTTTCTAAACTGGGGGATGATCACTTATTAACTGATGAGACTTTAGGTTTCCTATCAAATACTGAGAGTGACTATAGCCTCTCACCATCTGCAACAGACTTTTAGCATGTACATCCCGCACCAGCGCAGACAATAATTTACACTTTGGCTGATCTGCCAAAATTTTACAAACCATTTCATTTATTATTGGATAGTTTCATTCACATATCCCATTGCTCAAAGGGCTTTCTATTGCCATATAGCCAATTGCTATGTTCATATTTGTACACATATCTCGAAATTCAGCATTAACAAATTTGCCATTATCCGTGCGGACTGTCGTGAATAGTCCAAGCACAAAAGCTATCCACTTTTCCATTTCATTATGCACAATTATTTTCTTAACTTTACTATGTTTAATATGCTGACTGTCAAAATCGAGTTGCCAAATGTACAAAATGTAATTTTTTTCTTTACTCCATAAAATGTAATTTTTTTTTCTCTTTACTCCATACCCTAATCAATTTCCCATTATCTTGTTGAAATATCCTGCTGAGGGTAATCATCACTGTTTTCAAAGATTTAAATACGCTACCATTGTCCCCGATTCAGAAATCTCAAAATGCTTAACTTAATCCAGATCGAGGTAACATTGAAGCCAGTCTACTGCACGCACATATGATCCACTATGTAATACTACACAGTTGAAAGGCTCTACCAGCAACATATTCATCACTGGGTTGAAACTTCATTTGGCCAATACAGTAAAACTATTTTTGATCTATATCTCTACCTTCTTCCTCTGAATCCTTTGTATCCTGTTAAATTTCAAATACTATACTGTACCATTTTAGACAGTTCATGTCACAATGGTACTTTAAATCACATCTGAAACATCAATTAACTACATTCAACAGATTTGGTGTTTCATTTTCATCTAATTAACCACAAATTCATAAAATCCCTACTGTGTGGGAGCAGGCCATTTAGCAGATGGAGTCCACACCAACCCTCCCCAGAGCACATGACCAGGCCTACCCCATCTCTGTAACCCTGCATTTCCCATGGGCAATCTACCTAACCTGCACACTATTGGACTGTGGGAAGAAGTCCACACTGACCCAGGGAGAATGTACAAGCTCCACACAACCAGTTGCCCAAGGGTGGGATCGAAGCCAGGTCCCTGGTGCTGTGAGGCCGCAGTGCTAACCACAGAGCCACCACATCACCCTTCCATCCCTTCAATTCTCAAAATTATCAATAGTATTTCTCTCTTTATTTCTCGAAATTGCAGTTCTCTTTTAATACCGTGGCTTGTATTTAGACAATCTCTAGAACTTGTTAATATTGTGCCCTACAGTTTCCCTTGTATTGCTGATTATTATAAATGTTGTTGGAAACAAATGCTTTCCTAGGAGATTTTTTTAAGTGCTTTCAATATTTGCTGCCACTATGGATGCTAATCTATAGATTTAGCTCTGACGAAAATGGAAGTCTGTCCACACTTGAGACTTTGGCACAGCCCAATAACTTCAATAATTTGAATGCCAGCACATATTGAGGAACTTCCAGGTGAAATCGCTGCAGTCTGACTTGCAGTGGACTGAATTTCCAGCCAAGGTCTCAGCCTATCTAGCCTCTCCTTATAACTCAAACTCTCAATTCCCAGCAACATCTTGGTATTTTCTTTTGAATCTCTTCAGCTTAATGATATCTTTCTTATAACAGGGTGACCAGAACTGGACGCTCTACTCCAGAAGAGGCGACATCAACATTCTATATGACTTCAACATGATGTCCCAATTTCAGTATTCAACACTGACCAATGAAGGCAAGCATGCTAAATGCCTTCTTAACAAACCCTGTCCACATGTGACACAACCTTGAAAGAACTGTGTACCTAAACCCCCTAGGTCTCTCTGTTCTACAACACTACCCAGGGACCTACTTTTAATTTAAAAATGTGTTGCTGGAAAAGCGCAGCAGGTCAGGCAGCATCCAAGAAGAAGGAGAATCGACGTTTCGGGCATAAGCCCTTCTTCAGGAGTTATGCCCGAAACGTCGATTCTCCTTCTCCTTGGATACTGCCTGACCTGCTGCGCTTTTCCAACAACACATTTTTAAGCTCTGATCTCCAGCATCTGCAGTCCTCACTTTCACCTACTTTTAATTGTATACACCCTGTCCTTGTTTGTTTTATCAAAATGCAATATCTCTAATATTTCTGGAGCTATGATGATTTATTTTAAAACACAGTACCTGAGAGAGACCTTGAGTATATTTTTTTCATTAAATGAATATTACAGTAAACAATAGAAACTAATACCTCTCAGGTAGAAGAGAGGTATTATTTTGACTTAGGAAAAGCAGCAATAGTTTGAAGAAATCTCTTTTTTCTGCAGTTTTCAGGGGTCTTGACTGAAGTTGGGTATGCAAGACGGTTGATCCTGAAGAAGGGAGCAAGTTTAGAATTATTAACATATAGATTACCTCACTGAAAGGAGTTAGTTTGGAAATTCCAAACCAGAAATGCTTGGTTAAAACATTGAAGAGCTTATTTGAAGCTGAGAAAGTCTAAAATTGGTTGTATGAAGACTCAGTGAAGAAACTATTAGATTCTCAACACAAGAAATAGAAGCTAAAATTAGTTCAAGCTCCATAGATGTGATATCAGTAAATAGAGAACAGTTCAACAAAAGAATGCTATTGGGAATAATGGAATTGCATTTCATCATTTGTTTTAAAATCTTTAAACTGGTGTCAATAATTTGGTTTCTTCTAATTTTTTCTTAATTTCTTCTAAGGAATAAATGCTTATGTTTCAGTGAAGAGCTACCTTGGTAAACCAAAAGGGAAAAAAGATTTGTTCATCCAGATTTCAGTTTAGGATCTGACTTGGTCAGTAATATCATCAGAAGGGATTTTAATACTTTGCATTGGCTAGTCACATATTAGCTTATGTAGGTAAATGTTATCTTTCTCCTCTCAGGATTTGTTTATGAATTTCCTTGGTTCTTGCTTCCACCATACTTTAAATAGTTTTCTCCGATATTGAATCTTCCTTGGATGCAATAAAACTGACAGAGCTTTGTCAATAATTCCAGCAACAATTTTGTTTCTCATGAATTTCAATTTCAAAGCTTCTTAAACAGTTTTTCATTTATCAGTTGAGGTTATTAATTGTATTATCTTCAGATTCCCCTGAATGTGAAACACATTTGTTAAATCTTGCACTTTTATATCTTCCCAGAATGCAGTAATTATCAAAAGCTGCCAGTAGTTCTTTAAAACAATCTGTGTTTTTGTTTATACCTTGACAATTTTTAATATCATCAGCTGTATGATGGACTGAATTCAATAATTTATCTATTTGTGTAGTTCATTTTGAAGCAATTTGTCAACTTCACAAATGTTTTCTCCAAGTTGCTTAATCTTAAACTATGTTTGGACATTCCCATTTCTGATATTAAATCTTAATGGCACTATTGTTTCTTCTACCATTATTTATTCATATCACTTTGAAGCTGTGACAAATTCTGTAACAGCTAAATGCTGATGTTATTTTTGATTGTCCTTCTACAGAGAGGCAGTGACCTAGTGGTATAATTGCTAAACTGTTAATCCAGTGACCCAGGTAATGTTCTGGGAACTTGGGTTTGAATCCCACCATGGCAGATAGTCAAATTTCAATTCAATAAAAATCTGGGATTAAGAGTGGACTGATGATCATGCAGACACACGAGGACACCACCAGCCGCAAGTTTTCCCCAAGTTAAACATCATCCTGATTTGGAAATATATTCCCATTCCTTCACTATTGCTGGGTCAATATCCTTTTGTAAGGAACTCTACCTCACAACACTGTGGGTGTTCCTACACCCCAACAACTCCCATTAGGGAGTGTTGGAAAATCCCATTTGGTTCACCAATGCCCTTTAGGGAAGGAACATAAAAACTAGAAGCAGGAGTAGGCCGTCTGGTCCTTCGAGCCTGCTCCGCCAGTCAATAAGATCATGACTAATCTTTTCATGGACTCAGATCCACTTACCTGCCCTCTCAAAGTATCCCTTCATTCCTTTATTGTTCAAAACAAAATCTATCAGAGCTTTAAAAACATCTACTGAAGTAACATCAACTTCTTCAGGCAGGGAATTCTATAGATTTACAGTCCTCTTGCTGAAAAAGTTCCTTCTCAATTCAGTCCGAAATCTGCTCCCCCTAATTTTGAGGCTGTGCCCTTTTGTCTTTGTTTCATGCACCAGTGGAAAGGTCCTCTCTACTTCTATCTTATCTATTCCCTTTATAATTGTATGTGTTTCTATAAGATCCCCCCTCATTCTTCTAAATTCCAATGAATATAATCCCAGTCTACTCAGTCTGTCCTCATAAGCCAAACCTCTCAACTCCGGAGTCAACCTAGTGAACCTCCTCTGCATCCGCTCCAGTGCCAGTACATCCTTTCTCAAGTAAGGAGATCAAAACAACACACAGTACTCCAGGTGTGGCCTCATCACCTGGAACATAACCTCCCTGGTGCAGCTGCAACATAACCTCCCTGGTTTTAAACTCAATCCCTTTAGCAATGAAGGACAAAATTCCTTTTGCCTTCCTCATTATTTGTTGTACCTGCAGACCAACTTTTTGCGATTCATGCACAAGGACACCCAGGTCCCTCTGCATAGCAGCTTGCTGCAACTTCTTACCATTCAAGAAATAATCCTTTTTACTGTTACTCCTACCAAAATGGATGAGTTTACATTTATTAACATTGTATTCCATCTGCCAGACCTTTACCCACTCACTTAAAGTATCTATGTTCCTCTGCAAAGTTTCACAGTTCTTAGATTAGATTAGATTAGATTA
>NC_057744.1:34372185-34380579 GCF_004010195.1 Chiloscyllium plagiosum | reverse complement strand
GGACTGTGGGAGGAAACCGGAGCACCCGGAGGAAACCCACGCAGACACGGGGAGAACGTGCAAACTCCACACAGTCAGTCGCCTGAGGCGGGAATTGAACCCGGGTCTTTAGCGCTGTGAGGCAGCAGTGCTAACCACTGTGCCACCGTGCCGCCCACAAAAGACCTGGGTGTCCTTGTGCATGAATCGCAAAAGGATGGTCTGCAGGTACAACAAATAATGAGGAAGGCAAAAGGAATTTTGTCCTTCTCTGCACACTTTGCTCTGACACTCATCTTAGTGTCATCTACAAACGTAGGAACACTACACGTGGTTCCCAACTTCAAATCATCTATGTAAATTGTGAATAATTGTAGTTACAAACTGATCCCTGAGGCACACCACTTGTCACCACTAGCCAGAATAGCATTAATACATCCCTACACTTTGCTTCTTATTAGTCAACCAATCATCCATCTATGCTAATATTTTCCCTGTAACACCATGCATCTGTGTCTTATGCAGCAGCCTGTTGTGTGGCACCTTGCTGAAGGCCTTTTGGAAATCTAGGTACTCCACATCTACTGGGTTCCCATTGTCCACCTTGCTTGTAACACCTTCATAGAATTCCAAAAGATCTGTTAAGTATGACCTGCCCTTCATGAACCCATGCTGCATCGGCCCAACAGGACAATTTATATCGAGATGCCTTGCTATTTCTTCCTCAATAATAGACTCAAGCATCTTCGCCACTACAGAGGTTAAGCTAACCGACATATAATTCCCCATCTTCTGTCTACCTCCCTTTTTAAACAGTGGCGTCAAATTTGTTGTTTTCTAATCTGCTGGAACTGCCCCAGAGCCCAGTGAAGTTTGGAAAATTACCACCAGTGCACTTGCTATTTCTCCCGCAATCTCTTTTAGTAGCCTGGAATGCATTCCATCAGGTCCAGGAGACTTAGTTATCCTTAGCTCCATTAGCTTGCCCAACACTACCTCTTCCATAATTACGATTGTTTCCAGACCCTCACCTACCTTTGTCTCTTTGTCAATTACTGGCATGTTATTAGTGTCTGCCACTGTGAAGACTGACACAAAATACCTGTTCAGTGCCTTGGCCATCTCATCATATCCCATAACTAAATGCCCCTTCCCATCCTCTAAAGGACCAAGGTTTACTTAAGCCACTCTTTTTTGTTTTATATATTTATAGAAACTTCTGCTATCTGTCTTTATATTCTGCGCTAGTTTTTTTTCTCATGTTCTGTCTTACATTTCATTATAGCTCTTTTAGTGGCTTTCTATTGACCTTTAAAGTTTTCCCAATCTTCTAGTTTCCCACTGATGCGGGCCACTCTGTATGCCTTCTCTTTCAATTTGATAGCCTGCCTTATTTCCTTGGACACCCATGGCAGATTACCCCTTTTCTTACAGCCATCCTTCCCTGGTGTGGACTACATGTGACTCCACATCCATAATGGTGTGATTGATTCTTAACTGCTATCTGTGAGAGGCAATAAGTGCTTGCTGAACCAGTGATGCTTTCATCCCATACGAATAAAAAGAATAGTTAAATAGAAATAGATAAGTGCTGATGACTTTCAATCCTTGAACTTGGCACTGAAGAAATACTCATTTAAAGATCTTAAACTCAAATATTTAAACTCTATATAATAACAATATTATACAGTTCTTTATGCCTGTGATGTTTTAAGCATTATATGAAGCAAAGCCTGTAGTATTTTCTTCCAATAAAGCTTGATGTTCTGTCTTACAACAATGCTGCTGTATTTTAGTCTTTTGTTCGTCAGATATGGCATCATTGGCTAGGCCATCATTTATTACCCATTCATTATTGCCTTGGAGAAAGTGGGGTGAACAACTTTCTTGAACTGCGACAGTTCTTGGGGTGTAGGGATGCCAGCAGTGTTGTTAAATGGAGTTCGTTACAAAAGGATATTGACCCAGCAGTAGTGAAGGAATGGGAATATATTTCCAAGTCAGGATGGTGTTTGGCTTGGGAAAACTTGCAGCTCGTAGTGTTCTTAAGTATGTGCTTTATTTGTCTTTCTCATTGCAGAGCTTGCAGGGTTGGAAGGTGCTGTCAAAGAAGCCTGGGAAAGTTTTGCAGTGCATCTTAATGGTAAGGTCCTAGGTAGTGTTGCTGAACAAAGAGACCTTGGAGTGCAGGTTCATAGCTCCTTGAAAGTGGAGTCACAAGTAGATAGGATAGTGAAGAAGGTGTTTGGTATGCTTTCCTTTATTGGTCAGAGTATTGAGTACAGGGGTTGGGAGGTCATGTTGCGGCTGTACAAGATATTGGTTAGGCCACTGTTGGAATATTGCATGCAATTCTGGTCTCCTTCCTATCGGAAAGATGTTGTGAAACTTGAAAGGGTTTAGAAAAGATTTATAAGGATGTTGCCAAGTTTGGAGGATTTGAGCTATAGGGAGAGGTTGAACAGGCTGGGGCTGATTTCCCTGGAGCGTCAGAGGTTGAAGTGTGACCTTATAGAAGTTTATAAAATCATGAGGGGCATGGATAGGATAAATAGACAAAGTCGTTTCCCTGGGGTTGGGGAGTCCAGAACTAGAGGGCATAGGTTTAGGGTGAGAGGGGAAAGATATAAAAGAGACCTAAGGGGCAACTTTTTCACACACGGGATGGTACGTGTATGGAATGAGCTGCCAGAGGAAGTGGTGGAAGGTGGTACAATTGCAACACTTAAAAAGCATTTGGATGGGTATATGAATAGGAAGGGTTTGGAGGGATATGGGCTGGGTGCTGGCAGGTGGGACTAGATTGCGTTGGGATATCTGGTCGGCATGGACGGGTTGGACTGAAGGGTCAGTTTCCATGCTGTACATCTCTATGACTCTATCTTGTACATAGTACACATTGTTGCTACTGTGCATTGGTTATGAGGCTGCATGACACCTTTGATCTAAAAATTCCTTTGAAAAACAAAATAAGACCTTGGCATTATTCAAATGGTGTGTCTATGTGTGTGTGCCTGTGTGTGTCTCTGTGTGCGTGTCTGTATGTGTATCTGTGTCTGTGTGGGTTTCTGTGTGTGTGTGTCTGTGTGTGTCTCTGTGTGTGTGTCTGTATGTGTGTCTGTGTCTGTGTGGGTTTCTGAGTGTGTGTCTGTGTGTGCCAGTGTATCTGTCTGTGTGTGAGTGTATCTGTGTGCACATGTGTATATATGCGTGTATGTAAAATGCTGACTGGCATATTATTTGCCTTTCCTGCTTTCTCGGGAATGAGAAGAATGCCATTTGAAGATGAAGGTGTCATTCCAAGCTGATGTATATAATGGGATATATTGCTGAAGCAGGAACACTTCTCTGCTGGTTAATCAATGAGCAAGGTCAGGTGTTTAAAATATCAAGTTAAATTAGAGATCCAATTAATACCTGACGATTAACACCTAATTGTGTGAAGGGATCCTGTTCTCAGGACAAGGTTGGAAAGAGCGCAATTTGTTGATGAGGATGAGAAACTTTCTGTGATTTAATTAAGTGTCTTTGGTAATTCACTTCTGTAACACTTTCTCATTTCCTTCTGCAACTGTCCCTCAGCCTCATGATATAATTGACAGATATGGCAAGAGCGAAACTACAGACAAAATAGCATGCTATGAGATGATTTTCAATTCAATTATGGAGCTTGAGTGTGTCTGGCAATACTAGTTGGTTGTTATCACAGAATCATACAGGATAGAAGAAGCCCTTTGACCTATTCATACTGTACTGCTGAAAATACATTCCAAGCTACAATATTCCCACTTTCCCACACCAGGCCCAAATGTTATGGCATTTCAAGTCCTCATCTAAGTACTTTAGAATTTAGAATTTATTTCATATGTATTTTTACAAGAAAAATATAATGAAAAGTGTTCTCAGTCAACCAAACGTGGCGCCTATAATGGCAGGAATCATGGTAAAATCATAAGTTACAAAATTAAGTAAATATAAGACAAGTTAGTTAAAGTCCATTTTAAGGCTCCTGGTCTCAAAGAAAGCCGATCCAAGATGAGAATAACACGCCGGGACACAAACCAAAACACCGGGACACAAACTAAAATGCCAGGACACAAACCGAAACACCGGGATGCAAACCGAAATATTGGGATGCCAACCGAAACGCCGGGATGCAAACCGAAATGCCGGGACGCAAACCGAAATGCCGGGACACAAACCGAAATGCCGGGACACAAACCGAAATGCCAGAACACAAACCGAAACGCCAGGACACAAACCGAAACACTGAGATGCAAACCGAAATGCCGGGAAACAAACCGAAACGCCGGGACACAAACCGAAACACTGGGACTCAAACTGAAATGCCGGGACACAAACCGAAATGCCGGGACACAAACCGAAATGCCGGGACACAAACCGAAACGCCGGGACACAAACCGAAACACTGGGACTCAAACTGAAACGCCGGGACACAAACCAAAATGCCGGGACACAAACCGAAACGGCGGGACGAAAATCGAAACGCCGGGACACAAACCGAAACGCCAGGACGCCACTCCATCTCGTCGAAATCCTCTAAAGAAAAGCCACCGGCAAGAACACCACTTTAAAAAAAATGCTGGAATGTGGGATTGTTGGGTACCGACAGATAAAATAATGTGCCGACACATCGGGGCACCGAGCTGGAATCACTCACCAGTGATTAAGATTTGAGCCAGACAGCTGTTGAGATCACAAACCGGGACAACCACTCCAACAGAGACTGCTCCACAGGGCAAGGTTAACGCATTGGGAAAGACCATCCCTTTGGACTGCTGGAGGCAACTACTGCTTAGGAGAGGCTCATGGCTGAATCTTTTCAAATGAAGCAGCGGTGTATTTGATGTTATCTATTCAACCTATACTAACTGAAAAACATTAAAAATAGAAAAAAGATAAAGGAAAATGGAAAGGCGACCGGAGTATATAACCAACATGCTCCTGGGCTGAGGAGGTAATTCTTCTGTAATTCTTCTGCATTCTTGTGCAATCCGCGTTATAGAACAATCACATTTAAGAAACAGCGCTTAAAGTGTTGGCACTGTAATCGCATTATGGCCAACACACGTTTTAAAAGTTTGCAATTTAGAAACAGTGTCCCCAGTTCGAAAAATTGCCTTACAGCAAATTTGTATTAACAGAATGCATGCTATAGCAGAATGATGTGTATGCTGCTACTCCATCGTTGTTGTGAGGTTACCCATCTCAACTTTCTTCCCAGCCAATGCATTCCATAAACCCAGCAACCTCTGGGTGAATTTTCTTTTCTTCAAGTCCCCTCTAAACTTCCTGCCTTTCACCTTTAATTATTCCCCTGCCTTGTTATTGACCCTATTTATGTCTAAGGGGAACAGCTACTTTCGATTCACTATGTCCATGCCCCTCATACATCTTATACACCTCATCAGGACCCCCTCAACCTTCTCTGCTTCAAAGTAAACAACCCAAGCTTACACAGCCGTTCTGCATTGGTCTTTGAGAAGGGAATAGTTAGCCACCTCATTAGAAAGCTTAGGCACACCGCAGTGTTGTTATGAAGGAAGTTCAGGATTTTGACCCAGTGACAGTGAAGGAATAAGTCGGGATACTAGGTCGGGACGGTATGTGGCTTGGTGGTGTTCCCATCAGCTGCTCTTGCTTTATTAGGTTTTGTATTGGGATTGGGATTAGGATTAGGATTGGGATTGGGATTGGGAGAGGGTTTGGGAGAGGGATTGGGATTGGATTGAGAGGTGTTATCGAAGGAGCTTTTGTGATTAGCTGCAATGTATCTGCTACACAATGGTACCACTGTGCACAGGGTGGCAAAGGGAGTGAATACTTAAAGAGGTAGGAGGGATGGCAATCAGAGTGATTTGTTTGTCCTGGATGATGCTGAGTCTCTTGAGGGTTAGTGCAGCCATCATTCAGGGAACTCCTGACTTGTGTTTCACAGATGTGGATACATTTTTGGAAAGTTTGGAGACTCATTGCAGAACTCCCAATCATCTTTGCTTACAAAAGTGATTTGATTACATATCTGGGGCAGTGCACTGGAAATGAAGCTGCAATATCCCGAGAGTCATCACAATGGCATACAAATTTAATTAACAGCTGGGACCCATCACCACGATTTCTGCTGGTGTGCTGTACACCAAAGCTTGATCAGATCCAGCACCAAGGGTGTATTGCTGGGAAAGCGCGGCAGGTCAGGCAGCATCCGAAGAGCAGGAGAATCGATGTTTCGGGCATAAGCCCTTCATCAAGAATGAGGCTTGTGGGCCGGGGCTGAGAGATAAATGGGAGGGGGGTGGGGTTTGTGGAGCGTAGCTGAGAAAGCGATAGGTGGATGAAGGTGAGAGAGATGTTGATAGGTCAGAGGGGGCAGTGATGGACAGGTCCGGAGGGCAGAGCCGAGTTGGAGGCTTGGGACTGGGATAATGTGGGGGGAGCGGAAATTAGGAAGCTGTTGAAATCCACATTTATCCAGAGTGGTTGCAGGGTTCTAAGGCAGAATATGAGGCATTCTTCCTCCAGGCGTCGGGTGCTAATGGTTTGGTGGTGCATGTCCTTCATAGAGTGAGAGGAGGTGTTGAAGTGTTCAGCCACAGGGCAGTGGGGTTGGTGGGTGTGGGTGTCCCAGAGATGTTCTCTGAAACAATCTGCAAGAAGGCATCCTGTCTCCTCGATGTAGAGCAGACCACAATATCTGCAACAGATGCAGTAGATGACATTTGTAGAAGTACAGGTAAATTTCTGACGGATTTGGAAGGATCCCTTGGGCCCTTGGTCAGAGGTGAGAGGAGTGGTGTGGGTGCAGGTTTTGCACTTCCTGTGGTGGCAGGGGAAGGTGCCAGGAGTGGGGTGTGGGCTGGTGGGGGATGTGCACCTGACAGGGGAGTTGCAGAGGGAATGGTCTCTCCGTAATCCTGATAGGGGAGGGGAGGGAAATATACCTTTGGTGATGGAGTTCATTTGGAGGTAGCGGAAGTGGCAGAGGATGATGCAATATATACAGAGGTTGGTGGGGTGGAAGGTGAGGACCAGGAGAGTTCTGTCTTTGTTGTCTTGGAGACGGTGTGGTTCAAGGGCAGTGGTGCGTGAAGTGAAGGAGATGCGCTGGAGGGCACCGTCAACCACGTGGGGAGGGAAGATATGATCATGAAGAAGGAGGCCATCTTGGACTTTCTGAGGTGGAATTGGTCCTCCTGGGAACAGATGCAGCAGTGGCGGAGGAATTGGGAATAAGGGATGGCGTACCTCCTGTAAAAACATCATCCCTTATTCCCAATTCCTCCGCCTCTGCTGCATCTGTTCCCAGGAGGACCAATTCCACCTCAGAAAGTTCCAAATGGCCTTCTTCGTCCATGATCGCAACTTCCCTTCCCACATGGTTGATGATGCCCTCCAGCACATCTCCTCCACTTCATGCACCACCGCCCTTGAACCCCACCTCTCCCAACGCAACAATGCAGAACGCCCCTTATTCTCAACTTCCAACTCACCAACCTCTGCATGCATTGCATCATCCTCCGCCACTTCCGCTACCTCCAAACGAACCCCATCACCAAAGATATATTTCCCCTCCTACCCCTATCAGCCTTCCGGAGAGACCATTCCACCTGCTACTCCCTCGTCAGGTCCACGTCCCCCCCCCCCCGCCCCCCCACAAGGCCACACCACACTCCTGGCACCTTTTCCTGCCACCACACGAAGTGCAAAACCTGCACCCACACCACTCCCCTCAACTCTGTCCAAGGCCCCAAGGGATCCTTCCACATCTGTCAGAAATTTACCTGCACCTGTACCAGTGTCATCTACTGCACTTGTTGCAGATAGTGTGGTCTCCTTTATGTCGAGGGGACAGGACATCTTCTTGCAGATTGTTTCAGAGAACATCTCTGGAACACCTGCACCCACCAACCCCACCACCCTGGGGCTGAAACCTTCAACTCCCCCTCCCACTCCATCAAGGACATGCAGGATCTGGGCCTCCTCCACCGCCAAACCGTCACCACCCAACGCCTGGAGGAAGAACGCCTCATATTCCGTCTTGGGACCCTGTAACCACATGGGACAAATGTGGGTTTCCACAGCTTCCTCATTTCCCCCCCCCCACATTATCCCAGTCCCAAGCCTCCAACTCAGCATCGCCCTCCAGACCCATCCATCACTGACCTATCACCATCTCCCTCACCTTCATCCACCTATCGCTTTCTCAGCTACCTTTCCACAAACCCCACCCCCCTCCCATTTATCTCTCAGTCCCGGCCTACAAGCCTCATTCCTGATGAAGGGCTTATGCCCGAAACGTCAATTCTCCAGCTCCTTGAATGCTGTCTGACCTGTTGTGCTTTCCCAGCAACACACTCTCGACTCTGATCTCCAGCATCTGCAGACCTCACTTTCTCC
>NC_057744.1:34347565-34371791 GCF_004010195.1 Chiloscyllium plagiosum | reverse complement strand
AGCCCACTATCCTCCATTTGCCTATCCAATGCCCGTTTAAATGCCCATAAAGAGGGAGAGTCTACCACTGCTACTGGCAGGGCATTCCATGAACTCACGACTCGCTGAGTAATGAATCTACCCCTAACATCTGTCCTATACCTACCACCCCTTAATTTAAAGCTATGCCCCCTTGTAATAGCTGACTCCATACGTGGAAAAAGGTTCTCATGGTCAACCCTATCTAAACCCCTAATCATCTTGTACACCTCTATCAAGTCACCCCTAAACCTTCTTTTCTCCAATGAAAACAGCAAACCCATCCAGGGTCTGGATGGGTTACTCTTCGGAGGGTAGGTGTGGACTTGTTGGGCCAAAGGGCCTGTTTCCACACTGTCAGTAATCTAACCTAATCATTACTCTTTATCCACTCACAGCACCAGAGGCCCAGCTTCAATTCCATCCTCAAATGTGTGTCTGTGTGGAGTTTGCAAATTCTCCCTGTGTCTTGGCGGGTTTCCCCCAGGTACTCCGGTTTCCTCCCACAGTCCAAGATGTGCAGGTTAGGTGGATTGGCCATGGGAAATGCAAGGTTACAGGGATGGGATAGGTCTGGGTGGGATTCTCTTCGGAGGGTCAGTGTGGACATGATGGGCTGAATGGGTTACTTCCACAATGTAGGGATACTGTAAACATGCTGAGACTCTCATTGGGGTCAATCAGGATTAACCAAGAAGATTGAAGTCAAATCTAAAAGGAGATCTGGAAGTCGATTTTTTTTTCAGGCACTTTCTTCAGCTCACAAAGACCCTGACACCTTCAGAACAGATAACCTGCTCAAAAGAGTCAGTCAATGTCAGAGGGATCAGAAGGTCAAAATAATTGTCAATACTTTTGCCACTGCTTCGTTTTGATTGGTTTTGAACATCTGAAATCAGGGCCAGAGTTTCCATGGGTGAATAAAAAAGCAAACTCTTTATTTTCTTGACATGTTGCTCAGTTTATTAGACAGATAAAATCTCAGTACAGATGTGAGGCTTAAAATTATTCTGAAAATATCAAGGCTTCCTGATTCCTGTTGATTTCCAATACAGGCAGATATTTTCAATCATTGATTTATTTTTGAGAAGTAGAGATCTGTGTTGATTTCCCTAAGAGCTCACTCCCCACCAAACCTCTTAATAAATCACTGCTATGGAAAATAGAACAGGAAGTATATTTTTCTTGTATTTTATCATGGAGAGTAGGCACTCATTGAATCAAATAGAATGTCAAATAACAGGAGACATCTGAGCTCAAAAGCACTTTTCATTCAGAAAGTTTGTATCAAGGTGTTTCCCAGGAGTGTAATGGAAATCAAATAGCAAGTCGAAGTGGGACATTTTAGCAGTAGTGACAAAATACTTGCTCAAAGACATTTATTTGAGGAAGAACCTTAAAGGAAGAGAGATCTTAAGCAAGGAGTACAAGAGCACAACTGACAAAACGAGTGGCCATGCACAAAAACCCAGAGAGGAATGTTATAAACAGGAACGAAAATGGAAGATTTGCACCTTGAACCTGCCTCGTCATTCAATAAGATCATGACTAATCTTCTACTTCACCCATTCAGAAAGAAAATCGTACTGGACCCACTGAAGGCAAATCCCCAGACTGGAGGCAAGTTCCCAGACTGGAGGCCAGTTCCCAGACTGGAGGCCAGTTCCCAGACTGGAGGCCAGTTCCCAGACTGGAGGCCATCATGAGGAGGCGAGGTCTCTTTGTGAACTGATGGAAAAGCCTAAAAGTTCATGTAGTCTGGAGAGTTGGTCTGGTGTGGTCTGGAGTTTAGGTGCTGGCACAGACTGGTGTGGAAGAACTGTACATTTTGTACTTTCTTCAATGTTTTTATTTTCCTTTTTATTCTGATGCAGACTTTTTTTTTCTATTTTGCATCAAATACTTAAATCTCTGTACCTAGGTGTCTTGTACCTAAGACGGTGCTGTTAAGTGTGGATTGTAAACTTTTCACTACTTGTTTGTGTACATGTGACAATAAAGCTCATTCAATTGAATTCAATTCAATTATGGATTAACACTGCTTTATCTCTACAATTTCTGCCAGACCTATTGAGTTTCTCCAGATCATTCTGCTTTTGCTTCTAGGTCATCATCAAAATTCCACATTATTCTCAATTTCCTGATGCCCGGAAAGTCTGTCTGTCCCAAGATCATAAGACCCAGGAACAGAGGTAGGCTATCCAGCTTACCAATGCTTTCTTAGTGAATGAAATCATGGCTAATCTAATAATCATCACCTCACGTTTTGTAGAATTCATGCAGTGTAGAAACAGGCCATTCGGCCCAACAGGTCCACACTGACCCATTAAAGACTAACCCAACCAAACCCATTACTCTACATTTACCCCTAACTAACACACCTAACCTACACATCCCTGAACACTGTGGGCAATTTAGCATGGCCAATTCATCTAGCCTGCACATCTTTGGATTGTGGGAGGAAACCCACACAGATACAGAGAGAATGCACAAACTCCACACCAACAGTTGCCCGAGGCAGGAATCGAACGTGGGTCCCTGGCGCTATGAGGCAGAAGTACTGACCGCAGTGGTTAGCGCTGCTGCCTCACAGTGGTTTCCTGCCCTTATTCCCATAATCCTTGATTCCCTTCTGATTAAAACCTGTGTACCTCAGCTTTGAACATACTTACCCAACCAGCCTCTGTGGTAAAGAATTCCAGTGATTCACTACCCTCCGCGAGAAGAAATTCCTCCACATTTCCAGTTGAAAGGGCCATCTGTTATTCACAGCCCCAGGTCCTAGACTCTCCCACAAGGGGAAACAACATTTCCACACTGATGCTGTCAAATCCCCTAAAAAAATCTTTATTTCAATAAGGTCATCTCTCATTCTTCTAAATTCCAATGAATACAGGCTCAACACGCTTAATGTCTCTTCATAAGACATCCCCTCCATACCTGGTATGCCAAATGCTGGCAAATGGGACTAGATTTATTTAGGACACCTGGTCAGCATGAATAAGTTGGACTGAAGGGTCTGTTTCCATGCTGCATAACTCTATGGCTATACAACACTCTATAAGTGAACTATCTCTGTACTGTGTCCAATGTCAATATATCTTTTTCTCATATAAGGGACCTAAAGTTATTCAGTCTTCCAGCTGTGCTCTGGTCAATGTCTTGTGTAGATTTAACAAAAGATCTCTACTTTTATATTGGACTCCCCAATACTGGCTGAACTTGAGTGTCGGCTTTTTGTGATTCATGGACAAGAACTCTCAAATCTCTCTATAATGCAGCTTTCTGCAATCTTTCTCTACTGAAATAATACTTGGTTCCAATCTTCCCACCAAACTTCACGTTTTCTCACATTGCATTCCATTTGCCAATGTTATGCCCATTTGCTTAACCTGTCTTTATCCCTCTGCAGACTCTTTGTGTCATCCTCACCAGTTGCTTTCCCAGCTATTTTGGTGTCGTTCACAAACATGATAATAGCAAATTCACTTGCCTCCTCCAAGTCATTCGCATATATTTTAAATAATTGAGGCATCAGCACTGATCCTTGTGGCACTCCATCCATTACAGGTAGCCATCCTGAAAATGCTCTCTCATCCCAACTCTCAGTTTGCTTTTAGTCAATCCATGCTGAGATGCTACCTCCAACACTATGGGCTTTTACCTTAATCAGTAGACTTATGAGTCATGAATAGATTCAGTGACTGCATACGCCCAGTAAAAGTTAAGAATTTTGATGATTTAAAACCCATAGAGTGAATAAATATCTGCTCATCTGAGTCTGAAATGATCAATCCCTTATTTAAATCTCTTTGTCAGTGGAGTGTTTTTCTCAGCATTTATGTTTTAAGAGTCTATTCATTTAATTTGATTGTTGCTCACTCCTGTAAATTCTGGTTAATATAAGTCTAGTCTTTCATTACATAACTGGATCTTGGATCTGAAAACATCCTCATAAACATCTTGTTTCTTTCTAAATACCATGCTTTTATCCCTCCTTACCATTTGTGCAGCATTGAACACAATACAACAATTGTGGCTTAACTATGTTTAGTAACGCTTCAGCAGAATGTCCTTGTTTTTGTATTCCATGCTTCTTCTTCTTATGCCAAGTCTTTTTAACAACTTTAATAACTTGTCCTGCCACCTTCAAGGATTTATGTACATATGCCCTCAGGTCTCTCTCTTGCTGCATGTCCTGAAAAGTGGTACCATTTAGCTTATATTTCTAGACCCTCACTGATCCCATAAGATTAATCACATTGCACTTTTCTGTTATAAGTTTCATATACAGCTTGGAAACAGACCCCGGGTTGTGCCTACCAAACATCCCAATCTGACCTAGTCCCATTTTCCAGTATTTAAGAGGAGATAATGGCCTAGTGGTATTATTGCTGGACTGTTAATCCAGAGACCCTGATAATGTTCTGGGACTGCATTTGAATCCTACCAGGGGGGAGGTCAATAAAAATCTGGAGTCTAATTATGACCACAAATTGATTGTTGGAAAAAATTATCTGCTTCACTAATATCCTTTAGATAAGGAAGCTACCTTGCCTGGTTTGGCCTACATATGACTCTAGACTCACAGCAATATGATTGACAATGTGACTGCTCCATGGGCAATTAAGGATGGGCAATAAATACTGTCCTAGCCAGTGATACCCACATACTGTGAATGAATATTTGAAGAATTGGTGCATATTCCTCTAAATCCTTCCTATCTATGTGCCCATCTACATGCCTTTTAAATGTTACAATTGTACCAGCCTCCACCACTTCCTCTGGCAGCTCATTCCATGCACACACCACTTTGTGTGTGAAAAAGTTGCCCCTAAAATTTTTTTAAATCCTGCCCCTCTCACCTGAAACCTATGCCCTCTAGTTTTGGACTACTTGTTCATTTGTGTAATTTGTCCATGTCCTCTTAAAGCCTGTTACTATTCTCATTGTTTATTACAGTTCAAGATCTCTTTCATTTGCAAGCTGACAAAACATGACCCACAAATCCACATCCAGCTCATAAATATATTAAAAATAGCAGTGGTCTTAATATCAGCCTCTGAGCACACCACAATGTAAACCGAAATAGGTATTTTCAAAATAGGTTGAAGCTATGGACAATCTTTCCATGAATCTATAGGGAAAATAAAGGCAGACAGATAAGAGGAGTACCTAATGGATGATGAAAACTCAAGATGTTAATCTGTCTTCTCCCTTTATAGATGTTGAAAGAGCTGGCGTGTGTTTCTCACATTTCCTGTCCTTTCTCTCAATGCAACTTGCATTGATATCCAATAGATCAGCAGTAAAATGCTGCTCAGCCCCATCAACTTGTTCAAAGCTTGTCAACAATATGCAACATTGCACACAGAAATCCAAAGTGAAACTCTGAAGTGTAAAGCAGAGAGAATTTGCATTCATACAACAATGACCCGTTGCATCCGAAAGCCAATGAAGTACATTTTAAAAAGAAAAAAAATCTCTGCTGCAATGTCGAAAACAAGGAATCCGATTTGCCTGAACAAGTTCCCACAAAAACAAAACCACAATGACCAAATAGATTGTTTTAGTGTTGTTAAGGGAAGGATAGCATTTTTTAAAAAAAATAGGAATGTGCAGACTTTTATGTCCACCCATGAAAGCAGGCAGCGTAAGGCACCTCTGACACAGACAATATTCTTTCAGTATTGCCTTGATGTTTCAACCATGGTTATACACCTGGAGTGGAGTTTCAACTTATACTTTCAACTCAGAATGCTTCCTGTGATCAAAGTCTAGCAAGATTTGCAGCTAGAACTGACCTGTATTCATGAATTGGATGTATTGTATTGAGGCTTACAGATTTTACAACTCTGAAATCATTTCTTTTTCTTTGAAGGGAACTTCTCGTGGGCTTCTTTTCTGCTATTGGGAGCTCTGTTTTTATTCTCAATAATGGGCAGCACAGTGGCTCAATGGTTAGCACTGCTGCATCACAGTGCCAATGAATCCAGGTTCAATTCCAGCCTCAGGTGACTGTATGGAGTTTACATGCTCTCCCCGTGTCTGCGTGGGCTTCCTCTGGGTGCTCTGGTTTCCTCCTTCAGTCTAAAGATGTGCGAAGGAGCAGCATTTCAAAAGCTTGTGATTTGAAATAAACCTGTTGGACTGTAACCTAGTGTTGTGAATTCCAACCTTATCCAGTCTAGTGTCAGCAGGTCCTCATCAAAGATGTGCAGATTATTTGGATTGGCTGTGATAAATTGTCCAGGGATGTGCAGGCTAAGTGGAATAGCCATGGGAAATGCAGGGTTGCAGGGATGGGGAGGTTCTGGGTGGGATGCTCTTCAGAGGGATAGTGTGGACTTGATCGACTAAATGGTCTGCTTCCACACTATATACAGATTCGATAATCAATTAAATGATGTAGTCAGGTGATAACAATACCTGCTATATTCATATTAACCTTGGAATATTTGGATTCTATACAAAGCCAGAATTAAAATAATTCATCAATATCTTTGATAATTAGCCATGCTCCATTAAACACTATTCCGCAACACAGAACAAAATCATTAATTTCTTAAAAACACAGTACTTTAACTGGCACAAGACAAGATACGTAAATAATAACAACTGTTTTAAAATTAACATAAAGGCAGTCACCCTCAACACATCTTTCATAGACTGGTGAGGTAACAGCTCGTAAGTTTTCATTGCACATACACAAAGCTGAAACATTATAATTAAATAGATGATACCTATGTTACTGCACCTGAACTTTCAATCACAGATTTAATTTTAACAGGTGATACACAGTGTTCTTTACAAGAGTGCCGTTACAGTTTTCCCATATAGTTATTTCTGAACTTTTATAACATTACGCTAGAGGCTCCATATTTATTTGCAAGGAATTCGCTACCTTCAGTGATTTCATGTTTTAATGGCAGCCAGTTCTGGGAGTTTTTTTTAGCTTGACAGGTTTATAACTGTTCTTTCAACTTTGTTGCCTCCCTTTTTGCAGCTTGCTCTCTGTCGCTGCAGCTATAGGTGATAATCAGCAGGAAGTTTCTTTGCTCATGTTTAACCCGACCTATTGTGACTCAATAGGTTTCAAAGTCAATGTTGAGAACTCCCTGGACAACTCCCTCTTGACATTGTGCCACAATATTTCTGTGACCGTACTCAGGAACATTGATGGTGAGGTCTGCGATAATGGTTATAAGATATGATTTAGTCAGTAAGGCTATGTCAGACTGTTCCTTGACATTTCTTAATATTGTATCACGGCCCAGAATGACCATAAGTAGCATCAAGGAATCCCAATAACATTTAAATCAGTAGAATTTTCTCCAATTGAAGTTACATCTAATATAAAGAAAGAAGTTTGAGGCTAATCATTCAATCCCAGGACATAATTGTGGGTCTTCCTCAGTGTCGATAATTTGTTATGAAATTGCTCAAAGATGTTATTAACTTCTGCAGTAGGTAGGACTGGAACCTAGCCCCTTCTGGCTCAGTGGTAAGTACATTACCACTGCACAACAAGAGCCTGTCCTTTCACAGGGTGGTGTCCCAGGTTGAACTACCTTCAGCTGCTTCATCAATGACCTTCTTTCCACTGAAAAATGAGAAGTCGGGATGTTAGCTAATGATTGCACAGTGTTCAGCACCATTTATAACCCGTCAGATATCATTGTAATCTGTAACAAAACTGAAATTACTGGAAAAACTCAGAAGTTCTGGCAGCTTCTGTGGACAGAAATCAGATTTAATATTTTGGGTCCAGTGACCCTTCTTCAGAAGAGTTCTGACGACTTGACCAGAAATATTAACTCTGATAATCTCTCCACAGGTGCTGCCAGACCTGCTGGGTTTTTCCAGTGATTTTGTTTTTATTTCTGAGTTCCAGCATCTGTCGTTCTTTGTTTTTTTTAATCAAGGTAATCCGTGTCTCTCTGCAGCAAGACCTGAACAACATCCATTCTTGGGCTGACAATTGGCAAGTAGCAAAGTAATATTTGAGCTATATAGGTGTCAGGGGATAGCCATTTCCAACAAGTGAAAATCACATTATTTCCACTTGACATTCACTGGTATTAATATCAATGAATCCTTCATTAGCACCATCGTCAAGTGTGAGCATTGTCCAGAAGTTAAACCAGACCAATCTTATGAATAACATAACTACAAAAGGTGGTCAGAGGCTTGGATTTCTGTGATGAGTAGTCCAGCTCCTGTTCTTTGGTTCAAATTATAGATTGGACCAACAACACTGTAAAAGACAAATCTGTTTAATTAACAGGAGCCAGTCAGTTTGGGAACTGGTCTCCTTGCTGCATGTCATTTAAAATTACAGTCAGTCAGACATGAGTGGATATATCCTCACTAAACCTTTGCAAATGTATCTTCAGCCCCGTCTGAAAGAGTTCAATTGCTGTTCACATGAAGTCGTATTCTTACTTATTTATGAGATGTGGCACTTGCTGACAGGCTGATCACTAATTGCTCATCTTAAACTGTTCTTTCAAAAAACTGACAATAGCCACCATCTGGTACTATAGTCAATACAGTGTGAGTAATTACACGACCCTGTTTTAAAATGAGTTTGAGGGTTCGAAACCAGTGACAGTGAAGAAATGGTGATATTGTTCCAAGTCAGTATGACCTGAAACTTGCAGGAGAACGTGAATTTGGTAGTGTTCCCATGCTCCTGTCCTTCTCGCTCAAAGAAATCATGAGTTGGAACGTGCAAGCCGAGGAGTCTTGGCCTGTTAGAGATGATACAATGATTAAGACTGGAACTTTCAGTGATACCCTCAAGGCCTCACTGACAAAGTGCAGTATTTCCACAGGCACCTGGAAATCACCGGCCCCAGATCACCCAAAGTGGAGGTGGAGCATCTGGGAATACATTGAGCACCTCGAAACTAGCTGTTGGTAAAATGCGGAAGCCAGTCAAAAATAGCAAAAGGAACATGATGCCACACCAACGCCCCGCCCACCCATTCCTGAGACCACCAACTATCCCAAGTGTTTCAGGCCTGCAGATGCCACATCGGTCTGTACAGCCGCCTATGGACTCACCCTGAGAGTGGAAGAGAGGCATCTTCATCGACGAGGGACTACCGATGATGATGACAAATTTTTAAAGTGGTTGTAGATGCGGTGCTGATCAGGCTAGTTGTTCTGTACTGTGTGATGAGAAGCTGCTTGAGTGCTGCACTCATCAGGCAAGATGGGAGTATTGGATCACCCTTTGCTTTTGCATCTTGAAGATAGTCATTATTCCTCATTATTGACCTGGTATTGTAGCCAGTGTATTTACATATAAGCTTCAGTTAAATGTCTGGTCAATGAGTAACCCCAAGGATGTTGCCTGTAGGAGATGGGGTGATGGTAATGCCATTGAATGTTTGGGGAACATGGTTAGATTATTTCTTGCGGCTGGTGCTCATCGATATTACTCAGTGGTTCATTAGGTTATTTCAGAGGGAAGAGTCAACCACATTACACTGAGGTCTGGTGTCACATCTAAGCCAGATATTTAAGATTGCAAATTCCTTAAGTACATGTTGGACTAGATGAGTTTTTTTTAATGACAATCCAGTCATTTTGCGATCATGACTGAGACTAGTTTCTTTATTTTGTTTCTTTTGTTTTATTCATTCATATGGACATTAATGGCTAAGACAACCTTGGGAAGATGGTTCATAAGACCATAAGACACAGGAGCAGAATTAGGCCATTCGGCCCATCGAGTCTGCTCCCCCATTTGATCAGGGCTGATATACTCCTCACCCCCATTTTCCTGCCTTCTCTCCATAGCCCTTCAACCCATTACCAATTAAAATTCTGTCTAACTCCTCCTTAAATTTACTCACTGCCCCAGCATCCACCACACTTTGAGGTAGTGACTTCCACAGATTCACAATTATTTGGGAGAAGTAATTTCTCTTTAACTCTGTTTTCAATTTGCTACCCCATTTCCTAAGACCATGACCTCTTGTCCTAGAATACCCCAGAGGAGGAAGAATCCTAAAACATCTATTTTATCCACATCTTTTAAGATTCAAGATACTTGAATACCTCAACTTGGTCTCCCCTCATTCTTCTAAATGGTGAGTTGGTAATGGTTCATTGCCTTCTTGAACTGCTGTAGTGCAGATGGTATGGGCACATTTTGAGCCTAGAAGGGAGGTATGCAGCAAGGTCCAGTATCTGAGCTTCTGAGCCATCAAGGGCTCGCTGCATTCTGACTGACTGATGGCTGACTGAACTTGATTCAGCGGTTGGGTCCATGGGGCTTGGTCCTGGAGTAGCCCTGGAGCCTGTGATTTCTGCCCGTCCTTATATGTGCCCACAATATTGATAGGGAGAGAGTTCCACTACTTTGTCCCAGTAACACTGAAGGAACAACTATAGTTCGAGCTTTATAAATTTGTTGAGTGAAAGTCCGACAGCCGCAATGTCAGGATTTGGACAATTTGGCCAGACCACTGGCCTGTTCTGAGGCAGATGGAGTTGGGGTAGTGTTAACCCAGAGCACATAAAATACTGAGACTGAGCATTCGGATGGACTGCAGAATTTTAGAAATGACAGGAGATGTCTTCACATGAAATAAGGCCTCACTCTTATAAAATGAAATAATAAACTAAACTTGTGGCAGGAAAATTAAAGGGACTGATCATACATAAAATAAAATTTTATATGACAAAAATCCTTTAAGTGTGTAATTGCTTCATGTCAGCTGCTGCTGTTATTAATCCCTCTCTTCATATTTATAACAGCAATTCCCATGTAAACATGTCACGATGAATTTACACTTGTTTCCTTCAATGGAGGTGCTGCAGAGCTTCTGCTGATGAATAGTTATCATTGCAGTTATGACACGCTGATAGAGGCAATTCCCATTATAAATGTGGCCAAAAGGACTTATAACCTGGTCTAATTAAATCTTGATTGCCAAAGTGATAATCTGAAAGATCAGCTCGCCTATCATAAAATTGGAATTGAATTGTGACAGTGCTCTTTTGGTAGGGTTAACATTGTGAGGTTTTCCGTAATGTATAGGGAGGTTGTTTCCACTGGTAGTTGAAATGAGATTTGGGGTCAAATGCCCAGAATAAGGGGGGGAGCAGATTTAGGACTGAGTTGAGGAGGAACTGCCTCACCCAAAGGGTTGTGAATCTGTTGAATTCCCCGTCCAGTGAAGCAGTTGAGGGTACTTCATTGAATGTTTTTGAGGTAAAGATAGATTTTTGAACAGGAAGGGAATTAAGGGTTATGGTGAGTGGGTGGGTAAGTGGAGCTAAGTCCATGGAAAGATCAGCAATGATCTTGTTGAATGACGGACCAGGCTCAAAGGGCCAGACAGCTTACTCCTGCTCCTAGTTCTTATGTTCTCATTTCCACTTCACTCAACTGGCTTGCCAGGAAAAGAACAAGTCAGGGGAATCACATTTGATCAGGGAATGTAGTTGAATTATGATTTTGTTGTAAGAGTAGCACTGAATTCACTTGGGCTTCCTGCTGCTGTGCCTGTCATATCTACATCAGAAGTAAAGTGGAGACATCCCACTCTGTCCCCATCGATCTACTTAAACTGGGGTCCATTGCAATCCCGACGTAGAAACAAACACAGAGAATGCTGGAGAAACTCATTGTGTCTGGCAGCATCTGTGGAAAAAGAAACAGTGCCTTCACTCCAGTTTTTCTGATGTGCTGTCCCTCTCTCCACAGATGCTGCCAGACACAGTGAGTTTCTCCAGCATTCTCTGTGTTTGTTTCTATGTCGGGATTGTAATGGGTTGGCAAGGTGGCTCAGTGGTTAGCACTGCAGGCTCACAGCACCAGGGTCCCAGATTCGATTCCAGCCTCGGGCGACTGTCTGTGTGGAGTTTGCACATTCTCCCTGTGTCTGCGTGGGTTTCCTCCGGGTGCTCCGGTTTCTTCCCACAGTCCAAAGATGTGCAGGTCAGGTGAATTGGCCATGCTGGGTGGCACGGTGGCAGTGGGTGGCACGGTGGCACAGTGGTTAGCACTGCTGCCTCACAGCGCTTAAGACCCGGGTTCAATTCCCGCCTCAGGCGACTGACTGTGTGGAGTTTGCACGTTCTCCCCGTGTCTGCATGGGTTTCCTCCGGGTGCTCCGGTTTCCTCCCATAGTCCAAAGATGTGCAGGTTAGGTGAATTGGCCATGCTAAATTGCCCGTAGTGTTAGGTAAGGGGTAAATGTAGGGGTATGGGTGGGTTGCGCTTTGGCGGGGTTGGTGTGGACTGGTTGGGCCAAAGGGCCTGTTTCCATACTGTATGGAATCTAGTCATCTAGACCTGTTGAATTTCTCCATGTTTGTTTTAGATTTCTAACATCTAAAGTATCTTCCTTTTAAGTGAAAAAATTTCCTTGAATCTTTCACAATGAAACATAATTGTTCTTTTCTCTGCTCTTGCAGCAGAATTGGAGACAGAAAGCAGATCTAAGGAAATTCTCACTGGTTTATGACTGAAAACTGTCAATGACTTCATGGAGCTTGCACCCCCACTGTTGCAGTGCTGTCACAAGTGCAGAACAAAGTTGGTTTACAAAGTTCAATAGGATTCCCCTTCCCTTCTACTAATGTTAGAAAGCTAGATCCAGGGAAATTCCTAACCATTGAGGAAAGGAAGCAAACTGGTTTCCTGATTGGATACATTGCTAACTCTACAATGCCTTAACAAGGGGAACTGTCACCTTGGGGGAGCAATTATAATCATCAAACCACAAATTATCAAATCAATATCGAAGATAACAATTTGTAAACTGGCCATCATGTTTTCAAATTATAATAGTGACAACATGTCAGAATCTTAAAGCATCCAGAGACACAGGAGGTTGTGAAAGATACTGAATCAGTGCAGCTGTTACTTTTTTCCTTGTAGATGGTATACACTGCTGTTACTGAGCACTGGTGGCCGAATGACTGATTGCTTGTGAACCTGGTGCCAATTGAGTGACTATTTTGTCCTTGATGGTATCAAGCTTCTTCAGTGTGACTGAAGCTACACTTAGTCAAGCAAGCGGGAAGTATTTCATCACATGCCAGACTTGTGCTTTGTCGGTAGTGGGCAGGATTTGGGGTATCAGGAGGTGAGTTACTCACCGCAGGATTCTTAGCTTCTGACTTGCTCTGGTGCACACTGTATTTGTACAGAGTCATAAAGATCTCAGCCTTGAAGAGATCCGTTGAGCTGCAGCATTCATTGCTTTTTGGAGAGAGTGTTCCACAGTTCTGTTACTAGTTGTATGAAAAAGTGATTCTTGAGATCAGACCTGAATGACCTAACTCTAATTTAAAGCTACAGCCCCTTTCTTTTCTGGGCTCTGCCTCCAGAGAAAACAATATCTCATTTTGTGTGGAATACCTCAATTAGGTCTCTTACCAAACTTTTACATTTAAGGATACCTCTTCTCATAAACTATTCAATGCAAGCATATCCTACATCCATGTAATCAACATCAATGAAGTTTACAAGTATCCCTAGCCAATACCAATCACAACATAGAAAGGGAAGGTGAAAAATAAAAAGTGATACATTGGTACAAATGAGATTTGATGGGGATGAGAACAGAACCAGGGAATATAAACTGAAAACATCTATCAACAAATAGAAGCCGCAGTGGGAAACATTTACAACAGTGATCAATGAAGTGCGAAAAATATATTTCTCATTAAAAGACAAGAATGGACTAGCCAGTAATGACACACCATGGAAGAATAAAGAGTTATGAGCAACATTAAAACGGTGAGAAAGGTATTTGTTAATTACATGGACAACAAAGACAAGCAGGGTTCAAGGGAATATGGCAGAAGAAAGAAGTCAAAAGCAGCAACGAATTTAATGAAGGAATAAAGAAGATGAAAAGTTTTCTCCAGACGCATAAGTGACAAAAAAATGTCAGAATACGGAGACCATAATTAAGCAATGCACAAGATAAAGTCAGAGCTATTGACAGCAACATTTTACAAATGTGAATAGATCGTAGAACAGTACAGCGCAGTACAGGCCCTTCGGCCCTCAATGTTGCACCAACCTGTAAAACCAATCTGAAGCCCATCTAACCTACACTATTCCATTATCATCCATATATTTATCCAATGACCATTTAAATGCCCTGAAAGTTGGCGAGTCCAGTACCGTTGCAGGCAGGGCATTCCATGGCCTTACTCCTCTCTGAGTAAAGTACCTACCTCTGACATCTGTCCTATATCTATCACCCCTCAGTTTAAAGCTATGTCCCCTCTTCATGCTAGCCATCACTACCTGAGGAAAAAGGCTCTCACTGTCCACCCTATCTCACCCTCTGATTATCTTATATGTCTCTACTAATTCACTTCTTAACCTCCTTCTCTCTAATGAAAACAGCCTCAAGTCCCTCAGTCTTTCCTCATAAGACATTTCCTCCATACCATGTAATATCCTAGTAAATCTCCTCTGCACCCTTTCAAACGCTTCACAATACTCCAAGTGTGGTCACACCAGAGTTTTGTAAAGCTGCAGTATGACCTCATTGCCATTTTATCCTCATCCACATGTTTGGTCACCTTCCCAAAAAACTCAATAAGGTTTGTGAAGCACGACCTACCCATCACAAAATCGTGTTGACTATCCTTAATCAAATTATTCCTTTCTAGATGATTATAAATACTATCTCTAATAATCCTTATCAACAATACCCACTACCAAAGTCAGGTTCACTGGTCTATAATTACCAGGATTGTCTCTACTCCCCCTCTTGAACAAGGATTTGCTATCCTCCAGTCTTCTGGCACTATTCCTATAGACAATGACGACATAAAGATCAAAGCCAAAGGATCTGCAATCTTCTCCCTGGCTTCCCAGAGAATCCTAGGATAAATCCCATCCAGCCCAAGGACATTTCTATTTTCACACTTTCCAGAATTGCTAACACATCCTCCTTGTGAACCTCAATCCCATCTAATCAAATAGCATGTATCTCAGTACTCTCCTTGACAACATTGTCTATTTCTTGTGTGAATATGAATGGAAAATATTCATTTAATGCCTCTCTTATCTCTTCAGACTCCACACACAATTTCCCATTACTGTCCTTGACTCACCCTAATCTTACTCCATACTTTTATTCCTGATATACCCATAGAAAACTTTAGGATTTTCCTTGATCCTACCTGCCAAAGACTTCTCATGTCCCCTCCTGGCTCTTCTTAGCTCTCTCTTTCGGTCCTTCCTGGCTAACTTGTAACTCTCAAGCACCCGAACTGAGCCTTCACGACTCATTTTTACATAAGCCTCCTTCTTTCTCTTGACAAGAGATTCAACTTCTTTTGTAAATCACGTCTCTCTCGTTCAATCACTTCCTCCCTGCCTGACAGGTACATCCTTATTAAGGGCACATAGCAGTTCCTTGAATAAGCTCCATATTTCAATTGTGTCCATTCCCTGCAGTTTCCTTTCACACCCTATGCATCCTAAATCTTGCCTAATCGCATCATAATTGCTTTTCCCACAGCTATAACTCTTGCCCTGCATTATATACCTAACCCTTTCGATCACTAAAGTAAACTTAACCGAGTTTGCTCACTATCACCAAAATGCTCACCTACTTCCAAATCTAACACCTAGATTACCCAGTACCAAATCTAATGTGGCCTCGCCCTTTGTTGGCCTATTTACATACTGTGTCAGGAAACCATTCTGCACATATTGGACAAAAACTGACCCATCTAAGGTATGCCTGTCCTCGGATGCTGCCTGAATTGCTGTGCTCTTCCAGCACCACTGATCCAGAATCTGGTTTCCAGCATCTGCAGTCATTGTTTTTACCATAGCATTTCCAGTCAATATTAGGAAAGTTAAAGTTCCTCCATAAAAACTATCCTGTTACTCTCGCTCCTATCCAGGATCATCTTTGCAATCCTTTTCTCTACATCTCTTGAACTTTTTGGAGGCCTATAGAAAACTCCCAACAGGGTGGCCACTTCTTTCCTGTTTCTAACCTCAGCCCAAATTACCTCAGTAGACAAGTCCTCATCAAACATTCTTTCTACCACCGTAATACTATCCTTGACTAACAATGCCACACCTCCCCGTCTTTTACCCCCTTCCCTATTCTTACTGAAACATCTGAATCCTGGAACCTGCAACAACCATTCCTATCCGTGCCCTATACATATCTCTGAAATGGCCACAACATCAAAGTCCCAGGTACCAACCCATGCTACAAGTTCACCCACCTTATTCTGGATGACCTGGCATTGAAATGGACACACTTCAAACCATCTTCCTGCTTGCTGATACACTCTGCGAACTTTAAACCTTATTCCTGACCTCAATACTCTCAACCTCCTGTACACTGGTTCCTACCCTCCTGCTGAATTATTTTAAACCCTCCCAAAGAGCATGAGCAAATTTACCCCCCAGTAGCCCTCTGGTTCAAGTATAGGCCATCTCACCTCTCCCAGAATGAGCCCCAATTATTCAGGTATCTGAATCCCACCCTCCTGCACCACCCCTGTAGCCACGTGCTCGACTCCTCTCTCTCCTTATTCCTCTCCTCACTAGCACACGGCATGGGCAACAAACCAGAGATAACAACTCTGTTTGTTCTAGCTCTAAGCTTCCAACTTAGCTCCCTGAATTTCTGCCTTAAATCCCCGTCACTCTTTCTACCTATGTTGTTAGTGCCTATGTGGACCACAACTTTGGGCTGCTACCCCTCCCCCTCAAGGATCCCGAAAATTTGATCCGAGACATCAAGAACTCTGGCACCTGGGAGGCAACCGTGAGTCTCTCTCATTCTCACAGAATCTCCTATCTGTCCCCTTAACTATGGAGTCCCCAAAGACTAATGCTCTGCTCATCGCTCCTCTTTCCTTCTGAGCAACAGGGACAGAATCTGCACCAGAGATCTGTACCCCATGGCTTACCCCTGGTAAGCCATTCCCCGCAACATTATCCAAACTGGTATATTTGTTATAGAGGAGAACGACCACAGACGATCCCTGCACTGTCTGTCTGTTCCCATTCCATCCCAAGACTGCAACACATCTACTTTCTTCCTGTACCTGAGGTGTGACTACCTCTCTGTAACTCCTCTCAATAACCCCCTCTACCTCCCGAATGATCCAAAGTTCATCCATCTCCAGCTTCCCTCACACTGTTTCCAAGGAGCTGGATTTGGGTGCACTTCCTGCAGATAAAGTACAATAAAATCATGATACAACAAATCGTAGGGGCGTGGCCACAAATTTGTGAGAAGCAGAATTTGAGATAGCTCTGGTTTGCTGACAGACATCCTCCATGTAAAAAAAAATGAAAACAAAGTGCCATTGTAAACATATGAAAAATGGCTGTGTTTCAATTTGTTCACATCATGCAATCACCTGACCTCTTACAGTAAAAGAATTTGGAAAAGGTTGGGAGTTATCCCATATTATGTTCTGCTCAGCATGCTGTCTTTGGACAACGCTGATACAGACTTTCAAATCATCAATGTTATCAAAACTGTTTTCGTTGTTTACATGAGGCTGTGGGAAGCCTAGGAGCATCTCCATGGCCTTTCCCCAGATGGGTGAATGGGTGAGCATTCACCATATGCTTTGGGTTTATCCCTCTCCTAGGTTGAGGAGCATACTACAGCTGTAATTGGCTTGGAAAGCATACAGTATTGTTCACCTCAGTTTAATTTTCCATGGTTTTCTCTGCTGCCTCCCACGGGTGTCCAATATCATTGGGTTGGTCAGCCTCATCCTTTTGGTCCCATATCGTACACAGAGCTAGCCTATCTTTTGTCACCTATCTTCTGTCACCATCTTCTGCACATTCTTCATCCCTGTTTCTTATTGATGAGTTTGATAACTGAAGGGGTCAGTTGTGCGTTTACAAATTCTTAATCACCCCTTGATTTGGAGATTGGCTATGGCATTAGGAGACAAGACTATTAGATTGATACTCAGAAGCCAAAGATATTATTGTCCTTGCTGCAGTTGCCTGGAATGATGATAGCCTTTCTTTTATTTTGTTGATATATTTTATCCATATTCCTGATTTTCACCTCAACAATACATAGGGACATCCAGACAGTTGTGTTCGCCTCTTAGAGAAAGATGGTGTCTTGACATTTTTTGGACTTCCCTATCACAAAGCAGTAAGGGTTGGAGCTTTTATCCCTGGAGCATCAGAAGCTGAGGGGGTGACATTATCGTGGTTTATAAAATCATGAGGGACACAGATAGGGTGAATGGCTAAGTCTTTTGCCCCAGGGTAGGCGAATCCAAATCTAGAGATCTTAGATTTAAGGTGAGAGAGGAAAGATTTAAAAGGACCTAAGGTGCAACTTTTTTCACGCAGAAGGAGGTGCATGCATGAAATGAGCTGCCAGAGGAGGTGATGGAGGCTGGGACAGTTACAACATTTGAAGGGTATCTGTGAAAACTTTAAAAAGCATTAAAGAACCGCAAAGCAAACAATAAAGAAAGGAAAGATAGATTATGAATGTAAACTAATATAAAATATAAAAACAGGTAGGAAACATTTTTATAAATATATAAAATGGAAATGGGTGGCTAAAGTGGATGTAGGTCCCTTGCAGGATGAGAAAGGGGAATTAATACTGGGCAATACTGAAACAGCCGAGGCCTTGAATAATAATTTTGTGTCAGTCTTCACAGTGGAAGATGTGTCTGGCATGCCAAAGCATGATGTTAAGAATACAATGGGAGGTGAGGATCTCAGTGCAATTATTATCACTAAAGAGGTAGTGTTGAGCAATCTTGAAGGTCTCAAGCTAGATAAGTCCCCTGGTCCTGATGGAATGCATACCAGGGTGCTGAAAGAAATAGCGGAACTTATAGTCAATACATTCTTGGTAATTGTCAAACCTTCAGTGGACTCCGGGCAGGTCCCAACAGATTGGAAGACAGCAAATGTCACGCTGCTGTTTAAAAAAGGGTGTAGGCAAAAGGCAGGTAATTATAGGCCAGTTAGCTTAACATATGTAGTCAGGAAAATGCTGGATAGAAAGGGTTCCATCAGGCAGACACAGCATGGATTCAGAAAGGAAAGGTCATGTTTGACAAACTTATTGGAGTTATTTGAGGATGTACCAAGCGTGATGAATGGAGGAGAATAGGTGGATGTTACCTACCTGGATTTCCAGAAGGGATTCGACAAAGTGCTGCATAAAAGACTTATTCTATAAGATAAGAATGCATGGAGTTGTGGTGCATGTACTAGCTTGGATAGAGGATGGGTTAACCAATAGAAAGCAGAGAGTTGGGATCAATAGATGTTTGATGGAAATGTGTTGCTGGAAAAGCGCAGCGTCAGGCAGCATCTAGGGAACAGGAGAATCGACGTTTCGGGCATTAGCCCTTCTTCAGGCCCGCCTACTTGCGGAGCGTTTCAGGGAACACCTCTGGGACGCCTACTTGCGGAGCGTTTCAGGGAACACCTCTGGGACGGGCCGCCTACTTGCGGAGCGTTTTAGGGAACACCTCTGGGACGGGCCGCCTACTTGCGGAGCGTTTCAGGGAACACCTCTGGGACACCCGGACCAACCAACCCAACCACCCTGTAGCTCAACATTTCAATTCCCCCTCCCACTCCACCAAGGATATGCAGGTCTTTGGACTCCTCCATCGTCAGACCACAGCGAAACGACGGTTGGAGGAAGAACGCCTCATCTTCCGGCTAGGAACCCTCCAACCACAAGGGATGAACTCGGATTTCACCAGTTTCCTCATTTCCCCTCCCCCCAGCCTGTCTCAGTCAAATCCATCAAATTCAGCACCGCCTTCCTAACCTGCAATCTTCTTCCCGACCTCTCCGCCCCCACCCCAGTCTGACCTATCACCCTCACCTTGACCTCTTTCCACCTATCACATTTCCTGAGAATGCAACTTTTTTTAAAAAAGGTTTTGTGATTTACACATGAAAGAAGTGGAACTATCACTGTATTCTAACAGATGAAAGGCTTAACTGACAATCAATTTTTCAATGTATAATTTCAGTTACTTCACACTGTAAATTTTTGCTATAAATTCTGTGTGTTACGATCGAGCCCTCCACTATCACCTGATGAAGGAGTGTCGCTCCGAAAGCTACTGTGCTTCCAATTAAACCTGTTGGACTATAACTTGATGTCGTGTAATCTTTAACTTTGTACACCCCGGTCCAACACCAGCATCTCCGAATCATAGATTTAGGACAGAGGTGAGGAGGAACTGCTTTTCCCAGAGAATAATGAATCTACAGAATTCTCTGGCCAAGGAAGCAGCTTCATTAATCATAATCAAGACACAGTGAGATGGGTTTTTGCATGGTAGAGGAATTAAGGGTGATGGCAATAATGCAGGTAGGAAGAGCTGAGACAATGGATAGATCAGCCATGATCTTAATGAATGGCAGAGCAGGCTCGACGGGCCAAATGGCCTACACCTGCTTCTATTACTATGAAACTATGAAACGATGGATAGTTACATGGATAGAAAGAGTTTAGAGGGACATGGGCCAAATGATAGCATATGGGACTAGATTAATTTAGGCTATCTGGTCGGCATGGATGAGTTAAGTTGAAGGGTCTGATATCTTGCTGTCTATCTCTACAGCTTAAAAATCACACAACACCAGGTTATAGTCCAACAGGTTTATCTTGCTGTCTATCTCTACAGCTGTATGACTCTAAATAGAAGCTTTTCAGTGCCATCCATGTTGGCGTAGGTCATAACAATGACACGTTCCCTTCTTTACTTTCCATAATTAAAGATCAATCTCGTAAAAGATAGTCAAATACTCATCACAAACATCCCTTGATGCATACTCATTTAAGACATCGATGAGACCTTTGAGCAGCTAATCATCTGTCAGTGCTGCCATAGCTGCACTCCTTCGCTGTTTACTATGTAGCCGACTGTGCCCATCCTGATCTTGAATCAGTCTGGTCATCCACTATTACAAAAGAATTCTTTGTGGCATGGTCTCTTTGCCAGGGAAACGCCCCTTACCTACAAGATTGGATGGGAAGTGGGAATGTTTTCTGCTTGAGTGCATTGAACCATATGAGGACAGTTTCTACAACTTTAGCATAGACAGCTGTTTTCATCTTCTTTGGTGGACAGAATGCGAGCTTGTTGGACTGTTCCATGGTGTTCCCCTTGTGCTTCAGAATAGTTGGCAACCGCAATGGTGGAATCTTTAATGTTGTCTGCTCTTCCCTTCACATGAGTATTTTCCACTTGCTGTGTCCACTTCATTTTGTCTGTAATCAACACCCTGTCACAGATAGGTTTAGCCACACTAAATTTTACACACCATTATGGCCTAATTCCATTCCAATTGGCTGATGAAGGGTTTATGCCTTAAATGTTGACTCCCCCGCTCCTCGAATGATGCCCTGGCCTGTTGTGCTTTTCCAGCACCACACTCTTGACTCTGATGGCCAGCATCTGCAGTCCTCACTTTCTGCAGTGAAAATGTAAAGGATCTCTTAAAATCCTGAATTAAAACAAATTGACTTTTAATTGTAGAATGTTGTGGACTGTCTCAGCTGCTGTCAAAATATAAGCAGAATTTGCAGGGCTGGTTGTTGGATTTGGACTGGCCTGAAATCTCAGTGAGATGGAAGTGCTTCATAAAAAATGTTACCTTTTCTCAGCTCTGTGATTGCAGGGTAAGTAAACAAATTCAAGGAAGAGCTTTGTCATTGAAATAATGTTGATTTAACACAGCATAGAGGAGTTATGTGCTGTACTGAGTTCCCTTTACATTCATTTAACCTGTTTTTATCTCAACCATTATTTTAAAGCGGTAATGATTAGATTCCCTACAGTCTGAAAACAGGCCTTTCGGCCCAACAAGTCCATACCAACCCTCTGAAGAGTAATCCACCCAGACCCATATTCACCCCTGACTATGGGCAATTTAGCATGACCAATTCACCTAACCTGCATGTCTTTGGATTGTGGGAGGAAACCGGAGGACCCTGAGGAAACCTACACAGACACGGGGAGAATGTGCAAACTCCACACAGACAGTTACCCAGAGCAGGAATCGAAGCTGGGTCCCTGGCGCTGTGAGGCAGTAGTGCTAACCACTGAGCCACCGTGCCACCCTGTTATGGTCACTATTTCCTCATTTCTAATCAGTGTAATAATTTCATCCCTTCTATTCTAAACCTTTCCAAGTATATTAATCCTGCAATGTTTAACTGTCAGGCTTCTTATTTCTGTAGCCAATGTAAGGGGTTAATACATTTGGTCATCATTTGCAAATTTGGGAGTGAGCCTATTTATGTTGGTCATGGAAACTGTTTGTGGCTTTTACCCTCCCTGAGACAGGATGATAGGCCTCTAAAATGAGCTAGCCAATATGAAGACTAGCAGTTTGTTTTTAGTTCAGTAGTGATCCCCCAGACCAGAAGCAAGACTGGCCCAAACTCTCACAGCCATGCCACATCCAGTGGCAGCAAGGTGAGGGATATGAGGGTCCATTAATCAACCAAATTTCTATTCCATTGCTTTTCTTAATCTGAGTTTTATTCTCATCTTCTCATTTTTTTTTTACTATTTTCAACAACTGCTGACTCCCCTATACCCCACATCCAATCTGTACCCTCCTTGGACCCTTCCACCCACCTGTCTTAATGGTTTAACCTTCTTTGAACAAGGTCAGAATTAAACATGAGAGGCACACTTTCCTCCAATAGGATTTCTCTCCTCCTATCGTCAACCATGTGGAGCACTGATCTTTCTTGGAGAAGCATCTAGATCCCCTCCAAGACTCTGCTTCCAACAAAAATGCTCTTTGTTTCCGGATCCAGTCATTAACTTTGGTTGATTACACCTTTTAAATCATTAATTCCAAATTAACTTCTGAAAGTTGTTAGCTTCAGGACGCACTCTTTCCATTCTTCAGGAGAAAACGGTCAGCAGCCCCACACGAAGAAATGGTGAATGAACCAATTTCGCATTGTCCGACAGCTAATGTGAGTGTTACAGACAGTCAATGGATTCCTTTTAGAAAAGGGATGTTGGCATATACAGTTTTTATTATATGTTCCAATGTGTCCATTGAAAAGGCTCGAGGAAGCCAAGTTTATGAATGTCTGCACTGTGTCATGATGGTGGCTGCTCCCACAGTACCTAGGTATAAAGTAGGAAAATAAAGAAGTAAAGTTAAAATTTCAATAGTTTTCATAAAGTGCTTAGCCATGTTGGGCTCCCGTTCTCTACAAGGGCTCGATTTCCTCCCGTTTGGCTCACTCTCCGGGAGACCTGGATCTGCCTGCTCAAGCAGCCATCACAGATGCTGGGGCATCCTCATTGCTGTGGTGGGCTCACACTTCCTGCATTGTGCTCAATCTCCAACCATCAAAGTCCTTGCTCTAGTTCCCCCAGCTGCTGCCATGCTGACCTCTAGCTGACACCCAAAATCCCAATCCCGAACCACCACCCCCCCCCAAACCCGCTGTTGTCATGCTCCGAATCTGATGAAGCTGTGATGCTGTGGCCTCCAATGTTTCCATGACCAAGTCCTCTCCAGAAGTTTAAAAAAAAAAGCAAAACAAAAAGCAAAATGAGAAAAGAAGAAGAAAAAGAAATTAAAGAGAAAGAAAAGTGGACAGAGTGAAGGACCCTACTCCGCCACTGCCATCTTTATGTAATGGAATCAGATTGTCATGTAATGTGCATGTGTGTGGAGGTGCGTCAGCATGTCTGTGTGTGTGAGTGGCTGGGTGTGTGTGGGTGTGTCTGTGTATGTGCGTGTGCGTGTCTCTGTGTCTGTGTGTGTGAGTGGCTGGGTGTGTGTGGGTGTGTCTGTGTATGTGCGTGTGCGTGTCTCTGTGTCTGTGTCTGTGTGTGAGTGTCTATGTTTGTGCATGTGTGTCTGTGTGTTGTGGTATGAGTAGTGGGGATCTTTTACTTGAGAGACAAGGACCTGTACTACAGATCACCAAAGTCTATGCCTCATCTCAGGGATTAAGTGAAATTATATTTACATTTTCTTCCATCTGCTGTACGCCACTTGTTCTCTTCACTGTTCCTCTGCCACATATAAACACAACTTTCCTTTTTCTTTCAATTCTGAAGAAGAGTCTCACTGGATTCAGAACAGAATCCCTGTAGTGTGGAAACAAGCCCTTTGGCCCACTAAATCCACACTAATGCTCCAAAGATTAACCCATCCTCCTACCCTATATTTACC
>NC_057744.1:34269866-34347551 GCF_004010195.1 Chiloscyllium plagiosum | reverse complement strand
ACAACTTTCCTTTTTCTTTCAATTCTGAAGAAGAGTCTCACTGGATTCACAACAGAATCCCTGTAGTGTGGAAACAAGCCCTTTGGCCCACTAAGTCCACACTAATGCTCCAAAGATTAACCCATCCTCCTACCCTATATTTACCTCTTACTAATGCCCCTAACCTACTCATCCCTGAACACTACGGGCAATTTGCCACAGCCAATTCTCCAAACCTGCACATTTCTGGACTGTGGTAGGGAACCAGAGGGAACCCACACAGACACAGGGAGAACATAGAAACTCCCTCAGACAGTGGCCTGAGGTGGGAATTGAACCCGTGTTGCTGGCACTGGGTGGCAGCAGCAATAACCACTGAACCACCGCGCCGCTTGATGTGTCAATGCTGTTTATCTCCCCACAGATGCTGCTAGACCTGCTGAGTTTTTCCAGCATTCTCTGTCTTTGTTTCAGTATTGCAGAATCTGCAATATTTTACTTTTATTTGAGATGTTTCTGAAGCTCAGTGTTGTTGGATCACGATGTATAACACATAGTCAATAGAATTTGATCTAAAATGTACAGTGCACGGTGAACAAGATTACGATCTGAAGTTGTTGCATTCAATGCACATTATGCTCTTCATCAGCTAACTAGTTAAGTGATGAAAAGCCCTTTTTTATAGGGCTAGGAGGAAACTAAATTAATCCAGAAAAACAATATGAGGAGCTCCTACACAGATTCCCCCATCACACAGTGCCAAAAACAGATTCCACCTTGTGTCTTTTACGTTGGGACACCCTGCAGTTTACCAGCTCAGTAGGAACAAGCCCCTCAAAATGAGCTCCCTGACTCCCTAGAACTGCGAGTTGCTTATCCTGCTGATAGTCTTCCGATATTTCATCATCTTGCTTCCAAGCTTTCTCTCTGCCTCATTCTGTATGTCTCTCACTCTCTCAACATTTTCTGGCATTCAATCACACTAATACACACAAACAAATGTTCCAAAGCTTGAGCTGTGATTGGCATGCAATTCCCTTATTTAAGTCTTTAGGTCTCTGCACTCTCTCCCACCCATCCATGGGGAGTTGTCGAAGAGGTCAACATCATGAGGCTAGAAACATGCACCTCACACACACACACACACACACGTGCGCGCACGCACACAAACACACGCGCACACAAACACACACGCACACAAACACACGCACACACAAACACACACACACTTACTATATCAGTTCACACAACTCAGTTGAGAGTAAAATCTGTACAATAATTTACCCTTCGACTCAGCAAACCCACCAAAATTTGAGAGGAGATTGCTTTAGTTAAAAAACCTCAGTCAAAATATGAAGCATGTGGGGCAACATGGTGGCTCAATGGTTAGGATGAGTTCAATTACAGCCTTGGGTGACTGACCATGCAGAGTTTGCACATTCTCCCCATGTCTACATGGGTTTTCTCCCATAGTCCAAAAATGTGCAGGTTAACTGGATTAGCAAAATGCAGGGTTACAGAGGAGGTGTGGGTCTGGGTGGGATGCTCCTTGCAGGGTCGGTGTGGAGTCGATGGACTGAATGGTCTGCTTCCACACTGTAGGAATTCTAAGAGTTGCACAATGGAATTAGGCTTATAATAAGTATGCTCTTTCTGTCTTAGTGAAGAAGAGGAGCAAATTAATGTCTCCGTGGAGAGACAGGAAGCACAGATATTTGTTAGAGTGAAAATAGATGTTTTAAAAATGAGGTGTTAACTACATTAGCATCACTCAAAATGAACAAGTCACCAATTCCAACTGGGATGGTAGTTGGTTGCTGAGGAAAGCACAGAAGAAGATCGAAAAACTCCCATCAACAGGTTTCAATTTTCCTTGCAATATGGGAATGGTATCAGAGTACTTGTGGTTCCAAATATTACAATCCAGTTCAAATGGGGTGGATGGTGTGAGAGATACACTTGTTAATTACAGGCCAAACAGATAATATCAGTGATGGAAAAATTACTAAAATTCATTACAGCGGAGAATATTAATCCTTGCTTGAAGAAGGATAGGTTAATGAGGGATAGCCAGCATCTAAAAATAAGGGGAAAGAGTCAGAAATGTCTTCATTTTATATTGTAGATTGGAGTAGATTTAACAGTCTTTGTGCAATAAAACAAAGGAAAGACTCCTCCATTCTTCTCTATCATGCAAGCATAACAAGGATTGGCGAAACAGTCCTCTGGGTTCTTCATCTGAAGATAAAACCATTTAAAGATAATGTCCACCGAGAGCTAAGTATACTACATCTCACTTATCTTCCTGCTACTGATGAATAAATCATGGAACGTTTATAACCTGACAAGATATGCAATGATTGACATATTTAAGAAGTAAATGTACATGCACATTATATCACAATAATGACAAAATGATTATCATCAACAAAATTATGAAGAATGGATGTACTTTGCATTTCTATACTTCCCACTGCCTCGCGAGAACTGCCAACCCGGTTACTATCTTCCACCCTCTTTGTTCAGGCAGAAGATATAAAAGTTTGAATACGTGTACCCACAAATTCAAGAACAGCTTCTTCCCCACTGTTACAGACTTTTGAATGGACCTCGTTAATGTAATAATGATCTCTCTCTGCCCCTTCTCAGTAACTATAACACTGTATACTACACTCTGTTCTGTTACCCATATGCACTTGTGTTGTACAATCTGCCTACAAAGCACCTAAGACAACACTGTTTGTTGTACTTCAGTAGATAAATCAAATCAAATTAAACAGAACCACATTGGGCGGCATCAACAATGTTTCTATCCGATAATAGCGGGAATTGACTAATAAAGGTTTCAGAGAGATGGGGTTATAAACACTGTGCTCATGATTGTCACAGTTTAAAGTTCATTCATCAATACACTTTGTGAAATCAATCATACAGCGATGCATGAAATGCTGTAATAAATTTCATAGAATCGAAATACAGAAAAGGTCCTTCAGCCCATTGAGTCTATATTGCCAAAAATACGCTACTATCCACAGTCGTCCTACATTCCCACACTAGGCCTATGGCCTTCAATGTTATGACATTTCCAGTGCTCATCCAAGTACTTTTTAAAGGTTGTGAGGTTTGCTGCCTGAACTATCCTCCCAGGCAGTGCATTCCAGATCCCCACCATCCCCACGGAGAATAGATTTCTCTTCAAATCCCCTCTGAACTCCTGCCTTTTACTTTCAAATTATTCCCTCTTGTTAATCAAATTCAACTAAAGGGCACAGCTTCTTACTATTCACCCTGCCCATGCCCCTCAGAATCTCATAAATCTCTACCATGTTCTCCCTCAAACGTCTCTGCTGCAAAAGAAACAACTTGAGCTTTTCCAACCTTTCTTCATCACTGAAATATTCCATTCCAGGCAACGTCTGGATGAATGTGTTTTGTGCCCCCTCAAATGCAATCACATCTTTCCTGTAGTGTGGTGGGCCAGAACTGCATACAATACTCCAACTATGGCCTGACCAAAATTTTCAAACATGAACCACCCCCCCCCAACAACTATGATTGATAAAGGTAATTGTCCCTTTGCCTTCTTAACTGCCCTAGCAACCTGTTCTGCCACCTTCAAGTACCTGTGGAAAAGATCACACTCTTCCTGTGAGTATCCTTATCTGATAATATTGTTCACAGGTTGACCAAACTACGAGCATGGACAGTTCATGCAAAGAATTCACTCCAGATGCTTGGAAGATAGGGACCTTTTCAGTAGATCTCTGGGTGAAATTTCAAATTGCCTCCTTTTCAATGCGATAGTCCTTCGGCTGCAAAACTTACTGCAATTAGTTGCACTTATTCTGCACACGTTGATGAGTTTTCAGCAAAACTGAAGTCTTCATGGATCTTCTGAGCATACTGACGTTCAGGCCATCTGAGACAGAATATAGTTCAGGAAATTTAAAAGGTGAGGTCTTAACGCAAAGATCCTGATCACAGTATAACAGGATTTACTAAACAGTCAAGGTTCGTGTTTCATCACTAATCATAATTAGATATTTCTAAGTAGTTCAGAAATGTGACGACACACCCGCGGAGAAGGTGAGATTGAACCCGGGTCTCCCATCTCAGCAGTAAGGGGTACTGCCATCGTGCCACATTTAATCAAAATTAAGCAAAAAAATCTCAAACTCTGAGCAGTTGAATTAATTATGACCTTGATGATTCTAGAGAAGTCCATTGTGGGAGATAGAGAGCTGGGTGGTCATAATGTAAATGATGATGGCACACTTTACAGAATTATCTCATCCATGGGTGAATTATGTAGTGTGTGTACTCAGGAGGATATGCCACAGGGGTCTCATGAATGGACGACTATGACAATTGTGAGAGATGCAGGAAAAGTGATTGACTATTTGAAATGCTGATTGAATACTCAGAATGATGATCATTAAAATAAAGCTTATGGAATGACAGAATGGCTGAAAGAGTAATGAGTGAGAAAATGCAGTGCCAGTCAGAACACTAAGTCTGGAAGTGACTGTTGAAAGTGATCACACAGCAGATGATTGAGTCTTTAATAGTGCAAGAGAGAAAACTTAGTCATAACCCTGGCAGACATATACGTGCAAGCAGATTTTATACCATGAATAGATTAAATGATGAAAAGTCTCACAGCAAGAGCTAAAAGCAAAAGTCCTCAAGCGCACGATATTCTGATGGCTGCTTATAAACTTAATGATGAACTAATTAGAGAAACAAAACAACAGAGTTAGCAATGGGAAAGATTGTGGACTTTATTCTGAGAGCAAGGGTTAACCAGCATTGTCACATGGGTGGATTCACACTGGGAAATTCCCTATCAGTGAGACTTACAAAGCTAAAACTAAATTAGTTGTGAGGGGTTTTGAAGTGCAGCTGGGGATACAGCTATTACAGTGAGTTATCCTAGATCATAATCATGTTGCCATTCTTAGCTGAGTCAAAGAATATGAAATTTGTCATTTTAGTGAGGCTTTGAATGCTAATCTTCTTGATGGGTATTCAAGTGCAGCTGGGTTTATAATATTTCTATTTAGTAATCACTAACACAATGTAGACTTATGAACTGTAATTGTCAACTTATAAAAGCCACTGTAAATCTGAAATGGGTATTTTCCTGTAAAATAACAAGGTCAGGTGACCAGTCTCCTCCCCTGCACATGTAACTGTAAGAACAATGAGCTAATTTTCATGTCTGGACAAGTCTTGGTAAAGTCTGGAAAATGCCAACAACCCTTCCTGTGAGAATTGATATGTTTCTCAAACAAATTAAAAACAATTTATTTGCAAGATTGTGGCAGCTGAGACGATTCCAGACTTGAAATCCAGAATCAAGAGTGTGAAAAACCTTGTTTTATCAAGGTGAATGATATCAGGATTCTATTGTCTAATACTGACCTCCTAACAGAAACCATTAGAATGAAAAGTGAATCTATACTACATGACTGAGACAAGGCTCCTGATTTTCACCATGATGTTTCCACCATACTAAAATTGTTAAAATGATTTGGGAATCACAAGCCCTGCCCCAGAATCCACCATATTCATTTTCATGGGGTTGAGACTGGGGGCAGTCTATAGTTCAGACATGCACAATTCTCAAAGGACGCTGGTCATTTAAATGACCAGTTGCCTCCACAATGACCAGACTTCGATATACCTGGTTTCTGGAACCTGGAATGGGAAAATTAGACTTGATAAGAGTAAATCTGTTCAGTGAATTCCATTGGACAGTTACGGTACACCAATGGATTTTTGATATGGTCCCAACAGAACATGGGTTGAGGGTCAGGGATGGGGTGTTGAATCTTTACTTCAGGGTCAGGAATCTCTTTGTATTGTGAACTGAGGAGGGAATTGTGTGCAAAATGCCAACTCGTCAGAACATGTGAAACAAATGTCAAAAAGCATTGACCTGCTGAGCAACAAATATGTCAACAAGTGTCAGGATCTGTGAAAACATGTCAAAATATGTAGTTATGAATGAGAATTGTATTCACACTGTGATGCAGTCTGTAATTTAATAATTATAAGTAGTGGGACAATACTTTTTTCGCTGTTGCATGGGTACTTGTCTTTATGCAATGAAATGGCATGATGTGTGAAGGTGCAAAGAGTGGCAGGGAAAATACAAATTAATATTACCATGAGACTATTAATCCAGAGATGCTGGGGACCTGGTTCAAATCCTCCTACACAGATGGTGGAATTTGAATTCAATAAAAATCTCAAATTAAGAGTCCAATACAATTCAATATGGAATAGGCCCATTGGCTGACCAAGCCTTTGCCAATTCTAACCCTTATTTAGACCTGCTACTTATTGTCCACCTGCAATTTCTAACCCTCTGTCCATATCCCATGACGACTATGAATCCATCGCCAATTGTTGGGAAAAACTCATCTGGTTCACTAATGTCCTTTAGGGAAGGAAACTATCTTCCTTCCTTGGTCTGGTCTACATATCACTCCATAGAAATTTCACACAGAGAGGAGTGTATAAATGGAATGAGAAACTGGTAGGCACAGTTACAACATTTAAAAGACATTTGAATGAGTACATGAATAGGAAAGGTTTAAGGGGGATATGGGCCAAATACCGGTATGACTCTATGACTCTACAATGTGGTTGACTCTTCTCTTTGGGCGGTTAGGGATGGACAATAAATGCTGTCCTAGTTAGTGAAGTCCTCATCCTGCAAATGAAAAAATAAAGTGTTAACTCAAATATGTCAACAAGTATCAGGACCTGTAAGGAAATGTCAAAATATGTATTTATAAATGAGAATTGTATTCACATTGTAATGTAGTCTGTAATATAATAATTTAAATAGTGAGACAATACTTTTTTCGCTGTGTGCATGGATATTTGTCAATATGCAATGAAGTGGTATTGTATGTGAAGGCACAGAGTGACCGAGAAAATAGGAATTGATTTGGCTTAGTTAGGAGGGATCAAGGTTTTGCATGGGTTGACATGAATTGGGACATCGAGAGATTGTGCGTGTGAGGCAGGTGTATGGGTGGAGTGCTGAAGAAATTGTGACAATACTATGGCTTTTTTTTAACAAGAGGATTTAAGGCAGAGGTAGCAAGCAGTCTTTGTAGAGCTACTGGAGTAAGCAGTTTCTGAGATCTTGGGTAGATATTTTAGAATTGGAACACTGAAGCAGTCTGAATAGGTGGGGTCAAGCTCCCAGAAAATCGGGATTTTTAGTTTTTTAAAAGTTTTTCAGTGGCAGTTATTGCTGGGGTCTCAGCAGTGTTTGGAAGCTGCTATACTCTCTCTCAGAGTTTTCTCCTGGTGTTGTTTCTCCTACTGCAGGAGTTGCATACAGGACAATCTATAGTTCTGAATTGGCCTTTGCCAGGGATGTGCGAAGGGTAGTTGAAGGTGGGGGAAGAAGATGGTAGGTCAGAGAGGAGGATGGAGCAGATAGGTGGGAATGCAGATGGACAGGTAGGACAGTTCAAGAGGATGGTACCAAGTTTGAGAGTTGGATCTGGGATAAGGTGGGGGGACAGGAAATGAGGAAACTGGTGAAATCCACATTGATCCCATGTAGTTGGAGGATTCCAACTCAGCCTTCCAACTCAGCACCACCCTCTTGACCTGTCCTGCCTGTGCACCTTCCTTCCCACCTATCCGTCCCCTCTCCTCTCTGACCTATCACCTTCACCCCCATCTTCATCTACCTATCGCTTTCCCAGCTAGTTTCCCCCCAGCTCCACCCACCTCCCATTTATTTCTCAGCCCCTCTGGGCCATAAGCCTCATTCCTGATGAAGTGCTTGTACTCAAAATGTCAACTCTCCTTCTCCTCGGATGCTGCCTGACCGGCTGTGCTTTTTCAGCGACACACTCTTTGACTTTGATCTCCAGCATCTGCAGTCCTCAATTTCTCCAAGCAATGTTGTCAGGCAACTTTCCAAAAATGTGGGCTGATGAAGACAGTGACAGAGTGCCTTTCTAGGAATTATGCTGAATAGTTATTTTAGCAGACTCTTATTTTCAGTATGGTGTGTTGATTGATGCATAGCCCCAACTGCTCATTGAATGGAAATGTTAAGACCATAAGACCATAAGACATAGGAGCGGAAGTAAGGCCATTCGGCCCATCGAGTCCACTCCGCCATTCAATCATGGCTGATGGGCATTTCAACTCCACTTACCCGCATTCTCCCCGTAGCCCTTAATTCCTTGTGACCTCAAGAATTTATCAATTTCTGCCTTGAAGACATTTAGTGTCCCAGCCTCCACTGCACTCTGTGGCAATGAATTCCACAGGCCACCAGTCTCTGGCTGAAGAAATGTCTCCGCAGTTCTGTTCTGAATTTACCCCCTCTAATTCTAAGGCTCTGTCCACGGGTCCGAGTCTCCTCGCCTAACAGAAACAATTTCCTCGCGTCCACCCTCTCCAATTCATGTATTATCTTGTAAGTTTCTATTAGATCTCCCCTTAATCTTCTAAACTCCAATGAATACAATCATTAACAATTGTTAATGTAAATATTAAGCAGATAAAGGTAAACTCTTGAAATGCTCTTTTCAAACAAAACATTAAGGACGTGAATGAAGGTTTTGTTTTCATAAAGGATTAGTTGAAGCAATTTCAGTGTTTTGGTTTTTCTTTTCTGTATCGATGGATGCATTAATTTCAATAAACTGAAAATTTCACCTTCCAACAGGTACCTCTTGAGTTACACTTATGCTGGATTTTAAGTAAATTGGCATGGAAATGGAGGGACTAAAGGTGTTGGATGGGGGGGGCATTAGTTGGCAGCAAGTTGGTACAGGAACTATAAATGGCCACAGGAATCATTGAGGGCATATGTCAAATAGAGGTCCATGTGGGCATAATGGGCATAAAGTGACATGGGGAGCATGAGAGGACATGGGGATGGTTACAAGGGCATAGATTTTCATGAATCAAACATGGAGAGTTAGGAGTGTAATGGGAGGCGAAAGCTGAGGCAGATGTTTTCCATTTCAACCTTTATTTTTAAACTTTGAAAGAACAGTGTTAGAGACTCAAGGTCATCAGTATACCAAGGGAGTTAGAAGCCTCCTTGGTTATTCCTGGGTCACCCAAACTATTCCCATTCTAGCTTTCTTCTTTGGGAAGTCTTTGTGGTGATTTAAAAGGTTGGATTTGCAAAGCTGGGATTTCTCCTCTTACCCGACCTGAAAACAAAAATTAGGGGCAGGTTTTCTGTACAGTAACAGGCAGGAATTATCCATGTCAATTAATGGATAATAAGGGAATTGGCATGGACATGGAGGGTCTAAGAGGGGTAGGTCGGGTGCATGAGTTGGCAGCAAGTTGGTGCAGGACCTATAAATGGTCCCTCTTAAGGGACACTAACTCTTAAATACATTTAGGCAGAGACTTGACTTATCCTTGAACTCTTTACCTGAGGAACCAGACCAATTGCACCTTGACCAAGGTTTGGAAAGAGAAATATGCTACTGTGAAGATAAAACATCAGCAACATCCTTCTAAACTCAGATTTTTATCCATTGGACAAAAGGTCTGCATCATTTCATCACCCCAGGAAGAAACAAATGAAACAAAGAACTCTTGAAGTCACGAATTCTAAATACATATTATTTCTGCAATCACAATCTTTTCCTCTGTGTGTGTGTGGCTGTGTTAATGAGAGAGTATGTGCAGTCTTTTCTTTACACTTGCCTGTCCCTGATAATTAAAGTACTGAGAAGTAAAAATAATTTTATTTTAAAAAGCACTGGATTCAGACAGTAGCCATGTAAAAGTAGAATGGATCTGCTGATTATTACCTTGTCACAACCATGGCATGGGTGTGAATGAAATTATTGCCCTTTAACATGGGAAACTAATAATCCAGCTTTTTAAAAAACACAGTTGTTATAAGTACCTTAGCTGCTGAAACACTGGTCCCTATAAATACAGTGACAATGGGACGCAGTATGTTAAATTCTATGCAATGAATGAGATTTTATGCAATGAATTTACTGAAGATCATAAAGATACTGAAGATACTCAGTGCATGTTATGTTGACAATGGTTCACAGTCAGATAACAAACACACTATGCAAAATGTGAACGAGTAAAGATTACGGATTGACCTTCGAGACTTGAAATAAAATGCTGGCTACAAAATGAATAGATGGCAATAAGCCATGAACTGTTAGATTGTTTTATAAAATAAAGTGGATGCTATAAGAATTTGTAACTTGGAATGTAATGTATTTTACAGAATATAAAGTTTTTGATTTGATTTATTGTTGTCTCATGTAACTAGGTACAGTGAAAAGTTTTATTTTGTGTGCATTACAGGCGGATCATAATATACAAGGACATACGGATCATGGGATGATGGAACAGAGTGAGGAATACAATGTTATAGCTGCACAGGATATGTATAAAAGCAATACCAACATTAGATTTGAAATTTGAGAGGTCCATTCAGCAGTCTCATGATGGCATGGAAGAAGCTGTTCTTGAACTTGTTGGTATGTATGTTTAAGCTTGAGTATTAGAGTAAGGACTGAGATTGCTGCAGTTATACAGGGCCATGGTGAGGCCACACCCTAAATAATGTGTGCAGTTTTGGTCTCCTATTCTGAGGGAAGACACTCTTGTTTTTGAGGGAATCCAGCAAAGGTTCACCAGACTAATTCCCGGATGACAGGACTGACATATGAGGATAGATTGGATCAATTGGGCTTGTACCTGCTGAAATTCAGAAGAATTGATGGAAGTGGACAAGCTAGATGTGGGAAGAATGTTTCCAATGCTGGGGAAGTTCAGAACTAGGAGTCACAGAATAAGAATAAGGGGCAAGTCATTTAGGATGGAAATGAGGAAGAATTTCTTCACTCAGAGAGTTGTGAACTTGGGGATCACAGAAAACTGCTGGGGGCCAATTCATGAGATATATTCAAAAGGGAGCTGCATGTGGCCCTTGTGGATAAAGGGATAGAGGGGTATGGAGAGAAAGTGGGTGTGGGAGACTGAGATTGCATGATCAGCCATGATCATATTGAATGGTGTTGCAGGCTCAAAGGGCTTGATTGGCCTACTCCTACATCTATTTTCTGGATTCCCATATATCTTCTACCTGTTGGGAGAGGTTGAAAGAGATTATCACCGGAGTGGGAGGGGTCTTTGATGACATTGGCTGCTTTTCTGCAGAAACAAGAACTGTAGATGGAGTCGATGGATGTGAGATTGACTTCTGTAATGGTCTGGACTGTGTTCACAACTTCCTGTAGTTTTTTTACAATCCTAGGCAGAGTAGTTACTGTACCAAGTTGCTATGCCGTCAGAATGCTTTTGCTGGTATATCTGTAAAAGTTGGTGAAGATCCTTATGGACATGCCCAATTTCCTTAGCCTCCTTTTGACTTAATTTATTTTGAAATTGTGGTTGGGCATACAATCACATTTCTTTAAAGAGAGAGAGAAGCAAATCTACTAGAGGTCATAGAGTCATAGAACCATAGACATGTATAGCATGGTAACAGACCATTTGGTCCAACTCATCCATGTTGTCCCCAGATATCCTAACCTAGTCTGGTCCTATTTGCCAACACCTGGCCCATATTCCTCCAAACCCTTCCTATTCATATACCCATCTAGATGTTTGTTAAATGCTGTAATTGTACCAGCCTCCAACACTTCCTCTGCCAGTTCATTCCATACATGCACCACCCTCTGCATGAAAACTTTGCCCCTTAGGTCCCTTTTAAATCTTTCCCCTCACAACCTAAATCATTGCCCCTAGTTCTGGACTCCCCCACTCCAGGGAAAAGATCTTGTCTATTTACCCTATCCATGCTCCTCATTATTTTATAAACCTCTACAATGTGACCCTTCAGCATCTGAAGCTTCGAGGAAAACAGCCTCAACCTATTCAGACTTTCCCGATAGCTCAAACCCTTTAGCCCTGGCAACATCCTAGTAAATCTTTTCTGAACCCTTTCATGTTTCACAATATCCTTGATTTAAGGGGGAGGCCAGAATAGCACACAATTTTCTAAAAGTGGCATAACCAATGTGTTGCACAGCCGGAACATGATCTCTCAATTCCTATGCTCAATGCCCTTACCAATAAAGGAAAACATACCAAGCACCTTTTTCAATACCCTATCTACCTGTGACTCTACTTTCAAGGAGCTATGAACCTGCACTGCAAGGTCTCTTTGTTCAGTAACACTCCCCAGGATCATACCAGTAAGTATATAAGTTCTGACCTGGTTTAGCTTTCCAAAATGCAGCATCTCACATTTACCTAAATTAAACTCCATCTGCCACTGCTCGGTCCATTGACCATTTGATCAATATCCCATTGTACACTTAAGGTAACCTTCTTTGCTGTCCACTACACCTCAAATTTTGCTGTCATCTGCAAATTTACTAATTATACCTCCTACGTTCACATCCAAATCATTTATGTAAAGGACAAAAAGTCGTGGACCCAGCACCAATCCTTGTGGCACTCCACTGGTAATAGGCCTCCAATCTGAAAAGCAACCTCTACCACCACTCTCTGTCTTCTACCTTAGAGCCAGTTCTGTATCCAAATGGCTAGTTCTCCCTCTATTCCATGTGACTGAATCTTGCTAACCAGTCTCCCATAAGGAACATTGTCAAACTTATTACTGAAGTCCATATAGATCACATCCTCCGCTCTGCCCTCATCAATCTTCTTTGTTACTTCTTCAAAAAACTCGTCAAGTTTGTGAGAAATGATTTCCCACACACAAAGCTATGTTGACTATCCCTAATCAGCCCTTGCCTTTCCAAATACATGTACATCCTGCCCCTCACGATTCCCTCCAACAACTTGCCCACCACCGACGTCAGGCTCACTGGACTATTGTTCCCTGGCTTGTCCTTACCACCCTTCTTAAACAGTGGCACCATGTTAGCCAACCTCCAGTCTTTCAGCACCTCACCTGTTATTATCGATGATCAAAATATCTCAGCAAGGGACCCAGCAATCACTTCCTTAGCTTTCACAGATTTCTAGGGTACACCTGATCAGGTCCTGGCGATTTATCCACCTTTTTGCATTTTAAGATGTCCAACACCTCATCCTCTGTAATATGAATATTTTTCAAGACATTACCATCTACTTCCACACTTTCTATATCTTCCATATCCTTCTCCACAATAAACACTGAAGCAAAATACTTGTTTCGTATCTCCTCCACCTCCTGCGGTTCCACCAATAGGCCGCTTTGCTGATCTTTGAGTGGCCTATTCTCTCCCCAGTTACCCTTTTCTCCTTAATGTATTTATAAAACCCCTTTGGATTCTCCTTAACCCTATTTCCCAAAGCTATCTCGTGTACTCTTTTTGCCCTCCTTATTTCCCTCTTAAGTATACTCCTACTATCTTCACTCAATCCTTGCAATTCACTCAATCCTTGCTGTTAATTCCTGACAAGTGCCTCCTTCTTTTTCTTGACTAAAAGCTCAATTTTTATAGTCATCCAGCATTCCCCACACCTACCAGCCCTGCCTTGCACCCTAACAGTAATATACTGTCTCCAGACTCTCGTTATCTCATTTTGAAAGCTTCCCATTTTCCAGCCATCCCTTTACCAGCGAACATCCGCCCCCAATCAACTTTTGAAAGTTCTTGCCTAATACAGTCAAAATTTGCCTTCCTCCAATTTAGAACTGAATCAGAAACTTTTCTTGTCCACACGCAACAAATTCATCTCCATCTAAACCCTTAACACTCTGGCAGTCCCATTCTATGTTTGGAAAGTTAAACTCCCTTCCATTACTTCACTATTACTCTTACAGATAACTGAGATCTTCTTCCAAATTCATTTCTCAATTTCCTATTGGCTTTCTTATTTCTCAGTTCCACCCAACTAATTTCCCTGAATGTATTCCCAGGAATATCTTCCATAAGTGCTGCTGTAATGTTATCCCCTATCAAGAGTGCCATTCCCCCTCCTCTTTTACCCCACTTTCTATACTTCCTGTAGCATTTGTATCCTGGAACAGTAAGCTACCAGTCCTGTCCACATCCCTGAGCCACGTATTATGCTATCCCAGTCCTGTGTTTCTAACCATGCTCTGAATTCATGTGCCTTTCCCATTAGGCTTCTTGCAATGAAATAAATGCAATTTAATTTATCAGTCCTACCTTGTTCTCTGCTTTATTCCTACCTACCCTGACTGTTTGACTTGCTCGTTTTCCCAACTGTATCAGTCGCAGACTGATCTCTTTCCTCACCACCCACCCCACCCCAACCTTACACGTTTAAATCCTCCCAAGAAGCTCTAGCAAATCACCCTGTTAGCTTATTATTATATTGGCTCCCTTCCAATTCAGGTGCAATCCATCCTTCTTATACAGGTCACTTCTACCCCAGAAGGGATTCCAATGATCCAAGAATGTGAACCTTTCTTAGATTAGATTACTTCGTGTGGAAACAGGCCCTTCGGCCCAACAAGTCCACACCGACCCGCTGAAGCGCAACCCACCCATACCCCTACATTTACCCCTTTAACCTAACACTATGGGCAATTTAGCATGGCCAATTCACCTGACCCGCATGCTCTATCCTCCTATTCCTACCTTCACTAGCTCGTGGCACCAGGAGTAATCCAGATATTACTACTCTTGAGGACCTCTATATTCTCCCTTCAGAATCTCATCTTTTTTCCTTACTACATCATTGGTTCCAATGAGTACAATGACCTCTTACTGGTCCCACTCAGTTTTGAGAATATTCTGCACTGTCTCAGAGATATCCTTGATCCTGGCACCAGGGAGGCAACACACCATTGTGATTACTCGCTGTCAGCCACAGAAACATCTGCCTGTGTCTCTGACTAGAGAATCTCCCATCACAATCGATCTCTTGGAACCTGATGTACCCCTCATTACATTAGAGCCAGTCTTAGTATCAGAAACTAAATTCATGCTAAATTCCCCTGAGAATCCATCACCCCCTACATTTTCCAAAACAGCATACTTGTTTGACATGAGGATAGCCACAGGAAACTCCTGCACTACCTGTCCACCCCTTCTATCTTTTCAGTAGCTAACCCATCTACCTGACTGTATCTGCGGTTTATCCCCTTTCCTATAATTGCCATCCATCACACCCCCATCTCCTGTAAATTCCTCATTACCTCTAACTGCCGCTTCAACTGATTCATACGATCTGATAGGATTTGCAACCAAAGATACTTACTGCAAACATAGTCATCGGTAACATGGAAATTCTCCCTAACCTCCCACATCCAACAGGAAGAGCATATCACTCTACTAAAAGGCCATCTTTGCACCTTAACAATCTACAGACTAGAAAACACACAGTCTTACTGCTCTAAAACATTGCTCCAGGCTAACTTAGTACCCGTGTTTTATATTTTTTAATTTTAATCAAGAGACATATCTCAATAAAACATCTAAGCAAAAAGAACTCTCTCTACTCACTATCGTAGATTTACAAAAAAGAACAGCAAGGTTACACTTTAAAACTATGTACTTATCCACTCCCATGCAATGAGCTCTTCCACACAGGTTCCTCCAAGGTCAGCTGTGATTTTTGCTGTTTGTTAATGTTTCTTAGATGCACTCTGTTGTGCAGAAATACTTGAACTCAAACAGCAAAGGCATTAGCTGTACAGATTCACTGTTGTCTCATTTGATTCACTGTCCATGTGGTCTCTACCTTTGCCTCTCTTCCTCCTTTTTAAAGAGCCTTAGTTTTGATCTTTTTTCCCCAAATTTCCAACACAATGCGACAGCTTATAAAACAGTAATCAAGGAAATCAGCTCCAACACTTAAAATACCTCCAAAAAGAGGCCGCAATTTTTCCCATCCTCCATTTTGGATTACCCAGAATCCTTTTAGTGAGAGCTAACTGTGGATTCCTTTATTCTTCCCTAAATGCACATAGACTGGAACTGTGGTTGTTGAGTTCAGCGATAAGTTTTTCATTGTGCATCATTTGGCTAGCGAGAGTACAATTTGAAGTTTACAGATAATATATAACTTGACAGCATAGCAGACACACTAGTTGAATAGACAGGCACATGCGATTTAATACAGATAATTGCGAAGTAGTGTATTTTGGAATGAACAGCATGAAGAAGCTGATCTAAATGCTACTAGTTTGATTCAGGTACATAAGCAAAGGGATCCAGGGTTGCACATCAAACACTTTTGAAATTGGCAGGGTAAGATAATCAGGCATTTAGTGAAACAGAAATCTAATTGGCTTTGCAAATAGTGTTACATAACATAAAAACCAGAGGTTGACAATAAATTTATGGAATTCAAATATGGAATGTAATATTTAATTCTGATGAACTGCAATGCAAGAAGAGTGCTAAGGCCACAGAGAAGGAACAACAGGAGGCTTACCACTGTGATACTAGGACTGAGGGCCTCGAGTTAAGTAGAGAGGTTAATGAAACTAGGATTGTTCTTTTTATAGCAGAGAGGATGATGGGAAACCTAACAGATCAATTCAAAATTCTTAGCAGTTTTCACAAAGCCAGTAGGGAGAATATATTTCCATGACCAAATGGGGCAATAAATAAATCGATTTGAGGTAATTGGTATGAGAATGAAAAGATAAGTTAGGAGACTTTTCTTTGTGGGCAACTGGTTCTTAAGTTTTGAAATCCATTTCTTGAGAATGTGGTGCAGTCAAGTTTCATTGGAGCTTTCCCAAAGTATTTGGTCCTGTACTTAACTAATCAACAACATTTTGGGGTGAAAGTTGTGATGCAGGAATAAATTGGATAGCTCTTTCGAGGAGTTGGCACAGGCATAATGGACCAAATGGTGCCTGTCTATACAGAATGTGCCATGATTCTATGATTTTATCTTGGGTCTGAAGTTTTCAGTCACAACCACGGTAGTTTTATGAGGGACAATAAACGGAGGGCTCTAAGGTGTTCTCCCGTTTCATGTTTAGCCTAATTGTATTACACTACAAATTATTATTTCATTATCACAGATTTTATATTACTTAGGCCTCCCTTGAGCCAATCTGTGCAACAACAGTGTCAGTTAAAATTCCAGTGCCAACTGTATTCTAAGTCTCTGGTTGAACTCTCATCACAAACTTTGCACCAAGTGAGATGTGAGTTTTATAGCTACCTGTTCACAGTTAAATGCAGGTAGCAAAACCAATGATCAAACAGAAACATAATATCGAAAGTCAGATTTAATTGAAGTTAAACTCCCAAAAACAGTTGAGTTTAGATGTTAAAATTCAAAAGCTCTGAAACAGGTACCTGGCTTGCACAATATACACAGAATTTGGGCAATTGAAGGGTGACCAGTTGGTTTACAATACTTTTGTTGGTAATGTAAATAATATTACACTTCAATTCATAGAATTATAGAATCCCTACAGTGTAGAAGCATGTCACTCGGCCCATCAAGTTCACATCGACCCTCTGAAGAGCATCCTACCCAGACCCACCCCCTACTCTTTCCCTGTAACCCTGCTTTTCCCATGGCTAACCCATCTAATCTGCACACCCCTGGACACTTTGGGCAATTTATATGGACAATCCAACTAACCTGCACATCTTTGGACTGATTGTCTTAATTTTAACATTTGTTTTATTTGTTACTCATTTCAACTAGTTTCCAGGCCTCATATTCACCATTACATTCTGGAGGGGATAAGGTCTAATACATTTGAATTGTTTTTACAGCATACTTGTGGTCCTGTCGGAACTGGAATGTTTACTCCCCATCACGTTAACCGCCGTGCAGGGTTCATCACCCTCCAGAAATTTGTCTACTCACTGAGCAAACTTTGACACTTACCCAAATACCATCAGAATGCCTTGTCTCCTCTCCACATCCAACCCGCCAAAGGAAAGGCAATCACCATGACTGTCATCACCAGCAGAATCCCTGGACAACAACAGATGCTTTCTCACCAGCTTATTCATTAACTTTGAGCTTGAATTAAAGTTCAAAAACAGTATGAATAGAACTACTTGTGAATCCCAGAGCATGGCAAGGTCTAGTTCCTGAGAAGAGATGTCTCTTGCTGCATTTCTGATAACAGTAAACTCACAACATCGGAAATTGAGGCAATGGAAGAGACAGACTGTGTACTGTATTGTATGCATTCTGTATCATGAACAGTGTGTGATATACACTACACATTGCTGCAGGAGTTTCTCATTGCAGTACCCTAAGTCCAACCATCTTTATGTGCTTCATCAATGTCTTTCCCCCATCCTAAGGCCAGAAATTGGGATGTTTATTAACAATCACACAGCATTCAATTACATTCATAGTTCCTCAAATGCTGTCAGGAGTGGGTTGGGTGGTTTGCCTGGTTGTCTGTAGCACAGACAACATTCAAAGAGCTCAACATTTCCCAGGACAAAGCTGTCAGTTTTATTGAAACCCCTCCCACCAACTACAACATCAATTCAACTGGATTTGCCGCAGAAACACAGTGGCTATAGGAACAGGTCAGAAGCAAGGAATATCACCTCCTGACTCCCCAAAGCCTGTCCACCATCTACAAGGCACAGGTCAGGAGTGTGATGGAATATTTCCCACTTCTTGAGCGGGTGCAGCCCCAACAATACTCAAGAAACTTGACACCATCCACAGCCTGCTTGATTGGTATCACATCCACAGGCATCTGTTCCCTCCACCACCGATGCTCAGCAACAGGAGTGTGTTATTCACCAAAGATCCTCAGAAAGCACTTTCTAAACCCACAACCACTTCCATCTAGAAGGACAAGGGCAGTAGGTACATGGGAATGCCAAGACCTCAAGTTCCCCACCAAGCTGCTCACCATCCTGACATGGAAATTTATTGCTGTTCCTTCACTGGGTCAAAATCCTCGAACTCCCTTTCAAAGGCAATTTGGGTCTTCATACAACACATAGATTACAGCTGTTCAAGAAGGCAGCTCACCATCACCTTCTCAAAGGCAACTAAGGACAGGCAATAAATGCTGGCCAGCCAGCGACATTCACATCCCATGAGTGAATTAAAAAATCAAACTCCCTCGATCATCTGGGCACAGTGGTAGCAGTGTGTGCCATCAGCAAGTCATCTTTGGCAGCACTTTTCAAACCAGCTGCCACATAGATGCACAACATCAACAGATATCAGGAAATATCCCATAACCTGTAAATTCCCCATCAAAACCATTCACCATCCTGACTCAGAACCATAATAGTGTTCTTTCACTCTCCCTGGATCAAAATCCTAGAACTCCTTCCCTAATAGCAGTCTTCACTTTACTATTTCCTGGCACCATGAATGTCATCAGTGTACAAACTGCAATATTAATATGTTACATTTCCAATTGAATGGACAATCTGATTTATCTTCCACTAATAGCAAAAGTTTGTTGAAGGAGGTATTGTCCAGCTCAGCTGTATATAAAAATATTTTCACACACGTCTCTAGTGCTTTCACACCTCACCCAAGTCAATCATTAGGTGATGATTATATTCATCTCCAAGGAAATATGTGAGTGCCCTCCTGATTATCAAGGAGAAAGTGAGGACTGCAGATGCTGGAGATCAGAGCTGAAAATGTGTTGCTGCCCTCCTGATTATCGACAATGTAAGTGGTCCCAGTGAGAACATTAGCTTTTCTGCAGCAATCTTTAATAATTTCATCCAGTCTGAAAGCCATGCATTTCCCTCTGTTTGGAAGAAGCTAATGAAATTGTGAAGTTATTTCTATTTTACTCTGTTTTGCCATTTTGTGACATAGTTATGGAGAGGAGGTCTTTTTTATTGCAGAGCGGATATTACTGAAACAAATAGCCAACTTATTTCATTGTGGTACAGAGTGTCATACAACCCCACAGGGAGACACAGGGTGACATACACACACACACGCTCACATACACACATATGCATGGACATAACGTGATACACACACTCACTCACTCACAGGTACGTGGACTGACACACCTGCACAAGAACACAATGTGACACACGTACCCTCTATGCGTGGACCGCGACCAAACACATACCTGCGCAGGAACATAATGTGCTACACACACTACACACACACTCCAATGGGACACATTAGTCTGAATCTTACCAGATATTGGCCAAGGTTCACTTCTGGTAAATTTCATGGAGGGTTTCTCTCTGTGAGGCCCACTGTGTTTTCTCACATTATTATCCTGAACTCACCTCATTAACCATGCACCAAATCCCCATGGCACCGTACTCATTCCAACCAGCTACTTGCTGCAGATGGAAGTACTCAACATTATCTGAAGCCTGAGAATTGTCCCCGAGGTTGCAGATGAGGGTAATTTTATACCGTACTGTGTGTGGACAATGTCCTGAGGGAATAATGATGGACAAAGAGGCCATCTCCATTTCTCAGAACTGCCAGAGGATGCCATAGCATGGACCCTGGCAACCTGGCCCAATGTTACCTCCCAGATCTGTGCAAGCTCACTGACGTGTAGAAATGCCCAGGAATAGAAAGAGGTCAATGACCTTCATCACTTGGTTAGGGTAAGTGCCACCATCTTTTCTCTGCTGCCTCACACTCATTCTATCTCTGCTACTGCACCCACCAACCACTAACACTCACACTTTACCACTATTTCTGTTGCATTTAATATCTTCTCCCACGTGCACTTACACATCAATACCAATCTGTAATCATTTTTGAAAGAATTTATATCAATTGGAAAGGGAGAAATTATAACTTTCTTGACTCTTAAGAATACATATTATCTATCAACACTTGACCTGGAAGCAGTACCAATAGGAAAGATATTAACAAAGAGCTGCGTATATGACAGACACAAGGAGAGCTGCAACAATGCAAGTACAGTGTAGGCACATCAACAAGGATTTATAATGTAAGGGGCTAAAAGAAAGACAGAACGCTTAGGACAAGCTTATGAATTTAATAACATTGCAGCTTTACTTCAGTTTCTACAACGTTGACCAGATGATGAGTGTTCTATAAAGGAGGCTTGTTGGAATCTTTACTATCAAGTATGTAATGAATCTAACTTGGTAGGTTCTGCAGGAGTGTGTCATTTTGGGTAATAAATGCCTCAAGAGGACTGGGATAAAATGAAGCTACCATCATAGGTAACCCAAGGACAGGATGGGGAAATAGCACTTGGTGGGTAATCCAGAGACAGGCTAATGCTGTAGAAATATGGTTCAAAATCCTCCATGGTAGCTGGTGGAATTTAAATTTAGATCATAAAAAATCTGGAATTGAAATTTAGTGTCAAAAATGACAACCGTGAATCCATAATCAATTTCATAAAAACAAGTCTGATTCACTGATATATTTTAGCGGAGAAAATCTGCCATCCTTACCTTGTCTGATCTGTATACGATTCCCCATCCATAGCAATGTTGTTAATGCTTAACTTGGTCTGAAATATCTTAATTAGCCATTCAGTTCAAGGGTAATTAACACAGACAACAAATGCTGGTTCTATCAGTGATGCCTATGTCCCATCAAAGAATGAAAAACAATTTGATTGAGAGAAACATGAGATCCTGTATTCTGGAGGCAAAGGTAGAAAGATATGATATTTCACATGGTACTACATTTGTATGGGGTACAATGTGAATGCAGCAAAGCATATGAAAACACTTTTGTTGTATTTCATATTCCACATATAATTTGTAGCTGGTACCAACCATAGTTTAGATTAGAGTAGTAATTTGCATTTATTATGCATCAGTTCTAATCTGTGCAATCTTCAGAAGCCAATAGCCTAGTGGTTTTATCGCGGGACTATTAATCCATTGACCCAGGTAATGTCCTAGGGACCTGGGTTCAAATCTCACCATAACAGATTGGGGAATTTGAATTGAATAAAACAAAATAGAATTAAGAGTTTAATGATGACCATGAATCTATTGTTGATTGTTGGGGGAAACCCATTTGGTTATCTAATGTCATCCTTATCTGGCCTACATTGATTTCAGACCCACAGCAATGTAGTTGACTCTTAATTGCCCTTTGGCATTTTGGGATGGACAATAAAAACTGGCCTAACCAGCAATTACCTCATTCTGTGAATGAATTTTTAAAAGGAGAAAGTTTAATAAAAAATTGTCAGCAATTTCTTCATTTGAGGGCAATTTGGTCAAGTTTGTTGTTTTGGTTTCCTTTCTCATGGAGACTTTAACATTTGCTGTGTGTATAGTCTTTAACTGAGACTAATTTAATCACTCTGGCTGTGTCAAGGCCTAACCATCTGACTTGTAGTCTTATGGTGCTTTTCCAAGCAATACAAGCTAAAGTCTATATGCATTGCTTATGGAAAGAAAGAATTTCAGCAAATACATTGTGGGAGCTAGTCCAACAACATTTCAGTGTAAGACAAATGGGACAAGTGATGACCATGATAAATATCTTTCCAAAGCCTACAAGCTCAAATGAAGTTAATCTGACTTTAGATGGATTAACAAACAAATGAAAAAGTGAGCTAAAGCTTACAATGCTATCTCACAACACCAGCACATCAAAGAGGACAGTCATACCGTTGAGACAGATGCAAGAAATTGCATGCACACATTTCAAGAAAGCCCTTTTATTTGGTACTGAAGTGTTGGCAACACTGGCAGGGATGGTGAGCTCTCTTCCCAGAAAGACATTAGTTCTATTTTTCTGAGAACCCCCTGCTTCTCATGGTCACTCAATCTAGTGGCTGAACACAAATGACCAGATTTATTGTATTCAATCATGTGACCTCATAGAATGCTACCTGAACTCATAATCACTCAATTCACTCATCCTTTCCCGGCTCAAGTCTTCCTCTACAGAACTTGAGCTTAACAAGAAAAATGTGTTTATAGAGTCATAGAGTTACACAGCACAGAAATAGACGCTTCTGTACAACTCATCCACACTGACCAGATTTCCTGACTGAAAAGTGTTCCATTTGTCTTCATTTGGCCTATATCCCTTTAAACCTTTCCCATTCATGTACCTGTCCAAATGTCTTTTAAAAGTTGTAATTGTATCCACCTCTACCACTTCCTCTGGCAGTTCATTCCAAATGCAAATCACTCTCAGGTCCTTTTTAACTCTTTCCCCTCTCACCTTGAACCTATGCCGTCTAGTTTTGGATTCCCTTACCCTGGGGAAAAGGTCTTGGCTGCCTTTCCGCATGTACCATCCCACCAACCTCCAAATCCAATTTTCACAACCAGCAGTCTGACCCCACCACCAAACAAATGTTCCCTTCTCCACCTTATCTGCTTTCTGTAGGGACCGTTCACTCCGTGACTCCTCATCAGTCTCACATTGCCCTCCAACCCCTCCTCCATCCCAGCACCTTTCCCAGCAACTGCAGCAAGTGCAACACCTACCCCACACCTCCTCTTTCGCCTCCACCCAAGGTTCCAAACAATAATTCCAAATCCAGCAGAGATTCACCTGCACTTTCTTCTAACCTGGTCTACTGTGTCCATTGCTCCCGATGTGGTCTCCCCTACATCGGACAGACCAAGCACAAACTCAGGGCCCAGTTCGTGGAGAATCTGCACACTGTATGCTCCAATCACCACCACATTCCACTTGTCAGCCATTTCAACTCCCCCTCCCATTCTGCTGGTGATATGTCCATCCTGGGCCTCCTCCACTGCCAAAACAAAGCCACACACAAACTGGAGGAACAACATCTCATATTCCGCCATGGGAGCTTATGGTCCATTGGCCTGAACATAGAGCTTCAAACTCTCCTCACCCCTAACCTCGTCTGATATCCAGCCCTCCCTCTCCTCCCCACCTTCCTTACCTGACCTACCTGTCCACCTTCCTTCTCATCTATTCACTCCACCCTTCCCATTGACCAATCACAATAACACCTTCCCTGCATCCACCTATCACCATCCCCCTACCTTTCCTGCATCCACTTATCACTATTCACCTACCTTTTCCCCAGCCCCACTCCCCTTCCTCTATTTATTTCTCAGCTCCCACTCCACTCCCCAATCCTGACGAAGGGCCCCAACCCAAAACATCAATTTTCCTGCTCCTCGGATGCCACCTGACCCGCTGTGCCCTTCCAGCTCCTATTGACTTCCAGCATCTGCAGTCCTTACGCTTTCTTGACTGTTCATTTTATGATTTTATAAACCTCTAAATGGTCACCACTCAACCTCCTATAGTCCAAGGAAAATAATCCCAGCCTTTTCAGCTTCTCCCTATAGCTTAAACCCTCCACACTCAGTAACATGCTTGTCAATCTTGTTTGCAGCATTTTCTGTTTAATAATATTTTTCTTATTGCATTTCTGTACAAACAGAGTAAAAGAATGATATGAATTTGCGGATGAGCACAAAGTGAAAAATATTCACAATAATCATTTCCTCCAAATGCTCATACATGGCAATGACAGGAGTTAATACCTTCCCTAGAAGAGATGCACCAAATAAAATGGATGAATTCCTTATGAAGGAAATGGACATCCAGCGCAGAATAAATGCACTCAAACTAAGTAAATGGAATTTAAAGCACAGTGTGAGAGATCCAGGCAGGTGTAGGTTATGTGGTTGGGAGAGACAGTTGTTAAATAACAGATGATGAAGATCATGAGGGAGTTGATGGACAAATAGGAGTTGGTAATACAGACAGTTTCTGATATAATGTGATAACTCTGCTCTCGTGCAATCTCGTGTAATAAGAAAATCGCGCAATAGCTACACCATTTAAACCAGCTGGGCTAGAAACACATTATAGCCAATATGGGTAGGGAAAGTTCGTGTTCTACAAATAATGGCCTAAATTCTTCAATCGCATTTAAGCCAATTTGCTTTGAAGAAACATGTATTATGGCTGTGGGTTGTAAGCAGTTTAACATAGGATCTGTAATAGAAAGGGAAACAAAATAGCAACTACAGGCACATTAGTTTTATTCCCACTTCTCACAAAGTTACTTCTCAACAAAAGTTTTTTGTTGTTTTTTTTTAAACTTACTTATCTTCCTGAGCGAGCTCAGTCGTGGAGACAGCAATGGCGATGGCATCACAGCTTCATCAGATATGGAGCATGGCAGCAGCTGGCAGCCTGGAATGGGACTTTGACGGTCGGAGATCTAGTCCAATGAGGGAAGAGCGAGCCCTAGGCGGCAATGAGGGAGGTCTCCTGGGTATCTGCAGCAGTGAGAGCAGGCAACCCCAGGTCTCTCACAGAGCGGGCCAAAGCAGAGTAAAACAAGGCCTTGTAGAGAGTGTGAGCTCAGCATGGTGAAGCAATTAAGAAAAATCTTTTAACTTTATTTCTTTATTTTTCTGTTTGATCCTAAGAAAGACTGTAATGTTTTACTTTTACCTTTTTTTCACTTTATACCTAAGATTTTGTGCCTAGGTTGATGGCTTCAGGAGTGACGACACCATATACTTTTCACTGTGCTCCTGTACTTCATATATGAGTATACGTGACAATAAAATCTAATTCTAATTCTGATTCTGATTTTAAAAATGTTCATCCAAGTATTAGAACGTGAGGATCATCTCTGCCTCATTAGCCCAGTTCACGTTGGTCAGCATGGAGATATTTTTCAAAACTGCCGCAGAAATCTGCCAGAGCTTTTCAAGGAAGTGACAACTCATGCCCTATGACTGCTGGATGCTATAAATCTAAAATAAAAACAGAATATGATGCAAATACACAGCAGATCTGGAAACAGAAACAGAGTTAGTGTTTCAGGTTGACAATTTGTCATCAGAACAGGTCATGTTACAAATGGAACCAGTTTTAATCTCATGAAAGGGGGTAGGTGAAGAAAGTAAAAGCAAAGGGAAAGGCCTCTGGGTGGAAGTCAAAAGAGTTGAAATGAAATTCAAACAGGCATTGCTAGAGAAACTCAGCAGGTCTTGTGGCATCTGAGAGGAGAATAACAGAGTTAATATTTTGAGGCCAAAATGATTTTTTCGGGAGAGTTACTCTGATGCTTTCTGTTTATTTTTCAGATCTCTGGGATTTGCAGTACTTTGATATCATTTGAGAGCGGCTATAAAGCAATTTTCTGATAACATGGGACCACACAGGAACAGAACTATCGTGTTATATCAGAACTGACTGCATTACCACCTCTTAGATGCTCATCAACTGCAGTACATCTGCAAAGCTGATGGCAGGTTCAAAAAGCTGGTCACACTGAAACTGAAAGGCCTGGAAGCAGATGGAAACGGGTGAAGGCCAGGTCATCCAGGAGGAACTGCAGGAGACCCCTGGATCTGTTTTGGAAGTTGGTGGGGGCACTGGTCCCTCAAAGGAGTGCAGACAGAGTCACGCTAATGGCCTTGAAAGCTCGACTATATAGGAGTGAAGGAAGCAGAAAAGAGGAGCAGTGGTGATAGGGGATTGATCAGTTTGGGAAGGGGGCAACTGTGTCTATGGCTGTACATGTGGCTCTAGGATGGAATGTTGCCTCCCCATTGCCAAAGTCAAGGATGTCACAAAATATCTGCAGGATATGTTTTGGAAGTAGAATCTTCACAATGTAGAAATAATAGTCTACATTGGTACCAATGACTTGGCCAGGATGAGAGATGTGGTCCTCTAATCAAAATTAAGGGAGTCGGGTACAGAATTAGCACATTAGACTTCAAATGTGCTAATCTCTGGATTATTCCTTATTACAAAAGAAGTACAAAGATATATTTATAATGCTGACAAATGTGTGGCTGGAAAGGAAATACAAGAGGGCCGTCTTTACATTCCTGGGACACTGGGATTGTCTCTCAGGGAGATGGTCCTTGTATAAGATAGGCAGGTTACATCTGAACAGAGTTGGAACTGAGGTCCTTACAGGGCGTTGTTTTGCTGTTGGGAAAGCTTTGTGGGAACATTGAGAGAATATTAAAAAGGACTACCAGTTGCATAAAACACTTAGAGAGGGGATGCTTTCATAAAGAGAATAGAAAGTCAATGGGTGAGGTGGGAGTAATGGAAAATGGAAAATGTAAATCAGGGTTACTGTGCATATATGTGAATACATGGAATACAGTTAATAAACCTAGGGAGTAACAGGTTCCGATTATTAGAATATGACGTTGTGGAGAGAACAGAGATGTGGAAGAGTAGCAAATATGATGTGAGCATTTTACAAAGTGAGTAGCTAGGATATGGAATAAATTGCCTGGAAATCTGGTGGAGGCAGGTTCAATTGAGGCATTCAATGTGTTTCATCTTCCAATATTCAAGAGTATTGGGGAAAAGCTGGCAAGTGGCACTCACTCATAATGTTCATTGGAGAGCTGCAGACAGCATGGGCCAAATAGCATTCTTCTGTGCTCTAACAAATCTGTGACAAAATAGTACCAGATCAAAGGAAATGGTATTGGGAGAAATTTCCAAAGAGCTGTGTCTAGAGGAGGTGTGAATGTCAGAATGATGAACAGCTGCTGTCTGAATGCAAATACAAGGAGGACGAAAAACAAAACTACAAAACACAAGGAACAAAATGGATGCAGATATGATAATCTGAAATGGTGAGGCCTGAAACTGTGAGAAGCCTAATTTAAAGATGAGATGCTATCCCTTGAGATTATATTGATCTTCATTAGAACACAGGAATCCTAGAATGGTGAGTCAGTGTGAGAGCATGGCTTAGAATTAAAGCTAAGTACTCTGAACGTCAAGATAATACATGTTTCGTCTCGTAGTCTTTCTTCTCCTGTTCCATTGAGTTCAGCTGGTACAACATTGGCCATCTCAATTTCTCTGCCCCCTTCACCTGCACCCCCCCCCCCCCCTTTTTAAGCTGTTTCCCCCGCGCTTGCTGTGCTTCCAGAGATCTCCGATATAAATCTTCAATATCACAATTTGCTGAATAATAGTTTTAAATATCTTCAGTTATTACATCTGCTGTTAATCACTACCTTTATAGTTTGGTGACATCCTTCTTACTAATTCCTCTGTGAAGATACTTGAACTTTTACTTTCCTGCATATTATATATGCTTTTATTTAATGTGAGGAATATATACTGGTCTACTCGATATTTATAGATTTACATCAAATTAATTTAGCTTTAACCTTCTTTCTTGTCATTCTGAAGAAATCATATTGAACTCAAAATGTTGGCTGTTTCTCTCTTCAGTGATGCTGCCAGACTACCTGAGCTTTTCCAGCTATTCCTATTTTGATTTTAAATTTTCAGCATCCATAGTTATTTGCTCTCATTTCTCATCTAAAACGCTTCCATCTAGTAAGATTTGACAACTACTTTCCTTGAGTCTTCACTGATGTTAGAATGTCGAAAAGTCTTTCAATCTGATGTCAATATCACTGTGGCATTGTTTTTCAATATGGCTCAGATCTGATAACACAATGGTCACTCATGTACAAATGTGCCCTAAACTACACAGAGATCAGAGATTGGATTTCTCCCTTCCAATCTGTTAAAGATTTTAACTAGTAGCTTTCCTCCATATTTTGTTTTGTCCCTTCTTATTGTTCAACTTTTAAAGCTTTTGCAATGCTTTGGTTTATCATTTATCTTTTCATTTCTTTTTTTAATTTAGTACAGTCCTCAATTTCATAGGTAGACCATGGTCAGTTCATCCTTTCCTAGAATCTTTCGCCCTCATTGGGATAAATGTTTCTTCTTGCTAAGGCTGATTGGAAGGAAGATCAAAGTGACAAGAAAGTATAGGTTGCACTGCCATGCCCTTGGATGGGTTTGAAGAATATCCTTACTCCCCAATTCATCCGAAATTCCAAATTAATTCTGTGTCAATGAAGTTTCTCAAACAGCTATCACTTGCTGTAGATGTGGTCACCATGGATCCCACTCACATTCACTCACATACTACAGCTGCAATGCAGCACCTTAACTGTACTCTTCAGCTGCATAGCTGTCTCCTGATTTAAATCATTTGGACAATCAAAAGAGACATGGAAGAAATACCCAACTATCACCAATCATGGGCCTACTCTTCTCTTTATGAAGTGCTGTCTCTGTGCTCTTACGTTGTTTGAGAAGCTGCTAAACCCACTCTCTCCTGCTGTTCAGGAAGCTGCTGATTACACTCTCTCTCTCTGTCTCTCTCTGTCTCTCTCTCTCACTCTCTCTCTCACATGGTCATTATGAAGCTGCTGTCCTTTTACTCCAAATGGCAGGGAATAGCCTGTTCAGAGAACTTGTCATCTTCTATTGTTTTATTGTACTCAGTTCTTTTCTAATTCTTTAGTGGGATGCAGGCATTTTCAGCAAAACCTTTGACAAAATGGAAATCAGCATTTTAGAAATGTAACGGTCCATCTTAATAAAGCAACCCTTCCTACTAACCTGTCCATTAACTGAAACTTGCATCCCTTTAACTGAAATTTAAGACTAAAGTTTCACCTGTTTTGAAAATATTAATTAGTTTGAGTTTGTTCCTGAAAACGTCTGCTGGCAAATCAGCACTTTATCGCTAAAATTTCCATCACTTATGTTTTAATATTCCTTCTGACATGAACCAAAACAAGTTCCTACATTAATTGCCTTGATCTCTGTGAGCTGATCCAAATGAGATGCAATTTTGGTTAATCATGGCCTGGTCTCCTGAGCAGATCTCATTGTGCCTGTGCTTAATCCTTTTGGGCTATCCAACTAATCCCACACCCTACTCATGCCCCTTGCACAGTAGAATTTTCTTTTCAAGTACTCAACAAACTATCTTCTCAATGTTATTTTTGAGTCCACCTCACCATTCTTTCAAGCCATTCCTGGATGTTCAAATGTACACTTCTTCATGCTGCTTCTGATTTTCTATCCAATCACTATCAATCTGTGCCCCCTGGTTACCAATCCTTCTGCCAATGAAAACAGATTCTCCTTATCTGTTTTACGATAACAATTCATTATTTTGAACGTTTCTATCAAATGCCCTCTTTAACTTCTGTGCTGTGCGAGAAAATCTTACCACAGTTCTTCATCCAGAGCATTATTCCAGTCAACATTTTCTACATTTATTCCTAAATATTAATATCCTTCCCAAAGTGTTCTGCTGAATGCCGTACTCCAGCTGACATCCAACCAGAGTGTGATGAAATGTGAAGGGGATCCTTTGTTTTCCGAAATTATTCCTCTGTTAATAAAGTCTTGAATTTCATTTGTTTTGTTTTTGAACAGATTTCTCAACTACTTCTGTTACCTTCAAAGATTGTTGTGCGTACAACCCCGGCTTTTCCATTTGGCAATTGAATTGGCATTTTAATATTGGGCTTATTTTGACACCCTTCATTCTTCTGTGTTTGTCACATGCCTGGCTATTTCACCATCCGACTTACGTCCTCCAAAGGCTGTTACTATCCTCGTCATTGTCGTCTCCATTTGTGAGGTTTGCATTGTCTGCAAGTATTGAAAGTTTACTCTCTGTAGCCAAAGACCAGGCAATGGATGTCTAGCAAAAAGAGCAGAGGCTCTAATACCAATGTCAAGAACATGCCCCTCCAGCCTGAAAAAGCTTCATTCACCTCAACTCCCAGCTTTCTATCCCATAGCTAATTTTGCAACCATGCTCCCACTATCCCTTTAATCCCATGGGTTCTAACTCTGCTAACAAGTCCATCATCTGATGGTTTGTCAAAGACCTTTTTAAAGGTTGTATGAACAACCACAAATCTTGTTTAGCAAAAAGGATTTGTCTTTAATAAATCAGCGTTATCTTTTATTTAATGCGCTAGCCTTTCCAAACAGAAATTAATTTTATTCGTATTGATGAGCACGATTTTCTGCTCCCAGAGGAGTGTGAGAATTTAATCTGGCAAGTGTCCAAGATTCAGATAATCGGCATCGAGATAGACTTTAGCAATTAAATTACCCCTCCTCAAAGCTGAATGAAGCTTTTTGCCACCAGGTACCAAGAACCTCATTAATTCTACAACACCCTGGAATTAACTCAGCCTTTGCAATTAACTTCTTCCCAATTGGGATATTTGACGCTTCAGATACTTGACTCTACATAACAGGTATATTGCTGGTGATTTTGCCTTCAGTCTGGGTTAATTGTCTCCTTCTAGCAAAACACTTTGTAAATGTTCATTGTCTTCATTGTTACTATAACTGCGGTATGCAGGTCGCAGGGGATTAAAGCATGATGTGTTCCCGAGCCTTCACGGAAACCAACCAGAGAACACCAACAGAGCAGCTTGTGCTTCAGAAGTGGCAACTTCGCACAGAACACAAACAAGCAGCTTGTGGCTGTAGGGCACAGTAAAGCATCAATGTAGAATGAGGCACACATGTGGCTAAAGAGCTCAGTGCTTTGCCAAGATCAGAGGAGCCAAGAACCTGAATGTCATCACAAGACCAATAGCCACAGCCACTATGTCCTGTAGCACCCTGGGCAAATGATGTGTGGAGAAATAAATCTATACTGTCTGCATTGGCTTTACTATAAATAAACATTATCAGTGTCCTCGACTGTGAAACAAAATGTTTGTTCAACTCTTTGCCATGTCCTGGATCCCCATTATTACTTCTCCAGCTTCTGTTCTCTAAGTTTGTTTTCATATATTTAAAGAAGCACTTAATGTCTATTTTTATATTACTCGCTGTCTGTTGTCATTCTTTATTTTCTTGCAATTTATTAATTTTTTTGGTAATTTCCCTATTTTTAAAGCCATTTTGATTCGATGATTCATTACTAATCTTTGCTAGGTTGTATGTGTTTTGCTTATTCTATTTTGATACTGGCCTTAACTTCTCCAGTTAAGCATGGTCAATTTAACCCCCCTTCCTAGAATGTTTTTTCTCATGCGAGTGTAGAGTGTATCACGGCTGTAAGTTATGAGCATTCTTTTATCAACCATCTTTTTTGACAAATGCCTTTCCCAGTCTGCCCCGTCCAACTCTGCCCATATTCATTTATAATTGCCCTTAATTAAGTCCAGCACAATTGTTTCAAACCCAAGCTCCTCACTCTCAAACCGAATGCTAAATTCTACCATGATATGTTCATTGGTCCCTTATTCTGAGTTAATTTATTAAATCTGCCTCATTACACATTACCAAATCCAACATAGCCTGATTACTAGTTGGATTCACAACATATTGTTCTTGGAAACTGTTCGGAATATATTGACAAATTCCTCCTAATGGCTACGATGGCCGATCTTTGGATTTTCTTAATCGACATGAAGGTTACAGTCACCACAAGTAATGTGCTAACATTTTTGTATGCCTCCCTTATCTCCTGATTTGATCACTGTTCCATACAGTAGCTGCTGTTTGGAGTCTATAGGCTATACCCATCAGTCTCTTCCCCTTATTATTTCTTACCTTTCACCATATAGATCCTGCATCATCTGATTGAAGATAATTTCTTGCCAATATATTAATTCAATCTTGTACTCACAAAGACACCCACCCTCCATCTGTCACTTTCTGACAATGCTTTTGAAAGGTCACATACCCCTGAATAGAATCATAGAGTCATAGAGTTGTACTGCATGGGGACAAACTCTTCAGTCTAATGTGTCCATGCCAACCAGATATCCTAAGTTAATCTAGTCACATTTGCCAGCCTTTGGCCCAAATCCCTCTCAACCATTCCTATTCAGATGTCTTTAAATGTTGTAATATTACCAGCCTCCAACATTTCCTCTGGTAGCTCATTCTTTACATGCACCACCCTTTAGATGAAAAAGGTGCCCCTGAGGCCCCTTTTATATCTTCCTCCTCTCACCTTAAACCTATGCCTCTCAGTTTGGCTTCCTCTGCCTTCAGAATAAGACCTTGTCTATTTATCCTATCCATGCCCCTCATGATTTTATAAACCTCTATAAGATCACCCAGCAGTCTCCAATTCTCCAGGGAAAATAGCCCTAGTACTGGGAGCAGCACGGTGGCTCAGTGGTTAGCACTGCTGCCTCACAGTGCTAGGCACCCAAGCTTGATTCCAGCCTTGGGGTACTGTTTATGTGGAGTTTGCACATTCTCCCCATGTTTGCATGGGTTCCCTCTGGGTGCTCTGGTTGCCTCCCCAATCCAAAGATGTCCAGGTTAGGTGAATTGGGCATTACTAAATTGCCCATAGTGTGGGTTAGGTGCATTAGTCAGCGGTAAATGTACAGTAATGGGATTGGGGAATGGGTCTGGATAGGATACTTTTCAGAGGGTTGTTGTGCAAAATGGCTTGTCTCCACAATGTAGGGATTCTATGATTCCATGATACTCAGCCTCTCCCTATTGCTAAAACCCACCAAACATGGCAGCACCCTTGTAAATCCTTTCAGAACCCTTTCAAGTTTAGTTAGTTTCCAATTTCAATCTCCTTGTTCTATCTGTAAAATCATACTGATTATTCTTTATTTGTGTAATTAGTTCATTTATTTATTCTGAATAATATGTTCATTCAAGTAAAGAGCTATTAATTTTGCTTTTTTTTATTCTCAGCTCCCTTTTTGACTCTATTTGCTGCTTCTTTTTATACCAGTACACTCTATCATTTGGTGTACCACCCTGCATGCCATTGTCACTTTGGTTATCCTGCAATGTTGCCACATCCTTTTGCTTTGCAAGCCTATGTTTACATCCTTCCTGAACACTCTGAATGTAATTCATTTACAGTCCTAGTTATTTGATTCACCAGAACACTGGTCCCAGCATAAAAGCCCGCCCTATCAGGACAGTCCCCTGGTACTCGTGCCAGTGCCTGACGAACTGAAGCCCATTTCATCCAATCAATCTTTAAATCATTTAACTCCTTTTAATGCATTTAACACCTCTACTTTACCTCCGGTATGCTAATTTGCCATTGCTAAGGAAGCAATCCTGAGATTATCACCCTATTAAAAGGACGTTCTGCATTTTAGTTTAGCCCCTAACTGTTCAAAATCTTTCAGCGGAACCTTCTTTCCATTCTCCTCAATGTCATTAATAACTTTGTGGATAACAGCAACAGGATTCATTTCTCCCAACTCCACGTAACTCTTCAGCCTTAAGGAGATGTCCTTAACCCTGACAACGGATAGGTAACACCGCCTTTAGGATTTAAATGCATGGCTGCAGAGAACAGTGTCCATTCCCTCTAATTATACAGTCCCCTGCCATTACTATCTTTCTATTCCCCCCTCCCCCAAATTGAATAGATCTGTGTACCATAATGTTGCCGTCAAGCTTCTCATCCTCCGTACAGGTGTTATTCTCATCCACACCCTTGAAGACCCTTATTACTGTTGTATAATTGCAGGGACTGAGACTCACTGAAAGCTATCCTTTGGGTCCCTATACCTGTTTCACCTACAATCACATTATCCTGCCCTTGATCACAGGCCAAGTTTGAATTACCTAACTTAGGAAGTCTGCCTGCCTCTTAAAGAAGGGCTTATGCCCAAAACATCAATTCTCCTGCTCCTCGGATGCTGCCTGACCTGCTGTGCTTTTCTAGCTTTTCCAGCACCACACCTTTCAACTCTTGAAGCAAAATGTGCACATAATATTCTCCTCCCTGATGCAGCGCAATGTCTGCAGTTCAGATTCTAGATCCTCAATCAGATCCAACATTACACAAGTATTTGCACTTGTTACAAATATGTTCACTGTAGATTATCTGCTGATTAAATTACCTGTAGATTATTGATATCCAGCAACTCCTATATCCTGCAACTGCAACATATCCTGCCGTTTCTGTTAAGTTATTAATTAAAATCACTCCAGTATCCCTGTTATTTTCACTTTATTGTACTTTTCCATTTTTTATAGCATGCTTATGCAAATCTTGTAACTAACCATGTCTTTGAAAGAAAAGAAAAAAGACAAGAGATCTGAACGTAAACTGAAAACTTGAAATACTCAACAAACAGCTGCTTTGCTCAGTCAAAAAACGACCATTCTTTCCTTCCTTTGCTGAATTCCTTGAAACACTTTGCTTCTGCACTTTATTATAACCCTACTTAAAGATTGCAACCGCTAACTTTAAAACTGCCAAATTTCTCTTTAAGCAAACTACAAATTACTTTCTAAACAACAAATTGAAGACATAACACTTGCGTACCCAGTAAAAGCATGCACTCACTCCAAGGATGATCCAGATTCCTGATGTACAGCAGTGTTCATTCACTTCAAAGTAACAAAAGTAGAAAATCCAAACTGGTCATATAACCCTCAAGGGTAGAAGCAGCAGCCAAGATACAATAACATTTCCAAAAGTTTACACTATACTGAAAATAGAAGAAAATAATGATTCTTCATAAACTGAGTATCTCCAAGCTGACCAAGTCCATATGGTGGATTCAAAGCCATGCTATCAACAGAGGATATTCATAACTTCAAGTTCTGTTGGAAGACAGTCACATGTTGAATAATGAAAATAGCTACCTAAATTCAAGCGTTCAGGAACAGCACAAAATTCACAAAACAAGCACGGAAACAAGTTTTAACCAAAAATACAAAAGGAACACTGGACACAGAGGTGAAAGTATGCCAGAAGTGCACAAGTTAGAATATAAAGTATAAAGATAAGGCAAAGATTGGAGAACACAGCTGAAGACATATTCAGTGTTCCCATTGTCATGAGATTACTTAAACATTCTTCTCCATCAATAGTGTCTAAAAATACAAAACAACAGTAGAAAGATGCAAATGAGATCCAACAACAAAAATTAGAAGTTCACCAATGTCTTATTGGAATTCAAATTTTTCAACAAAGTATGCAGCTACTGTACACAGACCAAGGGATTGTTGAATTAGTTAACCAAGCTGTATAAACATTGACAGTACGTGAGAATTGGGACATGGTGTATGGTCAACCATTTTGGACCTGAGTGAACAGGAGTAAGAAGATCCCAAAAGAGATGGAAAGTGCACGAAAATCAGTTGCATGTAAAAGTCAATTTTAGAATTCATTGCTTAGAATTGATGCCCTACACATAGCAGTGATAAGCATCAATAGATCAATTTGTCTTGCATGATTGTGATTTTTCAGTCACTTAGCAAGAAATATCATTGGTGATGGCCTTTACACCACTTGAAGTGTTCCAAAAAGCCATCTTGGATAAAATGGTCACAGTGTGAATCACTGCGACGAGATGGCAGAAAATACAAACTGGTGGAGCCGGACTAGGTGTAGCAAACAGTATCGGTATTGCAGCCAGGCCAGGAAAACAAACAAGCTGGTGGTGACCAATCACACCCACTTCACAGCTGACCTGAACACCAAGATCCATGTCAGAAATGTGGTACAAAAGGTTACTGGGCTCATGTGTGCAAGAAAACTAGCTGTAATAATGCTGCCAGAGGATAGAACAGGGTGCAACCAAACAGAAGAGAGGTGCAGTATGATGGCAATAGCAACAAGGAATACATCAGGGACCTGTGCAAAGGTAAACTGATGCACACAATATAGAGTTGGACAGCCTTGAAACAAGATCCAGAGTGGAACGATTTCTAAACAGAGATAAACAGGCTACAGACTGGCAGAGTTCACAGTCTACATGTTCCTGTGAAGATGGAAAGCAAGTTTGACAGGAATAGGGAACCCTGTATGGCAAGAGGTATTGAGGCTTTGACCAGAAAAAAGAAGGGCATGTGGCTTGGATACGGCAGCTGGGATCAATGGAATCCCTGGAGGTGTACGAGAATACAGGAGTTTACTAAAGGAGGAAATCAGATGAAAAGGGGGCATGAGATAGCCTTGGCGAAGAATATTAGGGTGAATCCAACTAGGTTCTAAATTATACTAAAGGAAGAAGAATAACTAGAGAGACACCAAAGTGGACATGCACGTGTAGAACTGCAGGAAATGGGTGAGGTCTTCAATAAATATTTCTCCTCTGTGTTTACCATGAAAAAAGACATGAAGATTTGCAAACTTGGGGAAGTTAGTGGTCATACTTTGGGGACAGTCCAGATCATGGTAGAGAAGGTTTTGGTATGAAGGTGGATAAGTCAAGAACACTGCAAAGGGCGAGAGAAGAAATTACAGGGGTCTTGGCTGATACTTTTACATCATCGTTAGCCATGACAGAGGTCCCAGAAGATGGGAGGGTAGTGAATGTTGCACCCTTATTGAAGAAGGGCTGCCAAGAGAACCCTGGGAACGATAGACCAGTAAGCCTCATGTCTGTGGGAGGCAAATTACTAAAGAAGATTCTGAAAGGTAAGGTACACATGCATTTGGAAAGCCAGAATTTGATTAGGTGAAGTCAGCATGACTTTGTGTGTGGGAGATCATGCTTCACAAATTTGTTAGAGGTCTTTGATGAAGTGACCAGGAAGGTTGATGAGGGCAGGGCGGTAGATGTAGTCTATGTAGATTTCAGATTAAGGTTCCACAAAGTAGGCGGCTCTGGAAGGTTAGATCGCATGGAATCCTGGAGGAGCTGCCAAATTGGATACACAATTGGCTTGATGGTATGAAGCAGAGGGTAATAGTGGAAGGATGTTTGCCAGACTGGAGGTCTGGAACTAGTGGAGTGCCTCAAGGCTCGATGTTGGGCCCATTGCTGTTTCTTGTCTAAATTAATGATTTAAATGAAAATGTTCAAAGCATGATTTGTAAGTTTGCAGATGACACTAAAATAGGCGGTATTTTGGACAATAAGGAAGGTTGCAGCAGGACCTTGATCAGCTGGTGAAGTGGGCTGAGGAATGGCAAATGGAGTTTAATATCGGTAAGTGTGAGGTCTTGCATTTTGGAAAGTCAAATCAAGGTAGGAGTTTCATGGTGAATGGTCGGGCCTGAAGGGGTGTAGTGGAACAGAGCGATTTTGGATTTCAGGTTCACTGTTCTCTAAAAGTGGAGTCTCAGGGTGACAAGGCAGTGAAGAAGGCTTTTGACACACTGGCCTTCATCAGTCAGGACATTGAGTATAGAAGCTGGGAAGTTATGTTGCAGTTGTACGGGATGCTGGTGAGGTCACACTTAGAGTATTGTGTTCAGTTTTGGCCACCTTGTTATAGCAAGGATGTTATCAAACTGGAAAGAGTGCAGAAGAACTTTACAAGGATGTTGCCATAGCTCAACGGTCTGAGTTATAAGGAGAGGTTGGACAAGCTGTGACTTTTTTCTGTATAGCGCAGGAGACTGAGGGGGATCTTATAGAAGTGTTTAAGATCATGAGAGGCATGGAAAGGGTGAATGCACTCAGTCTTTTTTCCCGGGTTGGGGAATCGAGGACTAGAGGGCATCAATTTAAGTTTAGAAGGAGAGAATAAAAGGGAACCTGAGGGGCAATGTTTTTACACAGAGAGAGTAACGCATATGGGATGAGCTGCCAGCTGAAATGGTAAATTAACAACATTTAACATCATTTAAAAAGACTTTCCACAAGGGTAATAGAATGCACTGTGAAGACAAATTCAACCAATTCAAAACTCTTTCCACAATCAATTTCATTCGCTCAAAGAGAACTGGCAAATATACACTTAAAACCCAGAAGATGTGGAAGTGAGTATAAATATCTCAGCAGTCTGAATTCTGAAAGACAATGTCTTAGGTGTTGGATCTCAGTAATACAACTGAGAACTGCTAAATTTTGGCATATAATGGATCACCAGTTCCTTCTATTACTACACTAACACTGCAATGCAGCCAAGACAATTCAGCTTGCAAACCAAATATTCTACCTGGTAAACATGGTTGCCATCAGGGGCTGGACTACTAGTTTGTAAAGGTCTCAACATTTTTGCCCTTCAAGTACCCATGGCAGCAGGAGAGACCAAGAACACTCTGATCCTAGACTTCCTAAGTGGTTGCGAAGATCAAGAAGGTACAACGCCTCTTCTTCCTCAGGTGGCTTAGGAAATTCAGCATGTCCATACGGACCCTCACCAACTTTTATAGATGTACCATAGAAAGCATTCTATCCGGCTGCATAACAGTCTGGTACAGCACCTGCTCTGTCCAAGACCGTAAGAAACTACAGAAGTTTGTGCGTACAGCCCAGAACATCATGGAAGATAACCTCCCATCCATGGATTCCATTTACACTTCCCATTGCCACAGAAAGGTTGCCAACATCATCAAAGACCCCTCCTGACCCACAACGCTTCCCACCTCTTCCATAAGGCACAAGATACACACGCATCAGCAGGTTCAATAACAGCATCTTCTTTGCCATTATTAGACTTCTGAAAGGACTCTCTAACTTCAAATAACGTTGATCGTGCTTTGTGCACCTCTTGTGTAGCAGTAACCTTGTATGACCCGCTCTGTCTAAGTACTTTATGATCCGTACGTCCTTGTTTGATATGATCTGCCTGTCCTGCTCACAAAATAAACTTTTTGCTGTATTTAGGTACATGTGACTACAATATATCAAATTAAATCAAACTGTTGAGTCAATCAGGATTTACAATGCAAGTTTGAAAACACAGAAAGCATTAAAGGCCTCTATTGTACCTCAGGGACATGCAATTCTTTCAGTCCATGCTCCCAGGGAGTGCAGCACTCAGAAGCGAGTAAAGCTCAAGTACAAACAGGATGATTTGGAATACAGCAGTATTACAAATAAAGATGCAGATGTTGCCCTGGGTCTACAAAATAAACAGCATGCATGCTGACGTGGAAGATCTACTGAGAGTTGATCTATTGCATTATGAACAGAACAAATGTGATCAGTTCAGTCAGAAACAGCTAATGACTCACAATGGAAGGATCTGTGGAAATGTATCATTAAAGGATGACCTGACATGATAAAGGAGCGAAGAAGATATTGTTGACATTGTAGAGATGATCTAAGTATCTCCAGGTGAGTTACCTTCAAGGAAAACAAATATTTGGTGCCCTCAGCTCTCTGCTTGGAATAATTTTAACAACATCCTAATATATGGGAATACAGCAGATGAGACAACTAGCACAGGATACTGTCTATTGGGTAGGGAATCGATGGTGACATCAAAGCACTCATGAGAATGTGCAATGTGCAATGCACACCAGAGCCAACAGTCACACGACACACAGAACATTTACACCTTCCTGAAATTCCATCAGCTTTTTGGACCAAAACCATCATAGATCTCTTCACTGTGAATGGGAGATGGCTTCATCTTAGTCAGTGATTACTATTTCTTTCAATTTCCATTTGTCAGACAGGAAAATAACATTTCAAATGTCCATGGGAGACACATTGAGTGCATCTGAAGATATCATTTCTGACAATGAGTCAAAGTATACTGGCAGATGTTTCAGGAATATTATCAATGAAGCAATGTAAAATAATTTGCCTTGAAGAGTAAGATAACAAACTAGGATTTTCATGTCACCATGTTGCACTTCAGAGCTACACCTGGATATAGAGTTACCATCGCCAGTAGAGATTATGTTCTGTAGGTAAGTGAGAATGATCCTGCCAAGCCACCAAGTATCTAAATTTTCTGAAATGCAAGATATGGAGTGGCGGATTGGCTCAATTCTTAGCAATGCTGCCTCACAGCACTACGGACCTGGGTTTGATTCCAGCCTCAGGTGGCAGTGTGCATGCAGTTTGCACATTCTCCCTGTGTCTGCTTCAGGGAAGGAATTAACAAAGACCTGAAGCTTTGTTTCTGAATGCATGTATATAGAAGGCTCATTTACATGCTGAAGAGCAATGTTTTGGAGTGATTTTGGTTTTGGATCAACTTCTTTCCTTCGACTAGGATTTAACTGTCTGTATGTTTCTAAAAGGCTTTTGGATTTGCTTCTACCTTAGCTGCTAATCTGTTCTTTCCTTTTGGCTTCTCTTTCTGCTTTTTAGATTATTTGCTGGACTTTGTGTCTTCAACTCAGTTCTTCAGTCCATTTTGAATGTCATAAAGTTTCTGCTCTCATCTTTACTTCGAACTTTTCATCATCCAATGAGATTTTGATTTGGATGGTCTATCTTTCCTCCAGGAATATACTTACTCTATACCCAGAGCTTTTCTTCTTTGAAGGCCTCCCATTAATTAAATAGAACTTGAATCCATTTTTAAACTTCATGCACTTGTGCCAGATACCTTTTCAGCTCACTGAAATTGACCTTCTCTTTCAAAATTATTATGTTTTCTTGTATCTTGTCATGTTCTGTAATTTTTCCATAACCCTGTGTCGTAAACCTCACTTTCTCCAAATGCTCTTCCACTTAAACAGATGGCACCTTCTTCCTTTCCATCTCCAGAATGGGATCCAGAACTGCTCCCTTCCATTTTTGGTTGGTTAATCACTGATCAAGAGAGTTCATATGCACATTTCCAGAATTCCTCTCCCTCTTTGCATGTTATGCTGTAAGCATCACAGCTTGAATTAGAATTGTTATATCTCACCCATCATCCCTATTATCACTATAATTCACTTTACAATGCCCTGCACAACATTACTTCAAGTTAACATCATATTCCAATTAGAACCCTGCATTAAATTGCATTACTACCATTTTGAATTAACATTGCCAAAGCAGGAGAACTGCAGAATTTTGGTCTGACTCATGTTATATAGTTCAAAATGAAGCTCTAGTATATTCATTTGCAACTGTTGCTGATTTTGTTTCACTGACTGCCCATTCCTCCCTGTCTTGGAATTAAGTGTCTCTTATTGTCACTACTTCCAAAGCTCTTGTGACAATTTGTGTCTGCAATTCACTAGTGTGTCACAATTGTCAATTACGGATGGGCAAGAAATACTGACTCAGGTAGTGAAGCCTGTATTCCAAATCTAAATAAAAACAAGGTCTGATGTCCTTTAGTGCGAGATTTAGTAGCTCGGAGCAGATCTAAAGTTGGTGACCTCTAAATGGCTCCAAGTGTCATGTGCGGGTGAATGTAAGCATTATGTAGGGAGAAGAGCTTCAGATTCCTGAAGTAGCATTGGGGTTGAAAGGAGCCATTCAACAAAGTCAGGATAAATGTCCTCAACAAGTGGGTATATCTAATTATTTTGGAAGGTAGTGTTACGACATTAGGATTGACATTTATGCACACACTGCAAATCTATCTTTGCCTCTTATTTGCTGTCTATGAGATCAATTATATTTGTGAATTACCATTTACTTTGGTGCTTTTCTCTCCCAGTCCTCTCTCTACTTTATTTCTCCTTTCTCGGGTCAATCCTAATGTCGTAACACTACCTTCCAAAATAATTAGATATACCCACTTGTTGAGGACATTTATCCTGACTTTGTTGAATGGCTCCTTTCAACCCCAATGCAACTTCAGGAATCTGAAGCTCTTCTCCCTACATAATGCTTACATTCACCCGCACATGACACTTGGAGCCATTTAGAGGTCACCAACTTTAGATCTGCTCCGAGCTGCTAAATCTCGCACTAAAGGACATCAGACCTTGTTTTTATTTAGATTTGGAATACAGGCTTCACTACCTGAGTCAGTATTTCTTGCCCATCCGTAATTGACCTGGTGAAGGTATTGGTGTCGCCTCCCTCTGAAACCACTGCTGTCCTTGGAATGTAGGCTCATCCATAGTGCTGGTGGGTGAAGAGTTCTAGGACTTTTACCTGTTGACAGCAAAGGAACGGCAATATGTTTCCAAGTCGCGATGGTGAGTGATTAGGAGAGGAATCCACAGCTGGTGGTGTTCCATGCAATCCTTCCCTTGTCCTAGGTGGCAGAGTTTTGGAGTGTATTGCTGCATTAGCTTTGGTGAGTTACTGCAGTGCATCTTGTTGATGGTATGCTCTACTGCTACTGAGTGTCGGGGGGTAGAAAATGCATGTTTGTGGATGTGGTGCCAATCAAGCCAACTGATGTATCCTGGATGCTTCAAACTTCTTGACCGTTGTTGTACACCCACTAAGCAGAGAGTATTCTATCAGACTCCCGACTTGTGCATTGTAGCTGGTGGACAACTTATGGGAAATCTGGAGATGAGTTACACATTACAGAATTCCAGGCCTCTGACTTGCACTTGTAACTAATGTATTTGTATGGATAGCCCAGTTCAGTTTCTGGCCAATGGTAATCCCCAGGATGTTGATAGAGGGGGATTCAGTGATAGTAAATCCACCGACTCTCAAGAGATACTGGTTAGATTCTCTCTTGTTGGAGATGACAAAGCCTGCTTAAACTACTTGGCTTTAAGAAAAGAAACTCATTTTACACTTACCCTACAGTTAAATTTAAATCTAGTTTAACTTTAAATCCATTGGAAAACTTAACAGAATAACTGATTATTTAACTACTAAAAAGCAACTATTAATTTGTAACATCTTATAAATACACTGTTGGTAAAGGCAAAGGGGTAAGACAAAGGGTGAAGGGGTTTGCTTTTTAATCAACAACTTGTCATGCATGGATCTCCAGCATCTGCAGTCCTCACTTTCTCCTAGATGAATTTACGATATACAGGATACACTACAGAAATTCAACAAGGCTCCTTTGATAGCATTTTTCAAACCGCAAATATTATTATCTAGAAAGACAATTGCAGCAGATACATGGGAATGGCACCACCTGAAAATAACCCTCAAAGCCACTCCCCACCCTGTTAAGGACTAGACAAAATCCCCTTTAAATATATCAAGGAGATAGCCTGGACCATAACTTGCATCTTATTTATAGTCAAGTGTAAGGTACTGCTCCAGATGTAATTCGATTGGTTAAACTACTTGGCTTTAAGAAAAGAAACTCACTTTACACTTACCCTACAGTTAAATTTAAATCCAGTTTAACTTTAAATCCATTGGAAAACTTAACAGAATAACAGATTATTTAACTACTAAAAAGCAACTATTAATTTGTAACATCTTATAAATACACTGTCGGTAAAGGCAAAGGGGTAAGACAAAGGGTGAAGGGGTTTGCTTTTTAATCAACAACTTGTGATGTATGGACATTGCAACACTGGGCAGCCATCGCTCCCCAAACCTTGAATTCCTCACCATCAAATGCCACCTCTTCTATCTACCACAGGAATTTACTGCTGCTATACTAACTGCTGTGTGCATCCCACCACAAGCAAAAGTTGAGGAAGCTTTGAGCTGTACTCCATCACTAACACCCTGGAGACAGAACACCCCGAGGCCCTGTTTATTGTGACTGGCGACTTCAAACAAGCCACTCTAAGGAATGTGTTGCCCAAGTACCACCAGAACATTACCTGCTCCACCAGGGGCTCGAACATTTTAGACCACTGCTCCACCCACTGTGAAAGATGCCTACCCCTCCATCCCCCACCCTCCTTTCGGGAACTCCGACCACAATGCCGTGTTTCTTCTCCCGGCTTACAGGCAAAAGCTCGAGCAGGAGACCTCCTCGCGGATACAGGCCCAGTGTTGGTCGGAGGAGGCAGAGGATCAACTCCGGTGCTGTCTGGAATTGGCTGATTGGACCATGTTCAAACAGTCAGCAGGTACCTTGGACGGGTACGCCAACACCATCACAGACTTTATCAGCAAGTGTGTGGAGGACTGTATTCCGAGGAAGTCAATCCGGGTGTTCCTCAACAGGACATACAGAACCTGCTAAAAACCAGGTGTGAGGCCTTCAGATGAAGAGACCCACTCAAATATAAAGAATCCAAGTATGACCCTAGCAGAGCCATTAAGACAGCCAAGGACCAATAGCAATCCAAACTAGAGACTGAGACAGACATCCGGCGACAATGGCAAGGACTGAATGACATTAAAGGTTCTAAACAGAGACAGTGCAAAATAGCAGAAGATGACACATCCCTCCCAGATCATCTCAATGCCTTCTATGCTCGCTTTGAGCAGAATTTCAGCAGAGAAGTAATACTTATTCCGACAAGTCCTGACGAATCTATCCCAACAGTCACTGCAGCAGAGGTCAGATCAGTTTTCCTTCATGTAAATCCAAGGAAAGTGATGGGACCAGACGGAGTATCAGGCCGTGCACTCCGAGCACACACAGATCGACTGGCAGAGGTTTTCTCGGACATCTTCAATCTCTCCCTACAGCAGGCCACTGTCCCTCCCTGTTTCAGGAGGGCCAACATCATCCCTGTGCCTAACAAGGCTCATGCAGCATGTCTCAATGACTACCACTCAGTGGCTCTAACTTCGGTGGTCATGAAGTGCTTTGAAAGGCTGGTCATAGCATTAATCAACTCCAGCCTCTCCATTACTCTTGGCCTACTCCAATTGGTCTATCGGACCAACAGATCCACATCAGATGCCATATCACGTGCCCTTCACTCCTCCCTCGAACATCTTGACCCCAAGAACAGCTACGTAAGAATCTGACTCATTGACTACAGTTCAGCCTTCAACACTATTATCCCCCTGAGACTGATTACTAAACTTAGTGATCTCGGACTAAGCCCCAACTCTCTGCAACTGGATCCTCAGTTTCCTGACCCACAGGCCACAATCAGTGAAGATTGGGGACAAAATTTCATCCTCACTAACACTCAAGACTGGAGTCCCCCAAGGGTGCGTACTCAGCCCCCAACTGTACTCACTGAATACCCATGACTGTGTCGCCAAATACCAGACTAATGCCATTTACAAGTTTGCTGATGACACCACCATAGTTGATCGAATCTCAGATGGCGACGAAAAGGACTACAGACGGGAGGTGGAAGACCGGGGAAAATGGTGCACTGAGAACAACCTAACTCTCAATGCCGGCAAAACCAAGTAACTCATTATTGACTTTCAGCAGGATGTTACTCATGCCCGGCAAAAGTGAGGACTGCAGATGCTGGAGATCAGAGTCTAGATTAGAGCGGTGCTGGAAAAGCACAGCAGGTCAGGCAGCATCCAAGGTAGCAGAAAAATCGATGTTTCAGGCAAAAGCCCTTAATCAGGAATGACTCATTACTTATGCTGTCCTACACAGAGGTGGTACGAGTGGAGGGTGTCGAGCTCCGAGAAGTGGTTATCCACAACAGGTTTTCTTGGAGTCTTCATGTGGATGCACTGGTTACAAAGGCTCTACAACATCTCTTCTTCCTCAGGCAGCTGAGGAAATTTGGCATGATGGTGAATACTCTTGCCAACCTTCATAGGTGCACCTTCGAGAGCATTCTGTCTGGATGTATCACTACCTGGTATGGCAACTGTACCACTCAAGAACGGAGATGCTTACAGGGAGTGATGAACTCAGCCCAGACAATCACAAAGGACAACCTCCCATCTGTAGAATCCATCTACCAGGCCCGCTGTCAAGGAAAGGCCACCAACATTCTTAAAGATCCATCCCACCCTGGCAATGTTTTTCTACAACTTCTACCATCGGGGAGTAGGTACAGAAGCCTGAACACACGCACCAGCCAGTTTTGAAACAGTTTCTACCCTACTGTTGTTAGAATACTGAATGGACTCACAAATTCTTAACATTCGTATGCATCTGTGATTTTGTTTTTGCCGATGTTTACCTACTATTTGCTTATCTATGTTACTTAACTCTGTGATCTGCCTGTATTGCTCAGAAGACAAGGCTTTTCACAGTGCCTCGGTATACATGACAGTAAATTCAATTCAATTCAATTCAGTAAAATAGATTGTCTCACATGCAACTCTGCAGTCCAGGATGAAAGAACCCCAAAAGAACTTCTGATAGAGAGAGGGAATCCCTCTCTTTTTGCTGTGCCTGAGAGAGATGTAACAGCTCCCACAGCCAACTTCAAAATTTCAAATAGTACTCAAAACTAAACACTGGCTCTGTGGGAGCTTGACTCCACCCATTCAGGCTGTTTCTATTGTTCGAACTTTAAAAAAAAACCCAATGCCTCACAAACTGTTTACCTTATTGGCTTGGAACAGATCACCCAATACCTCTGGCTCAAAACCTGCCTTCAAGAAAAATACAAAATACACCTCTGAAAACCATAATATCATCAGTGATTCTATGATTCCATGAATCCTGACTTGGAAATATATCACTGTTCCTTCAGTGTCACTGGGTCAAATCCTGGAAACTCTTCCAAACAGCATTGTGGGTCTACTTACAGCAGATCGGAAAGGCTGAAGAAGGGCTTATGCCCGAAACGTCGATTCTCCTGTTCTCTGGATGCTGCCTGACCTGCTGCGCTTTTCCAGCAACACATTTTCGGCTCTGATCTCCAGCATCTGCAGACCTCACTTTCTTCTACTTACAGCAGATGAACTGCAATGGTTCAAGAAGGCATCTCACCACCACCTTCTCAAGCAGCAACTCGGGATAGGCAATAAATGTTGGCCCATCCAATGACATTCACATCCAATGAATGAATTAAAAAACCCAGATCTATAACCTTATTCATTAGTCTATTATGGGTAACTTGCTACAGGTCTTGACAGCCCAGATTATTACCATTGTCTATTACAGCACATTATATTACCATTGTCTAAACTCTGTGCTGTCTGGTCAAAAAAATTCAATAAAGTTGGTTAAGCAAAGTCTTCCCTTTTGAAACTCATGTCATCTATTCTTTATTATACTACTCATTCCTAGCTGTCCTTCTATACACTCCATTAGTGGGGACTATATTGTTTACCCTACCACTGATGTTCTGTAACTTCCTTAAAAATCACACAACACCAGGTTATAGTCCAACAGGTTTAATTGGAAGCACACTAGCTTTCGGAGCGTCGCTCTTTCATCAGGCAATGCTCCAAAAGCTCATGTACTTCCAATTAAACCTGTTGGACTATAACCTGGCGTTGTGTGATTTTTAACCTTGTACACCCCAGTCCAACACCGGCATCTCCAAATCCTGCAATTTCCTGAAATTGTTTTCCATTATTATAGGAAGGTATGAACAGGAATAGCCCATACAGCCCCTCAAGCTTGTTTCACCATTCAATGAGATCATGGATGATCTATTCTATTCATCATTACTTCCCCTTTGAGTTGCTAATTTTATTTGCCCAAGCTCAGCACCTCAATATCACTTTTCTCCAATCAACGTATTTGTAAAGCTTTTTCATGGATGTGGCTATTATTTCTCATCCCAAATTACTCAGGGTGCAGTTAGGATTCAGCCATATTTCTGTGGATCTGGAGTCACATGTAGCCAGACCAGTCCAAATTCTTGCCTGGAATGGCATTATGAACTAGATGGATTTTTATGACTGTCAACAATGATTACATAATTTCTGTTCAGTTAACAATCTTTTTTATTCCAGATTATTTTATTGAATTCAAATTTTATCATCAGCCATGACGGAATTTCAACCCATCACTGCAGAACATTAGTTTGAGGTTATCACTTATGTCCAGTGACATTACCACTACACCAACACTTCCCTCAAAACTAATTCTTGTTAACCTTCATCATATTTTTGCCTTTCTGTATCATCGTCTTAAAACATATTATGTTATAATCACTATTGTCTTGATGTTCCAATTTTTATTTCTCTTACCTGTCATGGTTCATTTCTCAATTATGAGATTCAGTCATGAATATTCCCTTGAATTTTATGTATTAATCAATTAATCTCTGAGCAATTGAAATCTCATATGATTATCATTCATTATTTTTTACTTAATTCCCTAACTCACTTGTACATTTCTTCCTACATCTCCCTTTCGCTATTAGGTGCTTTGCAGACTGCACCTATTACAATGACATATGCTTAATTACTTCTTGTTCTTAAGCTTATAAATTCTATTTTCGTCTTACTAACAGTGGTGTCCCTTTTTTCCCTGCTGCCATTGTGTGATCCTGAATAAGTACTCCACCGCCCCCATCTTCCCTCTACATATCTTATACCCTGCAATGTTTAATTCTCAATCTTGATTTTTCTGTTGCCAAGCCTGAGTAATTCCTAATATTTATGCTTTCTGACAATGCATAATTGGCTCCAGCTCCACTATTTTCCCCAGACCTTGTGCACATTGCTGCAAAAGCATTCAAACTCTTTTTAATCCGATTTCCTTTCAATTGATATTAAATCAACTTATAAGACTCCTGTTCTGTAACTTTACTTATTAACTCACCGTTAATGTCTTTCCTTAGTTTATTCTTTTCTATACTCTCCTGTCCTGTATTATTCATGGTTAAGCTGCTGGCATATCTTTCACATGTCACTTGGAGATCTATGCCCATTGCTCCATAACAGACCCAAAAACGTGACAAACTTTGGGAAGCATAAATTGAATTACAAGCCTTCCCAAACCCATAGATTATGAGAGCTGGGAGGTTGTGTTAGAGCTGTACATAACTTTGGTTAGGCCACAATTGGAACATTGTGTGTAGACATGTTAGGGATTACTGGGATTAGGCAACAGAAAAATAAAAATTAAGAATTAAACATTGCAGAGCATAAGATATGGTGAGAACATATTGAAATCCATAACATGATGAATGTTGAGATTAGAGATGGAAGTTTGTTTACTCTGGATCCAATTGACATAAGGAGAGAAGATGTGTTGGGTAAGCTCAAGGATATTAAGGTGGACAAATCCCCAGGACTGTTTGGGAGCTATCCCAGGTTGCTGAGGGAAGCGAGAGAAGAAATAGCTGGGGCCCTCTTAGACATCTTTGTAGCATCCTTAAATACAGGTGAAGTACAGGTGAGGGTTGCTCATGTTGTCCCCCTGTACAAGAAGGGCAACAGGGAAATTCCAGATAATGACAGAAACATGAGCCTGACGTTGGTAGTGGGAAAGTTGCTGGAGAAGGTACTGAGGGTTAAAATTTATTTACATTTAGAAAAGAATGGGCTTATCAGTAACAGGCAACATGGTTTTGTGTGGGGGTGGTTATGCCTTACCAACATAATAGAGTTCTTTGAGGAAGTGACCAAGTTGATGGATGAAGGAAGGGCTGTAGATGTCATATATATGGACTTTATAAGGCATTTAATAAGGTTCCCCATGGTAACCTAATGGAGAAAGTGAAGTCACATTGTGTGCAGGGAGTTCTAGCTAGGTGGATAAAGAACTGGTTGAGCAACAAGAGACAAAGAGTACAAGTTGAAGGGAGTTTCTCAAAATGGAGAAAGGTGCCCAGTAGTGTTCCACAGGGATCAGTGCTGGGGCCACTGTTGTTTGTGATATTCATAAATGATCTGGAAAAGTGCATTGTTGGTCTGACCAGTGTAAGTTTCCAGATGACATGAAGATTGGTGGAGTAGCAGAAAGCATAGGGGACTATCAAAGAATACAGGAGAATATAGATAGACTGGAGAGTTGGGCAGAGAAGTGGCAGATAGAGTTCAATCCAGGTAAATGTGAGGTGATGCATTTTGGGAAGTCTAATTCTATACTGTAAATGAAGAGCCTTGGGAAAATTGATGAGCAGAGAGATCTGGGAGTTCAGGTCCATTGTACCCTGAAGGTTGCTGTACAGGTGGATAAAGTAGTCAAGAAGGCATATGGTATGCTTGCCTTCATCGGACGGGGTATTGAGTATAATAGCGGGCAGGTCATGTTAAAATTGTACCAGACTTTGGTTTGGCCTCATTTAGAATTCTGCATACAGTTCTTGTCACCACTTTATCAAAAAGATGTGGACACTTTGGAGAGGGTGCAGAAAAGGTTTATGAGGGTGTTTCTTGGTATTGAAGGTGCTAGCTGTGAAGAGAGGTTGAGTACGTTAGGATTGTTTTCATTAGAGAAAAGGAGATTGAGGGGGGACCTGATTGAGGTCTACAAAATCATGAAGGGTGTAGACTGGGTGGATCGATATAAGCTATTTCCCATGGTGAAGGATACAATAACAAGAGGTCACATGTTCAAGGTGAGAGGTGAAAAGTTTAAGGGGGATATACACGCGGCAACTACTTTACTCAGAGGATGATAGGTGCCTGGAAGGCGTTGCCAGCAGAGGTAGTAGAGGCAGGCACTATAGATTCATTTAAGGTGCGTCTGGACAGATGCATGAGTAGGTGGGGAGCAGAGGGATACATATGCTTAGGAATTGGGTGACAGGTTTAGACAGTGGATTTGGATCAGCTCAGGCTTGAAGGGCTGAAGGGCCTGTTACTGGCTGTAAAGTTTCTTTAGGTGAACGTGGGTACTGCAGATGCTGGAGATCAGAGTCAAGATTAGAGGGGCGCTGGAAAAGCACAACAGGTCAGGCAGCATCCGAGGAGCAGAAAAATCAACATTTCAGGCAAAATGAGCTCATTCTTGATGAAGGCCTTTTGCCCGAAATGTTGATTTTCCTGCTCCTCGGATGCTGCCTGACCTGCTGTGCTTTTCCAGCACCACTCTAATTTTGACTGTAAATTTTCTTGTTCTTTGCTCCATCTGTAGAGAATTAATGGAGGGAAAATGGTCACCGGGCTAGAAGAAGGATATGATTGCACTGGATGGAGTGCAAAGGAGCTTCACCAGGATATTGCCTGGGATACAGCTATAGAGAGATTTCTGATTTCTTTGGAGCAGAGTTTGAGGAGAGACTTGAGGGAGGTGTTTAAGAGGAAGAACATGACAGAATGAATAGAAAGCAACTATTCCTCTTAGTCGAAACATCAATAACAAAGGTATATAATTTTAAAGTGAATTTCAAGTGGTTAAGAGGGCATTTGAGGGGAAACCTTTTCACCTCTGGTGGGGCTCCAGAATGCACTGCCTGGGAGGGTAGTTGAGGTGGGAATCATCGCAAGCTTTAAAACATACTTGGATCAGCTTTGAATCGCTATACATTGAAGGCTATGGACATCATGCAGGAAAGTGAGACTGGTGGTAGATAGTAATGTATTTTTGGTATTCTAGGCTCTCTCCTATACTGTGTAATTGTCTGATTCTATGATATCATTAAATCCAGCAGTGTGACATGGGTCAGTCACTTTACAGATGGAGAGTGGACCGGACAGTCCACCTGTTTTTATTAAAAAATATTATAAAGTTGCTTGTTCATGTAGTGAAAAGATTGATTGACCTGATTGGTATTTCAGATTTTGTCCTCCCTACAGAGCCTACCCGACAGGCAGGTACTAACATTGCCAGGTATCTAAGGGCAGATTGCATGTTTAAAAAGCATGAGTCTATGTTGGAGAGGTTGGAGACAGTAGATAAAACTGTATGAGTTTCATGGAGTGGGCACCATCACTCCATTCTATCAATGAAACATCATAAGTGTCAGGGCCAGAAGTTAGCATTCCTGGGGCTGACTGTTCCTAGAATTCCTACCCATTGAAGCAGACCATTGAAACCATCAAGTCCACACTAACTCTCCAAAGAGCATCACATCTCGATCCACCCCATCCCTGTAACCCTGCATTTCCCATAGTTGACCCACCTAACCTTCACATCCCTGCATATTGTGCGCAATTTACTGTGGCCAATCTACCTTACCCGCACATCTTTGAATTATGAGAGGAAACCAGAGCATCCGGAGGAAACTCACGCAAAAACGGGGAGAATGTGTAAATTCCCACAGTCATCCGAGGGTGGAATCAAAGCCAGGTCCCTTGTGCTGTGAGGCAGCAGTGTGAACCATTGAGCCATCATGCCATGGCTGAAGGCAATGTGGCCAATAGCTATCTAGATCCTCAGGAGTGGATTCTCCAATGAGATGGAAGTCAGGAAGAGGAATAGGGAAGATGGTAGCTTGCTGCAGATAGCCTTTGGCTGGTCAACTGGGCACTGAGGAAGCTGGTGCTGCAGCTAAGCTGACCATGCCCAAGCCAGGGGGTGCAGAGGAATTTATCCTGATGTGTCTACAATCAAGGCTCAACTACTTACAGTTGTCCATGTGCCAGAACTGCAGATGCCTTTGTGCAGCACGGTGGCACAGTGGTTAGCCGGGTCCAATTCCTGCCTCAGGTGACTGTCTGTGTGGAGTTTGCACATTCTCCCCATGTCTGTGTGGGTTTCCTCCGGGTACTCCAGTTTCCTCCCACAGTCCAAAAATGTGTGGGCTAGGTGAATTGGCCGTGCTAAATTGCACGTAGTGTTAGGTGAAGGGGTAAATGTAGGGGAATGGGTCTGAGTGGGTGCGCTTCGACTGGTCAGTGTGGACTTGTTGGGCCAAAGGGCCTGTTTCCACACTGTAAGTAATCTAATCTAATCTAAAAAAAAGACTGTCATGTCTCTTTGTAAAATTGTGCGGGGGTGTTGAGATTTACCTCAAAACTGGCTGGGAGTCTGCCCAATGCAAGTCATGCTCAAGGCCCTATATCTGAATCTCAGGCTGGGGCAGGGGCCATCTGGAATTTGGCAGGTCAATGCAGAGTGCAGCACTGGTTGTAACACATGCTTTATACGAGACAGCTGCAGAGTCCACCATTCAACCACTGAGCCAAGTTTAGCAAGAAAAGCCAGAAGATTTCGTGCCCTAGCAGGTACAATAGATTGCAACCCAGTGTCAATTATAAGGCATTTGTTGGTCAGGCAGAGGCCTTCATAAGTCATAAGGGGTTTCAATCACAGAATTTCACTGTGATCACCACCAGAGAGCTCTGCAGCTCTGTGCACGGTACCCCTATGTCTTCTCCAGTCTCAGACAACAATACTTTTCACCTCAGCATCACTGTTAGGAGACAGGAGGTCTCCACTCAGGGAATGGTGACTGATGCCAGTAAGAAATGCAAAAGCTGTGGCAGATCTAAGCTGCAATCAGAGGCTCACAGCACCAGAGCCAGCTATCGTCTGCGTACATTGACATTTCATTGCCTGGATAGAACTGTTGATGCTATGCAGCATACAATTGTGTCACTACCCAACTGGTGCGCTAAGGGGCAAGAAACTGCTGATGAAGAGCTGGTGAAGATTCGGATACAGAGCAGGATGCTGGGGGACAAACACCAACAGGTTGCACTCAAGGCAGGCCCTGACCATACAGGCAACCAAGGACCAGACGCTCAGTAGAGTTTAATCATGAGGTGGCTCACTTGACAAGGCAGTGGTGGTGGAACTTAACTTGGAAAGTCTTGTTTCAGCAGAGGGAAAGAACCTCATCCATCTCAAGCCTTTCTATCTCTGGGCTTTTCAGCCTGGTCTATTCTTCAAAAAAAAATGGACATTCAATTTAAGGTCAAAGTAAAATCTTACAAAGAATGGACAAATATCTGAAATACATCAAATGTAATGGCAATTCTCATCCATGCTCACATGTTTGTGTTTATATTGTCTACCTAAATCAATAGCAAGTGCTCCCTGTCACTTTCAACAGAGCTGGGAAAAGGCTGCATCCTCTCTGTCTTTCCCTTTGCCAGTGATTAGATTAGATTAGATTAGATTACAGTGTGGAAACAGGCCCTTCGGCCCAATAAGTCTACACCGACCAGCCGAAGTGCAACCCACCCATACCCCTACCCCTACATTTACCCCTTACCTAACACTATGGGCAATTTAGTATGGCCAATTCACCTGACCTGCACATCTTTGGACTGTGGGAGGAAACCGGAGCACCCGGAGGAAACCCACGCAGACACGGGGAGAACGTGCAAACTCCACACAGTCAGTCATCTGAGGCGGGAATTGAATCTGGGTCTCTGGCGCTGTGAGGCAGCAGTGCTAACCACTGGGCCAGCGTGCCGCCCTTGATGAGTAACCTGAGAGCAGATCTCAGATGTTGACAGCCATAGGGAGGTCCACTTGCCCACCTTCTCACTTACCTGAGAGAGCTCCTGACAGAGAAGCAAGGTGTTGTGCACAGGCTGCAGGACCCTGGAGCAACCTTGCAACAATGTCACTGAGCTGCACATCATTGAGCATAAATGGTACAGAGTTGGTGGAGTTAGAACACTCTTGAATGAGAGAGAGTCTTAAGAGCACATTTGCATTAGTCATTGGAGATCCCCTAGTTAAGGAAATGGATTAGTAAATTTGCGGATGACACTAACTTTGGTGGAGTTGTGGATAGTGCTGAAGAATGTTGCAGGTTACAGAGGGGTATAAGCAACAGAGTTGGGCTGAGAGGTGGCAATGGAATTTAATGCGGAAAAGTGTGAGGTGATTCACTTTGGAAGAAGCAACAGGAATACAGAGTACTGGGCTGAAGGCAAGGTTCTTGGTAGTGTAGATGAGCAGTGAGATCTCGAACGTCCATGTATTTAGATCCCTGAAAGTTGCCACCCAAATCTATAGGGTTATTAAGCGGGCATATGGTGTATTAGCTTTTATTGGTTGAGAGATTGAGTTTCGGAGCCATGAGGTCATGCTACAGCTGTACAAAACCCTGGTGTGGCCACACTCGGAGTATTGAGTACAGTCCTGGTCACTGCATTATAAGAAGGTTGTGGAAGGTTTGGAAAGGCTGAGAAGGTTGACGAGGACTTTGCCTGGTATGGAGGGAAATTCTTATGAGGAAAGGCTGATGGACTTGAGGTGTTTTCGTTAGTGAGAAGAAGATTGAGAGGTGACTTAGTCGAGACATATAAGATAATCATTGGGTTAGATAGGGTGGATAATGACAGCCTTTTTTCTCAGATGGTGATGGCTAGCATGAGGGGATATAGCTTTAAATTGAGGAGTAAAAGATATGTCAGAGGTCGTTTCTTTACTCAGAGAGTAGTGGGGGTGTAGAACGCACTGCCTGCAACAGTCGTCGATTCACCAACCTTAAGGGCATTTAAATTGTCATTGGATAAACATGTGGATGAAAATGGAGTCGTGTAGGATAGATAGGTTTCAGATTGGTTCCACAGGTCAGTGCAACATCGAGGGCCTGTACTGCGATGTATATTCTGTGTTCTATGCTGACTTAAACAAAGAAAGAAGACAGATTGGACCTTTTCTAATGTAGCCAAGATCAAAAAGACAAAGGAAGCATGTGTAAGGTTTCAGAAACTAAAATCAGATAAGGCCCTTAAGGAAATAAAGGAAGCAGGAAAGATCTTAAACAAGGCATTATGAGGGCTAGAAGGGATCATGAAATGTTCTGGTAAGTAGGTTTAAAGATAATCTCATGGCATGGTATACATATATTAGGAGCAAGAGGATGAATAGGGGAAGGGTAGGTCCACTCAAGGGCAAAGGAGGGAATCTATCCATGGAGCCAGAGAAAGTCAGGGAGGCTTTAATCAGTACTTTGCATTGGTTTTCACTGAGCACGTGGTCCCTCTTTATTGCAGAAACGAACCTGGTCATCAAGGGGATGAGGTACTCTCAGTGTTGCTACACGTGGCACAGGTCTGGCCCGTTCTCTGCTCCTGTGCCAAAGAGATCAGCGTTTTGCTTTTTCTTATTGCGAACTGCAAGTCAAGCTGGAAATGCTATTGCTATGCCAATCACTGCGCCCCAGCCCTTCAGAGCAGCTTAAACGAGTGGCTGTGGTGGGCATGTGCCTTTGCAAACAAGTTCTAGATGGAGATGTAAGTTATTTTTGTTGAGGTTCATCCAAGCAATGCCAAGAAGCTGGACCCTTCACAGGCTGTATAATGAGACAAATATCAACTTTGCATGGAGAACCATGAGGGACACTCATTGGTTTACCAGAAACACGCTGGTTTTTCAGCCCATAGTGTTGCCCTTAACCGAGTATTATGGTCTGACACATTTCAAATTCCAGGAGAAGATGCTGATGAATGCTACCAGGCTTGGGCAACTCCTGTGCAGGTGCAATAGAGAAAGGTCAATGTCCAAGCCTTTCAGACACATGCACTGCACCTAGGGCCCGGGATATATAATATCCCTCACACTACATTTGTTTCACAAAGAAGTTATGGTGTAAATCAAGACTACCAAAAATGAAACATTTTGAGTGGAAAGATTTATGTCATTTACTCTTTCTGCAATTTGTAATTTGAAATATATTCCCTTGGGCTGCATACCAGATGTGGAATAAATATGAAGTTTGTTACAATTGTACATTACATTTACACGCAAAGTTGTGATATCCAACTTGAAATGCTAAAACTATGTTTATTTTGCAAGTTTTATGAATAAGGTATTTTTCTTTTTAAATCACATGATAAAAGACCAAACATCTCATTCCCTTCTTGTCAAGCCACTCGCTGTTAAATCTCAGTTTACAAGGTGTTGAACAGAAAATCAGCAAACATCTTCAGCAGCCATTTTTTTTATACTGGACTCGGCTGTTCTTACAAGTCACCAACGCTCGCCAGAGGAGTCAGAATGCACACAAGGGAAAGACCACAGCACCTTGTAGTCTGAATGCACACGTCCCCTGTCCTTGCTAAGGTGCACATTTCCCCCTGAGGTCTCTGTCAGCTCTCATGTAATCCCATCTTGAGCCTTCTTGCCAACCCCAGAGGCTTGTCACCTCTGACTCAGCATTAACTCACACTGCGCCACTCCACCAAGTTTCAGCGTGCTGGTTTAACACAGTCTCCAGCATCGGCTCTGGTAATTGTGCAGTGGGCAGTTCAAGTGTCTCACATTCTCCAGCCACACATGATCTCACCACAGTATGAGTACTTGAGTTGTGCTTGCATAGAATGAGATGCGGGGATGGTGCACCCTCTGAGATTTCTATCCCCTCGTCAGTCTTCAGGGAAAGTCCTTTCCCCTGTGGGTGCCTGCTGCATGCATTGTTGGAGCTGTTGCTTGAAACAGAATGAGCCATGAATAAAACCTGGGATCCCATTTGCTGTCAATCACACATGGAACATCTCAAAAGTTGCTTCTTGCCTTCCAATCCCTTACACAGAATGATCTCACAACCTTCCTCAATCCGTATTAAACAGGACATTGGATTTTATTTTTTGGATAGTAATAGTGTTGAGGGAAATAGTGAAAAGGCAGGAGATTGGCATTAGGTCATACAGCCTGACTGGATATTAGAGGCAGTGCTGACACAATGACCCCATTGGCCTTCTTCTGACCATAATAATTCTGTGATTCTGTGAACTGCCTTATACTGTGCCTGAAGCTCTGTCACCTGTAAGACCAGATTCTGGAAAGTGGGATAGGAATGTGTGGGTAGCTTCTTCAGCCAGAGCAGACCCAGTGGACTGAATGGCGTCTTTCTGCATTGTAACCTTTTGATGGATCTAAGGTCCTCATGCATACCTTCCACCTTCCACCCCTCACACGAACTCCAGCTTCTTCACAGCCAATGGTGCTGCCATCTAGTGTATGTTGCAAGGCAGACAATAGTTGGTTCCAAAGGAAAGCTAAGCTGACAGCTCCTCACTAGTCCCTGACTTCACCCTGATTTTATGGGTCCATTTCCCCTCGACAGAAAGAGGAAAACAAATCACTCACCAACTCACCACCTTTGAGAAAGGACCACTTCCAGCAACTGGCATGACTCCCACTTCAGCTCCTTCATCACCATCTCCCCCCAAATCTACATCATTCACTCTTTGTGCCAATCAAGGTTAACACCACATACCCAAGGAATATTTCAGAATCCTATTAGAATCATAGAATCATAGAGATGTACAGCATGAAAACATACCCTTTATCTAACCCATCCATGCCGACCAGATATCCCAACCCAATCTAGTCTCATCTGCCAGCACCTGGTCCCTATCCCTCCAAACCCTTCCTATTCATATACCCATCCAAATGCCTCTTAAATGTTGCAATTGTACCAGCCTCCACCACTTATTGGCTGTCATTAGGCTCATCACCCACACAACTTCCCAAATGTGCTCCTGCTACGTGGTTAATAATTAGCCGTCAACATCACTGAATGAACAAAATCATTTCGCTACACCCCATGTCTGCGTAGGTTTCCTCTGAGTGCTTCAGTTTCCTCCCACAATCCAAAGATGTGCAGATTAGGTGAATTGGCCATTTTAAGTTGTCCCATAGTGTTCAGGGATACATAAGTTAGGTGCATTAGTCAGGGTTAAATATAGGGTAGGTGCAATGAGTCTGGGTGGGTTACTCTTCGGAGGGTCGGTGTTGGGCCGAAGGGCCTGTTTCCACATTGTAGGGATTCTATAATTCTATGATTCTGCCATACTAAGTCTGTGATTCTGTGAACTGCCTTATACTGTGTCTGAAGCCCTGTCACCTGTAAGACCAGATTCTGGGATAGGAATGGGTGGGTAGCTTCTTCAGCCAGAGCAGACACAATGAGCTGAATGGCGTCTTTCTGCATCGTAACTTTTTGATGGCTCTAGGTCCACATGCATACCTTCCACCCTCCACCCCTCGCACAAACTCAAACTTGAAGTTCTACCCTCTCGATGAATCCTCACCTTTGCCATCTCCAGCCAAATTCGTGGCTTCCATCTGGAAGGTTTCCTTTTTCTACCTTGAAGCATGCGTACATTATACTTGTCAGTGATGGACAGGGCACACAGGCGGTCACTGTCGAACATTGGGGCACCACACTGTCAGTGTGTTTTCTATGTGAAACTTGGCTTCAGGTGAACCAGTGGAAGTGGCACCCACTTCTATCATTGCCAACTTAACCACAATTGTTGCCCACAGAACTGACTGAACAATGCTATCAAACATTTCAATGTCAGGTTAGATACTCATTTGAGATCTTAGCCCTTTCACACTGCCATCAGACATCCAGCCTTTGGGGTATAATTTGCCAGGATTGTAACTGATTGGCCACCAGTCCCATTGTGTGTGTGTGTGTGTGTGTGTGTGGTGGGTTGGTGGAGACATTAATTGACTGCCTGCACTTAATGAGGCTGGGAAGAGTCTGTTGGCTGATAACATGAGGGCTGTGAACTTTTATTCCAAATTACCTTAATCCACCGGGTTTTCTCCGGCTAACAGTATCCCAAGCAGGTCCAACAACGGAATATATCAGATGCTCTTTATTAAAGCAAACTACACAACATAAAACACTCTAAAACTCTTATCCATATTGTGCTTGTAGGTAAACATGGATGTGTCTGAGGATCAGACCAGAACAGGTGATCAGCCTACTCTGTCCGAACTTCCAGCAGCTGACTTCCATTCTGAGCTAGTAACTATCGCTTTGAAACAAGCTTTCTTTATGCGCTTTTTGTACAAGGAAACTGTTTATTCGAACCTTGACATTGTCCAGTCTCCAGCAAATGACAGTTTGACCAAAAGTGTGTCACTTACCATGGCTAGTTTGATTAATTGCTCATTAACACTTGGTTGTGTCTCCCTGGAAAGAGGCTTATCCCTTAGCCTTAATGAACTTTGACCTGAGCTTTAACTTGCTCGTGATGTTTATCACTTTACACCGTATCCTCAAACATATCATATTTACACAGCACAATTCTATGACAGTCACAAATTTAGCTGATTAATCATCCATATCATCACAGCTGAGTCACTGACTCTGTTTTGAACAAAACTTCACCTTTTGCAGTTACTATGGCAGTTCAGTCCATTGTTGTGAAGTTACAATACTCAGAGTTACAATTTAAACTTGCACACACATTCCTTCAGTAAAACACAGAAACATTTAAAAACCACTGACCTTTCTAATCATTCGCCCATCACCAGCTTCATTTTCTTTTCCTTCTCATTCATTTAATACCATCTAATTTCATTTAACTTCATTTTGGCTAATTCTGCAAATTTTAGGTTAATGTCTATTGCTTATGATTCCACTGTGGAAGTTCCCCTCCTGCAAGGTAATCTAACCTAACAAATTCAAAAGTGTTCAAGGTTTGCGGTAAGATTTGTAGCTCGGTTGTCATGGTTGTGGGTATTTTTGCTGAGCTGGGAAGTTGATTTGCAGATGTATCAACCCCTGTCCAGGCAACATCTTCAGTGCTTTGGAGCCTCCTGTGAAGTGCTGCTGTACTGTGCCTTCTGGAATTTATTCCTACTACTTCCGATTACTGGTTCCAGTTGCTCGTTGTAGTGGCCGGTATATTGGGTCCTGGTCTATGTGTTTGATGATGGAGTCCGTGGATGGGTGCCATGCTTCTCCGGCTGTCCTCTGTTTGGCTTGTCCTATGATCGTTGTGTTGTCCCAGTCGAATTTGTGGTCCCTGTCATCTGTGTGTGTGGCTACTAGGGACAGCTGGTTGTGGCGATTAGTGGCTAGTTGGTGTTTGTGGACACGGATTGATAGTTGTCTGCCTATTTGTCCTATACAGTGTTTCATGTAGTGTTTGCATGGAATCCTGTAAGTTATGTTAGTCTTGCACAGGATGGGTATAGGGTCTTTTGTTCTGGTGAGTTGTTGTCTGAGGGTGGCTGTCATGACTTCAAGCAGTCAGAGAAGTCTGGCTGTCAGTTCCGAGGCATTTTTTTATGTAATGCACCACAAAACTGGACAGGACAGCCACACACACTGATCAGGTCCTGACCTACAACAGCAACCACCTGAACACACACACACATGAGAAGCTGCATTCGGATCCTGTTCAAAAGAGCTACAACACACTGCAGCACACGTGAGCTATGACGAGAAGAACACCTCCACAGAGTATTCGCAAAGAACGTATATCCCCGTAACTTCGTCCGCAGATGCCTGACAGATGAACAATGCAATGAGGACATGCCGCAACCTAACACACTAACCACACTACAAGATAGAAAACATCTTGGAACTGACAGCTAGACTTCTCCACCCACTGGGATCCATGACAGCCCATAAACCAACAACCATGCTCAGACAACAACTCAACAGGACAAAAAACCTTATACCCATCATGACCAAGACTATTGTAATTTATAGGATTCCATGCAAAGACTGCATGCAACACTATATCAGACAAACAGGCAAATAACTAGCAATCCACATCCGCCATCTAACCACTAAACGCCATGACCAGCTGTCCCTAGTAGCCACATACACTGATGACGGGAGCACAAATTCGAACACAACAATCATAGGACAAGCCAAACAGAGGCCAGCCAGAGAATCCCTGGAAGCATGACACTCATCCATGGACTCCATCAACAAACACATTGACCTGGACTCTATATACCAGCCACTGTAACGAACAAGTGGAACTGGCAATCAGAAGTAGCAGGAACGGAGCCAAATAAATTCCAGAAAGCACAGTACAGCAGGGCTTCACAGGAGGTTCCAAAGTACTGACGGTATCACCTAGACAGGGGATGAAACGTCTGCAAATCAAATCCAAAAGTGACTCATTTCTCCTTGATGTGGAGGTGCCAACGTTGTTCTGGGGTAGACAAAGTTAAAAATCACACAACACCAGGTTATAGTCCAACAGGTTTATTTGGAAGTACAAGCTTTTGGAACGCTGCTCCTTCATCAGGTAGCTAATGGGGCAGGATCATGGGAAACAGATCAAAGTGTCATACAACTGATGTATTGAACAAACCTAGATTGCTGTCAAGTCTATAATCACACCAGGTTATAGTCCAACAGGTTTATTTGGAAGTACAAGCTTTTGGAACGCTGCTCCTTCATCAGGTAGCTAGTGGGGCAGGATCATGGGAAACAGATCAAAGTGTCATACAACTGATGTGATGTATTGAACAAACCTAGATTGCTGTCAAGTCTATAATCACTTAGAGTGTGAATGCATATTTCAAGTGATTAATATGTAAATTCTAGAATTTCTTCCAAGCCACTGTCCCGAGACAACTTAAAGTTTTATAAAAAAAACTTCAGGATATACAACAAAACAGAGTCATCAGGCAGAAGCTGATAGCCAAATTCAGTATCCATGACGACGGCCTCAAGCGGGACCTTAGGTTCATGTTACACTACAGGGGACCCCACTACATTATACACTCACACACAATTACATATACACATACACAAATCTATTGGGTGAATTATTTGCATTTGTGGATTTGTATTTGCAAATACATTCTATTTTGTTCAAAAATCACACAATCTGTAGGCACTCAGTCCATGTGACATTTTATAAATTCTTACTTTGGAAATAGAACCAGTCTGACTCAAGGTTGGGATGCAATCAGACTCTAACTTCACACCTTTAATTCATTGTCTGAGCTGATATGCCACTTTCTTTTATAAAACCTTGAGTTATGTCGGGTCTGTGATCGAAAGACATTCTGAGATTTATATATTAATTACTCGAAACCTGCATCCCCATTCTAAGCGAGTAAAGACTTAACAAAGATCGAGGTTTGTTTCGTACATCGCATCGGTTGTATGATACTTTGATCTTTTGCTCTAAATTCTGTGTCCTATGATCCTGCCCACTAGCTACCCGATGAGGGAGCAGCGCTCCAAAAGCTTGTACTTTCAAATAAATCTATTGCACTATAACCTGATGTTGTGTGATTTTTAAGTCATTTCTCCTGAGCACATTGGCCTTACCACATATGCTGTCTCAGATTACTGTTGGACTGTATCCCAAGCCATTCCAGGGAACTTCCTAACTTGATTACCAACCTGAAATATTAGCTCTGCTTCTCTCTCCAGAGATGTTTCCTGGTTTGCTAATGATTGCCTTCATGTTCTGTCTTTGTTTTAGATTTGCAAGATCTTCCATATTTTGTTTTTGGTATTTCCCAATTCCATTAGCAATCACCTTTGGATGAACTTGTCAGACACAAACATTACTCTTCAGCTCCGAAAGCAAGAACTTCATTAGGAAATGTCCTCCAGTTATTCACAAATATTAATTTTGCCTTCCGACAGAGAAAATGAAGCAAGAACTGGCAGCCATTAAAGAAACCAAATTTCAATAATCAATGGCAATTTGGAATTGACAGACAACAATGTGAAAATCTCCCTTCAAGCCTCTGAACAAGTACAGGAAACTGAGAAAATGTTTTGAATTTGTGATCGTCTTGTGATTCTCGGAAAAATCCAAGACACGATGCATTTGTCTTTTAATTGCATATGTGGTGCTTCAACTTTAAAAAAGACACCAGAGTTCAATCTTGCTCTCTTAGCACTATCCTCCAGAAGTCGTAGTGATTTGACTGTCTTAAAGAATGCTGGTTGCATATTGAAAGATGGACTTGCCAAATAACAATGTCTGATTATTTACACTTTTTTCATGTTCCCCTTGCTTTATTCAACTGAGAGATGAAGCAAATTGAACAATTCCCTGATCCCTGGTGGCTAGTTGAGCATGTTTGACAACAAGAGATAGATATACCTGTTGTACTGCGTTGGTTTGAGAAATAACCTAACTAAGCTGGAAATTATCCAATTCACTCATTGTAGAGAACTTATTTGTGTAAGTAACCCAAGAGTTCAATATTGAATAATGGAACTTAGCAAGTGACTAATGGAAGATTTGTCATGGAGGCCGTTCAAGTCCAGCAAATATTTCAAATCTACTCACCACTTCAGGTCACCACAAATAACCTGCCCAAGAGCAAGCAGTTTATTGTATTTAGAACACGCGCAGTAATATTGCAAGATATCCATGTTTTGGCAAAGGTTCTATCTTGTACTTGCTTACTGAAGCATATCCATCACATAGTGACAGTTCATAGACCACATACTGAAAGCATATGCATCATATTCTATCAGCAATTGCTTTCAAAATCATTCTCAGCACAAGGGATTTTCTGGCAAGGCCCACCCTGAATTGTTTTGGAGAAGGTGGTGGTGAGCTGCCTACTCAAATGTGGTGTTCTTAGACTCACCATGCTATTTTGATGGTTCCTTGATTTTGATCTTGCAAAGCAATGGAGATTATTTCTAAGTCAGGATAGTGAATGGCTTGGTGGAGAACCTGCAGGTATGGTGTTCACATGTATCTGCTGTCCTTGAACTTCTTTGTTTGAGATTTGCAAGATCTTCCTTTTTTTGGTACTTCCCAATTCCACTAGCAATCACCTTTGGATGAACTTGTAAGACACAAATGTTACACTTCAGTTCTGAAAGCAAGTGCTTTATCAGGAAATGTCCTCTAGTTATTCCATGGCAGTCATGGGTTTTAAAGCAGCATTGTTGAATTTCTGCAGTGTATATTGTAGATGATACACACTGCTGTCATAATATGCCATTGGCAGAGCAAATACATGTTGAATATAGTGAATCTAGTGACAATCAACTGGGTTGCTTTGTCCAGGATGGTTTTGAGCTTCTTGAGTGTTATTGGAGCTGTACTTGTTCAGGCATGTGGGGAGTATTCCATCATACTCTTGACTCGTGTCTTGTAAATAGTGAATAGGCTTTGAGGAGCAAAGTAGTGAGTTACTCACTGCAGAATCACCAGCCTTTGATGTACGTTCATAGCTACAGCATTTATTTTGCTGGTCAAGTTTAATTTCTGGTCAATACCTCCAGGATGTTTACAGTGAAAGAATCAGCAATTGTAATGTTCATGAATGTTAAGGGATTATAGTTAGATTCTCTCTTATTGGAGATAGTTGTTGCCTGGCACTTATGTGGCTTGAGGTTTACTTGCCATGTATCAACCCAAGCCTGAATATTGTCCAAGTCTTGCTTAATTTGCAACAATGAACATGCCCACCTGAGAACTCACAATGAAGGGAATTTTATTGATGAAACAACTGAAGATGGTTGAGCCAAGGACACTATCATGAAGAACTCCTGCAGGGATGTCTTGGAGCTGAGGTGATTAGCCTGCAAATACAACACCTTTTTTTCTTTTGTGTCAGAAATGATTCCAACCAATGGAAAGTTTTGCTGCCGAATCCCATTGAATCAAATATCGTTAAAGTAAAGTTAAAGCTCCTTCACCATTTGATTGCAGCATTGTTGTCCATGTTTAGATCAGTGTTGTATGTCAAGTAGTCCTGGCAAAATGCAGACTGAGCATCAGTGAGCAGGTTATTATTGAAGGATTGCCCTTTGATTACACAATGGATAGCATCTTCCATCAATTTGTTAATGATTGAGTAATGACTGGTGGGGTAATGAACCAGGTTAAATTTGTTCTTTTTTTCTTCGAGCGAGGACATTCCTGCGTAATTGTAAAAAGGGAGTTTTCCCAGTTCATGAGGCCATGCATTTAATTGGAGTACAGTTCAACTGCTGAAGGTGGGATGTCATAGTTATCCTGCTTTGAGATGCTACATCTGTTTAAAATCTGACCCTTTCAATGTGGAAGACAAGTATCCCCAATGTGAAGACAGAACTTTGTCTCCACAGGAACTGTACAGTGGTCATTCTTACTGACAATGACATGGACAGATGCACTTGCCCCCAGCAGATTAGTATGGATGAAGTTAAGTATGTTTTTCTCTCTTGCTGCTTCCCTCACAAATTACCACAGACCATGTCTAGCAACTATGTCCTTTAACACTTGACTAGCTTGGCCAATAACAGTACTGCTGTGTAACTGTTGGTTATGGACATTTAACTTCCCATCTAAAGTTTATCCTGTGACCTTGCAATAATCAGTACATGACATGATTTTCAACTTGGAAGAGTACTGAGGGGGTGCGATGGGTGGTGATCAGCAGGAGGTTTCCCTGCCCCATATTTTACCTGACAATATGAGACTCCATCAGAACCAGTATCAGCATTAAATATTCCCTGGGCAACTCTCTCCTCGTAGTATACCACTGTGCCACCACCTCTGGTGGATCCACCCTGTCAGTTGGACAAGACATATCTATGGATTGTGATAGTGGTGTTTGTTACATTATCTGGAAGGTATAATTCTATGCGGACAACCATGACAGACAGTTGCTGGAATTGTCTCTGAGATAGATCTCCCAACTACTAGATATCAGTAAGGAGAACCTTGAAGATTCAATAGGGCCATGTGTTCCATTTCCGCTTCTGGTAATCTTTGTCAAATTCGTTCCTTGATTAGACTTCATTCCGATTATGTACAGGGACTGACTTGTTAGGCCATTTTTAGGGGCATTTAGAAATCAATCACATTGCTATAGGTGCAGAACCACATATAAGCCAGATAAAGGTAGCAGATTAGCTTTTCTTGAAGGACATCAGTGAACCAGATGGGTTTCTGCAGCAATTGCTATTGGTACCATGGTCACCTCAAGACTAACTCATAATTATTAAGTGAATTTAAAGTTCATTGTTCACTATGGAGGTATATGTACCTCTATCCACGGGCATTGTTTGTGTGTCTGCAGTATTGCAGTACTGATATAGTCACACCACCATGCCACATGTATATAGCACTTACTTACAGTCTGTAGACCACATACCCAGACTTTTATCCTCACATTAAGAGAAATATACCACATATTGGTAGTGTAGTCATTATATGCTGACGGAATGCATACCACATACTGACAATATATACACCAACTATTGCGAGGACGTTCATAGCACACAGACTGAAATGAGACCATAAGCTATCTTACATTACAGTAATTGTACCACAAGCAATTGACTTCACATACACTATGTCCTATGATGTACATATTGCATCAACAGCATATACAGCAAACATTGACAGTACACGTGGCCTCTGATATATATATATAAAACTGCCTACCACTGCATATTTACCAAACTCTGTTGGTTTATGCACATCATTTGATTATACATATCACAATGACAGTCTACACACCATCCTTCACTCCTTTTAAGACATCTATTCTTCATCTCCTTCACTGATAATCACCTATGGCAATAACTTTAGACTCTATTTGTTGCTGCAAATTTTCTATTTCTATCTTATGCCCTCAGTGACTTCTGAACCCAATTTTAGACATTTGCCTTCATCTTATTCATAAGACCGGGAAGAACATTAATGTTCAATAAACTAGAAGTCATTACCCTTTAAAACACGGGTTTAAAGTGCACAGTTTGATCTGCTTTACAATTGTACATTTTCGATTAATTTACTTAAAATCTTCTTGTATAGCATTTCTAAATGCTCCATAATATTGTGCCTGATCGCATTTCATTATCCCAGATTAGATTAGAAAGCAAATGTCAGTTACCCAGTCCTTTTTGTGATGAGTACCGGAATACGATTAGACTAACCTGATATTGTTAGACCAACAGGAATTGTCAATATGAAACACATTCTAAACTAAAATTACATCGAGCAGAAGCCACCTGGACTGGACACTTTTTTTAATGTTACTTAACAGTTATACATCTCAATATCACAAAATCGCTACAATGTGGAAACAGGCCATTTGACCCAACAAGTCCACACAGACCCTCCGAAAAGTCACTGACCCAAACCTATTCCCCTAACTAATGCACATAGCCTACACATCCCTGGACACTATGGGCAATTTACCTAACCTGTACTTTGGATCAGGGGAGGAAACCCACACAGACACAGGGAAAATGTGCAAACTCCACACAGACAGCTGCCTGAGGCTGGACTTGAACCCGGGTCCCTGGCATTATGAGGCAACAGTGCTAACCACTGAGCCACCATGCTGCCCCAAATAGTAATCTCAGAATGCTTGCAATTACTTTTGCAGTAATTTCTCCTGTCCTGCCAATTTCCCAAGCATCTGTCTCAGTCTCAGAGGGGAAAAAGACTGAGTGGGATAAATCAGTGGTTAAACTTTACCTGCTCAACATGCTGCGATTTCTTTCAACCTGTTGATCTGATCTTAAAACTTGAACACTTCAGGATCATTTCCTTGCACCAACCTTTTCTCTGCTCAGGGATGACTGGATGTCTATGGTGTGGAGGTGCTGGTGTGTTATATTTCATTTAAAGAATCCAGGAGCACTACAGACATTGTTGTCTAGAGCGATAGGCAGTGAGGATAGGACTGAAAATGTGTTGCTGGAACAGCGCAGCAGGTCAGGCAGCATCCAGGGAACAGGAGAATTGACGTTTCGGGCATAAGCCCTTCTTCAGGAAATTCCTGAAGAAGGGCTTATGCCCGAAACGTCGATTCTCCTGTTCCCTGGATGCTGCCTGACCTGCTGCGCTGTTCCAGCAACACATTTTCAGCTCTGATCTCCAGCATCTGCAGACCTCACTTTCTCCAGTGAGGATAGGACCTCAAACACTCTTCCCCTGACGCAACTGAGCAGAACTCTCAGCTGTTCTTATTACCCTTACCCTTGTCACAGAGTCATTGAGTCATACAGCACATGTGTTGGAATGATTTACAAGTTGATATTCAGCACATTTTGGACACCTTATAAATAAACATTCCTTGGTTGTCAAGTCATGCACAGAGACTTGAATCCAGAACAGCAAGGACGACCAGAGGTGTCATAGACTTTATGTCTGTGAAGAACTTCCATATTGAAATAATTGCTCAGATGTCATATCCTGTCACCAAATCATCCTTTATTTACTTGTACACAGTACACTGACTGTAGCCAGCCAGCTCGGAGTCAGTCCCCTGAACTGAGGAAATTCTGAATTCCCTGTTTACCTTGGTCAGCCAGGGATTCCGGATTTGCCTAGATCAAGGATCTCATAGTGAATGAGATCCACCTGCTTCCAATCACTACACATATACAAAATATCAACTGGTGCTAATCGTGCAGCAAATACTCACTGTTTAAAGCAATAGTCCCTTATAGCATGGTCGGTGTACCGACAGCATATGGACAAAATGGTTCAAGAAAACGGCTGCACGTCTCCTTCTCAAAGGCCATTAAAGTTTGTCATTGAATATAAGGCTGTGGGAGCTGCTTTGACAAAGCAATCCATTTCCACAGGATTTGCAACTCCGTCCAAACTTGCAGATGAAATCCCAGAGGAAGTGACACAGAAATATTGCAAAAAGGCTGAGATAAAATTTGGAAATGAACTACAACTAGAGATAAAATTTAATGGATGCAAGTGAAAGGATTGCATATTAGAATGAAAAATGGTTATTATATTTATACTATAGATGGTGCAGGAATCATTAAAACTAAAGTACAAAGAGGTCTGTGTTGATAGTAACTTTGGTATTTAACCTGTCAAATCAGTCTGGAGCAGCAATAAATGAAATATATTTCTGAACTTAAATCAGTATATGTAATTTTGAGGATATATTGTTTAAAATACACAGTGCTCTGGCCTGAGCTACAGAAGGCATGGAGCCAAAGTTTGTGCCCACAACACAAGGGATACAGTCAAGCCAGTGATGTGAAGATCCAGGTGCTGGAAGATTGAGAAGAGACTCAAAAACTGGGCACTTTCAACCTTGAGCAGTGGCGAGTAAGAGGAACTATATGAGTTCCTGAACAGAAAGCCAAACGTATAGGTTATGGATTACTTCATGAGCAAGGAATCACAGAACCAAAACAATGAAAAGCCAATTTAGGAAGGATATCAGGAAACAATTCAACATTCAGAATCATTCCTACAACTGGTTTTCATAGAATCATAGAATTTTAAAGAACAGACGGAAGCCAATTGACCTATTTTGTCTGTACAAGCTCCCAAAAGAGTTAGCCAGCTCGTCTAATTCGGTAAAAATAATGACTGCAGATGCTGGAAACCAGATTCTGGATTAGAGTGGTGCTGGAAAAGCACAGCAGTTCAGGAAGCATCCAAGGAGCAGGAGAATCAACATTTCCTGATGAAGGGCTTTTGCCCAAAACATCGATTTTCCTGCTCCTCGGATGCTGCCTGAACTGCTGTGCTTTTCCAGCACCACTCTAATCCAGGAGCTAGTCTAATTCTCCAGCCCTATAGCCACAGCACACTAAATTAATCATTTCCAAATATATATGCAGCTCTCTTTTGAAACGTTCCATGGAAATGGCTTCCACCACTCGCCCAAGCACCACATTCCACATCTTAACAACTCTGAGTTAAGAAGTTTTTCCTCATCTCACTCCTGCTTCTCTTTCTGACAATCTTGAAATTGCAATTGCTAGTTATTGACATACCAGCTAATGAAAACAAGCTATCCTTTATTACCCTATCAAAATTACCATTTTGAACTCCTCCATAAGGTCACTCTTTATCTTCTCTGCTCCAAGGAGAATAAACTCAATCTCTCAATTCTTTTCTTGTATTTAAAATGTCTCATTCCTGGTATCATTCTAGTAAATCTCCTTTGCACTCACTTATGGCTTTAACATCCCTCATTAAATAAAGTGCCCAGACCTGAACACAATACTCCAAATGTAGTCTGACCAATAATTTGTAGAGGTGTAGCATCACTTCCTTGCTTTTATACTTGATGTCTCTTTTTATAAACTAAAGGATCTCTTCAGCTTTCTTAACTGTTTCAACTTGCCTGGCCACCTTCAGGGATTCCTGATGAAGGGCTTATGCCCGAAACATCGACTTTCCTGCTCCTTGGATGCTGCCTGACCTGCTGTGCTTTTCTAGCACCTCCCTTTTCGACTCTGATTTCTCCATCAACTGCAGTCCTCACTTTCTCCACCTTCGGAAAATTATGACCTTGACCCATGAAGTCGCTCTGCTCCTATACTCCTCTCAATTAAGCCTGAATGGTCTGTCCATATTCGAGGCAAGTCCCAATGTTTCCATGGTTATGAGAACCAGTATGGAAGAATACACGGTTTGATTGCAGTGCTGTTCATCCGAAAGTGTTGGATTCAATCAATGCAAGTCCCTACGAGTAGTTCTCATGTATTTTTAGGCAATCGGATTTGTTCAACTTAGCAACACTATACTAGTGGTGACCCCCAGGGATCAGATGAACTCCAGTTTCATTCACTGGCTACATCTAGGATCTAGACAATAGGATCAAAGTAGCGTTAGTAAACCTGTCGCTTACAATAAAATCAGTACCAGGGCTAAGACGTTGGAGGAGTAATTTTAGAACAAAATAATGTGGGCATGGTCAAAGAGTGTGCACTTCATTTAGGTAAATATAATGGCAGGAAATGTAGGTCAGGCCAATACAGAATCTACATCTCACTAAAACAGAAATTGCTGGAGAAACTCAGTAGGTCTGGCAGCATCTGAAGAGAGAAACAGAGTTAACAGTTCAGGTCCGGTGACCCCCCTTCACTACAGAATTTATGTACCATTTTCAGGGAATAATACTGAAATCAGTTGAAAGAGGAATAGATTTATACAATATTGTGCGTAGGTCACTGATGCTTTGTAGAAAATGATAAGAAACTGAACAGGGTATTTGTATTCTCAGAGCCAATCAAAGAACACCATGTAGTTATTATACCAGTCAGTAGTCAGACCAGACTACTGTGGATTATATCAATTATATCAAATTGTGGATTATATCAATGCACGGGGGCAGGTAAAGGGAAGAGAATTCTCTTTTAAAGAACTTCAGACACACAAAAAGAATCAAGAACGTTAGTCTATTTATTAGACAGCAAGGTGCACTTAGAGGTTAACCAGTAAATGTTTATAAACAAAAGGGCTTGGTAATGTACATACGAAGAGATCATTCCAGTTGTATAGGTTGGAAGGCCTACAACATTCATGAATCTAATACAGATTTCTCTCTCCTAGTTCTCAAACACATTAACAATATGTGTGTTGGCTGCAAACACTCTGCATTCAGGAGGTAGCCAGGCTGGTTGCTGACTGGGACAAAGATCAAAGCATATAGATTAGATTCCCTACAGTGTGGAAACAGGCCCTTCAGCCCAAGAAGTCCACACTGACCCACCAAAGAGTAACCCACCCAGACCCATTTCCCTCTGACTAATGCACCTAACACTATAGGCAAATCAGAATGGCCAATTCACCCGAGCTGCACATCTTTGGACTGTGGGATGAAACTGGAGCACCCGGAGAAGACCCATGCAGACATGGGGAAAATATGCAAACTCCACACAGACAGATACCCGAGGCTGGAATCGAACCGAGGTCCATGGCGCTGTGAGGCAGCAGTCCTAACCACTGAGCCACCGTAACACCCAATAGAAATGCATTTAGAGATAAAACATAATCCATGTGATTGTTTCTGATTGCCTGGGGAGTTTGGAGAGGAAATATTCTCCCAGAACGTAGCAAATGTTGTACCCTAATACAAGAAAGGCTTCAAAGAAAAATGTGGGAACGATAGACCAGTAAGCCTAGCATCTGTAGTAGGTAAGTTATCTGAGAAGATTCTGAGAGATAAGATATGCATGCATTTGGTAAGACAAGGTTTGATCATGAACAGTCAGCATAGCTTTGTGTATGGGAGATATGCCTTACAAACTTGTTGGAGTTCTTTGATGCAGTGAGCAGGACGGTTGACGAAGGCCAGGCAGTAGATGTAGCCAGTAAGGATTTCAGTAAGGCCTTTAATAAGGTTCCACATGGTAGGCTGCTCTAGAAGGTTAGATTGCATGGAACCCAGTGAGAGTTGACAAATTTGATACACAATTGGCTTGATGATAGGAAGCAGAGGGTAATAGTGGAAGCACACTTGTTGGACTGGAGACCTGTGACTAGTGGAATGCCTCAGGGGGTCAGTTGTAGGCCCATTGCTGTTTGTTGTCCATACCAGTGATTTTGATGAAAATATACAAAGCATAATTAGTAACTTTGCAGATGACACTAAAATAGGCGATATCATGGACAGTGAGGAAGATTATCAGAAATTATGGCAGGAGCTTGATCAGCTGGGGAAGTGGGCTGAGAAATGGTGAATGGAGTTTAATATAGATAAGTGTGAGGTCTTACATTTTAGAAAATCAAATCAAGGTAGGAGTTTCATGGTAAATGGTGGGGCCTGGAGGAGTGTAGTGGAACAGAGGGACCTTGGAGTTCAGATGCATGATTCTCTGAAAGTGGAGTCACTGGTAGACAGGACAGTGAAGAAGGCTTTTGGCACACTGACCTTCATCAGTTCAGGGCATTGAGCATAGAAGTTGGGAAGTTATGTTGTAGTTGTACATGATGTTGGTGAGGCTGCACTTGAAGCATTATGTTAACTTTTGGTCACCGTGCTGTAGGAAGGATGTTATTAAACTCGAAAGGGCATAGAAGAAATTTACAATGATGCGGTCAGGATTCACGGATCTGAGTTATAGGGAGAGGTTGTACAAACTAGGACCTCTTTCTTTCGAATGAGATTAAGGGCCGGAGAGGGGGGGAGGGGATCCTATAAAAGTGTATAAAATCATGAGACACATGGATAAGGTGTCCTTCTCCCAGGGTTGGGGAATCAAAGACAAGACGGCATCAGTTTAAGGTTAGAGGGGAAAGAATAAATGAGAACCTGAGGGGCAACTTTTTTACACAGAGGGTGGTACTCATATGGAATGAGCTGCCAGCGGAAGTTGTTGATGTGGGTACATTAACAACATTGAAAAAAGCATTTGGACAAATCCATGGATAGGAAAGGTTTAGAAGGATATGGGCCAAGTGCAGGGAAACAAGGTTAGCATGGATGGACATTTTGTTCGGAATGGACCAGTTTTTGCCAAAGGGCCTGTCTCTGTGCTGTAGGACTCTATGACTTTATAACTCTTTAATCCATAAAATGTATTAAGGTGGGGGGTGGGGGGTGGTTGTGTGAAGAGATATGGATGCTGTCGCCATAGGAACATAAGATCAGGAGTAGAACATTCAGCCCTTTGAATCATCTCTGCTATGCCAGATCATGGCTGATCATCCACTTCAGAGGCACTTCTCTGCAGTATCACCATTCTTTAAAGTCATTAATAAATAGAAGCCTATCAATCACTGTCTGGAACTTGATTAATGATTCTCTTCCTCCAGGGAAGAGAATTCTAAATATTCACCAACATCTGACCGAGAGCATTCTTCCTCATCTCAGTAGTTAATGGCTTACCATTCATTCTAAGGGCCTGTGTTCCCTGGTTCTAGATTCCACTGCCGAGGAAAATATCATTTCTGCATCCACTCTGCTCATTTGAGAATTTTATAAGTTTCTAAAGGACTGGCTTTCATTCTTCTTAACTGGAGAGAAAGCAGTTCCAGTCTCCTCGATCTCTCCTCACAGGACAGCACCACAATCACTGGAATTAGCCTGGTGAATCTCACTGCACTTTGGCAAATGCATCCTTTCTTCGGTAAGGGGATCAGAACTGCACACAATTTACATGGAGCCATTTCATCAGTGTTGTAGACAATTAGAGCTAGATTTCTTTGCTCATTCATTTTTCCTACTTTTCATAAAAATTAACATACGGCCTGCCTACGATCATGTGGAGGGTGGCTTGGTGGCCCAAATGCACTTTTCCTGTGCTTCACTATCACATATTACCAGGCAATGAGTGGATCAAAGCCAAGGAAATCAAAATGGATGAATTCCTAGTGAATGCATGAAATGTTCCTGTAAAATAATCCTGGATATTTTTTTTAAAAATTCAGTTCCACTGGTTGGGCTTGGGTAGACAATTGACGGATCCAATGAACTTTTTAAATCTAGCATCACAAATAATCACAGCCACCCTCATTCACCTTGTTGTACTCTACCCCTTCCATTGAGGTAAATAGGATCTGTTCAGGACCAAGGTTATGCTTTCCAATGATTTAATGCTTCATTCACCATCCAAGTTCTTTAATTTATTTCTCTCATACTGTATTACAGTCCAACCAGCCATTGGTCTTCATCAATGGACATAGGCAGACAATATCTCCTCACTTCTCATTTACTCACTACTATGGAGATGCCTTGATTGGCTCCTCTTTCTTACACTTGCCAGCTCCTCATCTTGAGGTTGATGCATGTTTCTTGGTACTACCATATCTCTGGAATTTTGGATCAGTTCCTTGTACGTTGCAAAAAAGCACCAGGTTTTCCTCACATTGCTCACATGATGGCACACTTCTTATTGAGTCAGAAGGTCATGGGTCAAGTTCCATTCTTGCACAAAGTTCACCGCAAGATTGTCACACTGTCCGAGGTCCTGTCTTTCAGTCGAGGCTCAACACTAATTCCTTGTCTGCTCTGTCATCTGGCTGTTAATCATCCCATGGCTCTAGTTGGAAGAAGACTAATGGGAGGGAAGGTCCCATTCAAAAAATGTATTCCTCATCTAGTGCAAACAAGATATAATCTGTTTGCTATTTTTCTGCTGTTTGGAGGACATTATATTCTAATAAGAACTACACTCTTAATGTACTTCATTGACCAATGAGACAGCCTGAGGCATTAAAGTCACTATATAAATGCATTTTATTCTTTCTTTTCAAATCTATAGTTCAGAAGATTAGGAACATTCCAAACAAACTCAAATGGCAAAATGGTGCTTCCTCCCAGCATGCCATGTTCCTGTTTCCCTCTTGGAATTTGCAGCAATGACTGGCCCTTGTGGAACCAATGACAGTGCAGCAACCCACGCAGCAAGCAATACTTCAACTAATATACTGTCTTGAATATCAAAGATACTTTTCTCCCATATGTTTCCAGTATGTTAGAGTGCACGCAGTTAAAAAAACTCTTCATATATTAAAATGATTGGCTCTTCATTGTAATTTGTTCAATTCATATAATATTTGAAAGATGTCCTTACTTAGACTAAAGAGAATTTTGACGGATGCAAATGATTTGATTCTAATATCCACAGGTATCCACAACTTTTTCTGCCTGCTGTATTTGATCAAATCCAAAGCACACAATACTTTTTCATCAATCAAAAACCAAGAAGCAAACATACTACTCCAGATAGAAACATAACCTTGTCAATCACAAATCAGGCTTAAACCTCTCTCTATAACTTGTTAATTAAAACTTTAGATCTTTATAAAGCTATATAATGCAAATACTGTCAGCGCTGACTCATTATGGTATGACAAATGCTATTGTGAACAAGATACCAGAGAGGAAATGTTGCCTTTAAAATAACAGATGCCAACCTGTTATTCATGTTGTCTCCCTTGATTTACTTCCTACCTCCAAACTGTCTTGGTTACCTCGTTTCACAATGTGACAGTGCCAAGAGGCACGAATTATGTAAGCTGCGTAGCTCAGCAAATAAATAAACAACAGCTCTGATAGAAGGTCATCAGCCTGAAATATTCACTTTATTTCTCTCTCCACAGTTCCTGCCACATCCTCAACTTTCTGCTTATTTATCAATTTCTTTGCCTGTAGTGTTTGCTTTGGAATTAACCAAATAAATTGATTTGTTTTGCTGTATTACGAATGCACACTCTTTGACTATCAGATGCTGGGGTGGGACAAACCAGGGAGCAATGACTGGACCCAATGCACCACAAAACTTTTTTCATCCCTGCAGTTCAAAACGACAAACTAACTTGACTGCAATAAAACCTTACCCATGTGCAAATAGTGATAGTGTCCCTACATCTGAACCAGGAGGCCTGGGTTCACGTTCCATCTCATAGAGTCATAGAAATGAACAGCACAAAACAGAGTCTTTGGTCCAACCTGTCCATGCCAACCAGATCACCCAAATCAATCTAGTCCCATTTGCCAGCACTTGGTCCATAACTTTCTAAACCCTTCTTATTCATTTGCCCAACCAGATGTCTTCTATATGTTGTAATTGTACCAGACTCCACCACTTCCTCTGGCAGCTTGTTCCATACATGTGGCATGCTTTGCATGAAAAAGTTACCCCTTAGGTCCCTTTTAGGTCTTTACCCTCTCACCTTAAACTTTTGCTGTCTAGTTTTGGACTCCCATAGCCTGGGAAAAAGACCTCAGCTATTCTTCCTATTGATGCCCCTCATGGTTATAGAAAATTTCTATAAGGTCACCTCTCAGCCTCTGATGCTCCATGGAAAACAGCCCTGGCCAGTTCAGCCTCCCCCTATAGCTCAAATCCTCCAACCTTAGCAACTGTCCTGTAAATCTTTTCTGAACTCTTTCAAGTTTCACAACATCCTTTCTATAGCAGGGAGACAAGAATTGCACACAATGTTTCAAAAGTGGCCTAACCAATGCTGTTCAGTCACAGCATGACCTCCCAACTCCTATAGGAGAAAGTGAGGTCTGCAGATGCTGGAGATCAGAGCTGAAAATGTGTTGCTGGAAAAGCGCAGCAGGTCAGGCAGCATCTAAGGAGCAGGAGAATCGACGTTTTGGGCATGAGCCCTTCTTCAGGAATGGACAAGGAAGTCAGACTTTTGTTTTCTTTTGCTTGTCTGGTATAATTACTCAAACTCTTGAATGACAATTCCATGCATGAAACTAAATAAATCTAAGTTGCAGTCCTTGGTAGATGGCCACTTGCAGAATGAATTGCGAATGAGGATCTTGCATTTTAAATCTAGTTTTGGCAAATTGGTAGCTCAGAAACAACCTCAGATGTCTTTTTTTTTGCTGAGATCAATACTTTTAGTGAGACAGATACTTCTGCTTTGTTAACTTCTGTAAAAATGCATTGGGAGATAGACAATAGATAATAGACAATAGGTGCAGGAGGAGGCCATTCTGCCC
>NC_057744.1:34263175-34269767 GCF_004010195.1 Chiloscyllium plagiosum | reverse complement strand
CACCTTAACCTCCTTCCACCTATCGCATTTCCAACGCCCCTCCCCCAAGTCTCTCCTCCCTACCTTTTATCTTAGCCTGCTGGGCACACTTTCCTCATTCCTGAAGAAGGGCTCATGCCCAAAACGTCGATTCTCCTGCCCTTTGGATGCTGCCTGACCTGCTGCGCTTTTCCAGCAACACATTTTCAGCTCCCAATTCCTATACTCAACATAAAGACAAGCATACTAAATACGTTCTTCACTATCCTGTCTACCTGTGATTCCATTTTCAAGAAGCTGCAATCCAAGATCTCTTTGTTCAGCAGCATCCACAACCCTCTCGGTATGTGTATAAATCCTGCCCTGGTTTGCCTTTCCGAAATGCAGCACCTCACATTTATTTCAATAAAACTCCTTGGCCCATCAGCCAATTGATCAAGGTCCCATAGTACACTGAGATAACCTTCTTTGCTGTTTGTTACACCACAAATTTTGGTGTCACCTGCAAACTTGCTAACCATCACATCCAAAATCACAGGCCTCCAGTCTCAAAAGCAACCCTCTATCATCACCCTCTGTCTCCTACCTTCAAGCCTGTTCTGTATCCAAATGGCTAGTTATCACTGTATTTGTCAGCGTTTTGGCCCATATCCCTCCAAATGCTTCCTATTCATATACCCACCCAGATGCCTTTTAAATGCTATAATTGTACCAGCCTCCACTACTTCCTCTGGCAGCTCTTTCTATACATGCACCACCTTCTGTGTGAAAAACCTGCCCGTCAGGTCCCTTTTAATCTTGCCCGTCTCACTCTAAACCTATGTTCTCTAATTTTGGACCCCCCTAGCCTGGGAAAAAGACCTTGGCTATTCATCCTGCCCATGCCCCTGATTTTACACACCTTGATAAGGTTATTCCACAGCCTCCGATGCTCCAGGAGAAATAACCCCAGTCTATTAACCTGCTCCAGTAGCATATAATAACATCTCTCACAGGTTGATTAGAAAATATTTACAACAAGGGGAGGGAGTCTCACATGGAGAAGAGACATTAGGTAGAGGAGAGCTTTAAGAACTTTGTATTATAACAGATAAACTATGGCGGGGCAGGTAAGAGTTTTGGAGTATGGGGAATAATGGAGACTGAGGAAGAGGCAAGATCAGGAAAGCTGGATGACTCCAGTGGCAATGGAAGATAGAGGTGGTTGCAGAACAAGGAAGGGATAAGGCAACCAGGGAGCTATTGATGTTAGACAAAAGTTTGCCATTGAGATATGCAGGAGAGGTGCACAGGGTCTAAAGGAAAAAAATAGTCGAGTGGTGTAATCACTGGACTATTAATCCAGAGACCCACGTAATATTCTGGGGACCCAGGTTCAAATCCTACTATGACAGATGGTGGAATTTGAATTTGATAAAAGAAAGCCTGGAATTCAGAGTCCAATAATGACAATGATTTGATTGTTGGAGAAACCCATTTAGTTTTCTTAAGTCTTTCAGAAAGGGAAAATGCCATCTGAACTATATGTGACTCCAGACCCACAGCAATATGATTGACTCTTAAACTGCACCTGTGGGCAATTAGGGATGGGAAGTAAATGCAGGCCCAGCCAGTGACACCCTCATTCCATGAATGAATTTTTAAAAAATGAAATCAGTGAAGTTTGATGACCAGAAATAGGGAAACATCAAACCAGATTGAATCCTAACCTACCCCATTTCATATTCCATTGAATTCATGAGAATCCAAAATCCAACCCAAACTAACCAATGCTCTCCATGCAGCTTAGGTTAAAATTGAGGCTTTGGCGTGGTGCTAATTGTGAATGATGGAATTTTATTGTGTTACAATTGATGCATGGAAACACTTTTATTGTCAGCGGTTTCTGATTTTGCCGATCATCCTGTTAGATTTGCTGCTTCCCTTGGCAGTACAAGGGTGACATTCTGTAAAGGGAGAAACTAATCACTCTGAGATTACTGATGGAGGGTTAAGTCGCAAGCACCACTCGAAAAATAATGATGGATGGAAAATGGATTCTTTTTTCATCTCAGGAGAAAATGAGAAACAGGAGAAAAATCACAAGTGGTAGAATGACTGAACAAGGCTCTGAAAACTGCACAATGACTAAGAGGAACTGTTCTGAAATATATAAAGGAATAGTTATTGGCTGAGATTCAATATAAGGTTGTTATCACTAAAAGCAATTGGGATCTAAGGAGCATTTCGAGTGCTTTTGATCATGAGTGAAAATAGAATACTTTAAACAACAGAGCTCCAATGTAAGGACATGTTTAGAATCTTGTACAAATTGAACAAATTGCATTGAAGAGCCAGTCATTTTTATTTATATTTTTCTTCACTGTACTCAATGGAAACTTGCACTAGAAGAACCTCACTAATTCTCTTGCAAATAGTGCATGGGATCTTTTACAACTACCTTAAAAACTAGACAGGGCAACTGTTAAGTACTTCTGAGAGACAGGACCTCCAACGGTGTGATAAACTTGCAGCGAACTTTCTGCTCAAGCCTCTCGGAATGGAACATATACCCATGACGTTCCAGCTGATTAAGAAGGGTGCCACCAACTGTGCCAAGTGGGCAATGTTAGCAAAGGCTGGTGTATTTATTTGCAATGAACAAGGAACTGATCCAATATTCCTGACCCAGATCTCAGTTTGTTGCCAGGGAGAGGGATGGAGTGGGTGGTTAATTAATCACACCCTAGCAGATGGTGAAATTGAACTTTAATAAAATATCTAGAATTAAAAGCTAACCTAATGCAGATAACAGAACCATTGTTGATTTACATAAATGAACATTTGTCTCACTAATATCACTGTCTGCACTGACCTACAGGTACCTCTGGATCTGCAGCAATGTAATTAACTCTTAACCACCCGCTGAAATGACTCAAGCAAGTCACTCATTTCAAGGACAGTTAGGGATGGACAACAATAGCAGACTTTGCCAGTGATGTCCATACCTTAGAGTAATACAGCATGGAAACAATATCTTCAGTCCAATTAGTCTATGCCGACCATAATTCCAAACTAAATGAATCCCATCTGCCTGCGATTGATCCTTATCCCTTCAAGGAGGAGAAAGTGAGGTCTGCAGATGCTGGAGATCAGAGCTGGAAATGTGTTGCTGGAAAAGCGCAGCAGGTCAGGCAGCATCCAGGGAACAGGAGAATCGACGTTTCGGGCATAAGCCCTTCCTGAAGAAGGGCTTATGCCCGAAACGTCGATTCTCCTGTTCCCTGGATGCTGCCTGACCTGCTGCGCTTTTCCAGCAACACATTTCCAGCCCTTATCCCTTCAAACCTTTCTCCTTCATGTACTTATCGAAATGTTTTTAAACGTTATAACTGTATCCGCATCCACCACTTCCTCTGGTAGTTCATTCCACACACAAACCACTCTTTGTGTAAAAGAAGTTGCTCCTCAGGTCCTTTTTAAATCTTTCTCTTCTCACCTTAAAAATATGCCCCTAGTCATGCGATCCCTAACCATAGGGAAAAGACACCTGCTGTTCAACTTATCTAAACCCCTCATGATTTTATAAATCTCGATAATGTCACCCCTTAATCTCCTACACTCCAGTAAAAAAGGTTCCAGCCTCTCCCCATAACTCAGACCCTCCATTCCCAGCAATATCCTGATAAATCTTTCCCAAACTCTCTCCAATATCCTTCCTATAACAAGGTGGCCAGAACTGGACACAGTACTCTAGAAGAGGCCTCACTGACGTTCTTTACAACATGACTTCCCAACTCCTATACTCAAAGGTCTGAGCAATGAAGGCAAGTGTACTAAATGCCTTCTTCACCACCCTGCCTACATGCAACACAAACTTCAAGGAGTTATGTACCTGAACTGTTGCTGGCCCTGGGCCTCCTCCACCATTACTCCCTCACCACCCAACGCCTAAAGGAAGAACGCCTCATCTTCCGCCTCGCAACACTTCAACCCCATGGCATCAATGTGGATTTCACCAGTTTCCTCATTTCCCCTTCCCCACCTCATCCCAGCTCCAGCCTTCCAGCTCAGCACTGCCCTCATGACACCCTGCCTCTATTCCTGATGAAGGGCTTTTGCCCGAAACATCGATTTTCCTGCTCCTCGGATGCTGCCTGAACTGCTGTGCTTTTCCAGCACCACTCTAATCTAGGCTATGTACCTGAACCCTCAGGTCTCTCTGCTCGCCAACAACACCCAAGTCCCTACTTTTAATTGTTTACATCCAGCTCTTGTTTGTTTTACCAAATTATAATACCTTATACTTATCCAAATTAAACTCCATCTGCCATTCATCCGAAAATTGACTCAATTGATCAAGATCTCTTTATATTCTTAGACCACCTTCTTCATTGTCCAACAGAGCACATATCCTATAAATTTTGTTTTAAAAGGTAAGAAGTGGAGTTTGGAGCAGGGATTGAAAACAATTATTTCAGATTTCCCAATGTTTAGAACATAAAATGTAGAACAGTACAGCACAGTACAGGCCCTTCAGCCCTCGATGTTGTGCTGGCCTTTTATCCTTCTCTGAGATCAAACTAACCTACATACCCTTCATTGTACTATCTTCTGTGCTTATCCAAGAGCAGCTTAAATGTCCCTAATGTATCTGACTCTACTACCACTGCTGGCAGTGCATTCCATGCACCAACCACTGTCTGTGTAAAGAACCTACCTCTGACATCTCCCCTGAATCTTCCTCCAATCTCCTTAAAATTATGCCTCCTCGTGAAAGCCATTTTCACCCTGGGAAAAAGTCTCTGGCTATCCACTCTATCCATGACTCCCAATATCTTGTACACCTCTATCAAGTCACCTCTCATCCTTCTTCTCTCCAATGAGAAAAGCCCTAGCTCCCTCAACTTTCCATCATAAGGCATGCCCTTCAGTCTAGGCAGCATCCTGGCAAATCTCCTCTGCACCCTCTCCAAAGCTTCCACATCTTTCCTATAATGAGGTGGCCAGAACTGAACACAAAATTCCAAATGTGGTTAATCAGGCTCTATAGAGCTGCAGCATAAGCTCGCGGCTTTTTACTCAATCCTCCTGCTAATGAAAGCAACACAACATACACCTTCTTAACAACTCAATCAACTTGGGTGGCAACTTTGAGGGATCTATAAACATAGACCCCAGATCCCTCTCTTACTCCACACTGCCAAGAATCTTGCCTTTAACCCTGTATTCTGCATTCAAATTTGACCTTCCAAAGTGCATCACTTCACACTTTTCCAGGTTGAACTCCATCTGACACTTATCAGCCCAGCTCTGCAACCTGTCAATGTCCCACTGCAACCTACAACAGCCCTCCATACTTTCCACAACTCCATCAACCTTTGTGTCATTGGCAAACTTACTTACCCACCCATTCCATTTCCTCTTCCAAGTCATTCATAAAAATCACAAAGAGCAGAGGTCCCAGAACAGATCCCTGCAAAACACGATGAGTCACTCGAGCTCCACACTGAATACTTTCCATTTACTGCTACCCTCTGTCTTCTACGGACTAGCCAATTCTGTATCCAGACAGACAGGTTTCCCTGTATCCCTTGCCTCCTCACTTTTTGAATGAGCCTACCATGGGGAACGTTATCAAACACCTTACTAAAATCCAGGTTCACTACATCCACTGCTCTGCCTTCATCACATCCTCAAAGAATTCAATGAGGTTTGTGAGAGATGACCTGCCCCTCACAAAGCCATGCTGACTATCTCTAATTAAGATATGGTTTTCCAATTACTCATAAATCCTGCTTCTCAGGAAACTTTCTGATACTTTGCCCACCATTGATATAAGACTGACTGGTCTGTAATTCCTCAAATTAGCCCTATTCCCTTTCTTGAACAAGGGAATACCATTTGCCACCCTGCAATCATCTGGCACTACTCCAGTGAACAGTGAGGATGTAAAGATCATCACCAAAGGTAGAGCAATCTCTTCCCTCACTTCCTGTAGTATTCTAGAGTATATCCCACCTGGCCTAGGGGATTTGTTTAGTTGAAAGAAATATCTGCTAATCAGTGCTGAATATTGGACAAGATAATCTGACAATAGACAAGTGGGTGGGGCAGCACGGTGGCTCAGTGGTTAGCACTGTTACCTCACAGTGCCAGGGAACTGGGTTCAATTCCCATCTCAGGTGACTGTGTGGAGTTTGCACATTCTCCCTGAGTCTGTGTGGGTTTCCTCTGGGTGCTCCAGTTTCCTCCCACAGTCACAAGTAGTGTTGTGGTTCTGTTCGCCAAGCTGGGAATTTGTGTTGCAGACGTTTCGTCCCCTGTCTAGGTGACATCCTCAGTGCTTGGGAGCCTCCTGTGAAGTGCTTCTGTGAACTTTCCTCCGGCATTTGTAGTGGTTTGTATCTGCCGCTTCCGGTTGTCAGTTCCAGCTGTCCATTGCAGTGGCCGGTATATTGGGTCCAGGTCGATGTGCTTATTGATTGAATCTGTGGATGAGTGCCATGCCTCTAGGAATTCCCTGGCTGTTCTCTGTTTGGCTTGTCCTATAAAGCAACATGAGTTCGACTGGGACAACACTACTATTATAGGACAAGCCAAACAGAGAACAGCCAGGAAATTCCTAGAGGCA
>NC_057744.1:34243872-34263143 GCF_004010195.1 Chiloscyllium plagiosum | reverse complement strand
CAGACACGGGGAGAACGTGCAACCGCCACACAGTCAGTCGCCTGAGGTGGGAATTGAACCCGGGTCTCTGGCGCTGTGAGGCAGTGTTAACCACTGTACCACCATGCCATCCACAGTGTCTTGATGCAATTTTTTTTGTGTGTGTTGGGGTGGTTGCTTTTATTGTTTAGGACTTGGTCTGTGTGTGTGGCTTTCCTGTATACCTTTGTGGTGAATTCTCCGTTAGGTGTTCTCTGTACCATCACGTCTAGGAATGGGAGTTGGTTGTCCTTTTCTTCCTCTCTAGTGAATCGGATTCCTGTGAGTGTGGCGTTGATGATCAAAACCAATGTAGTGTACAAAATCACATGCTAGGACTGCACAAAACACTACATAGGACAAATAGGAAGACAGCTAACGATCCGCATCCATGAACACCAACTAGCCACGAAACGACACGACCAGCTATCCTTAGTAGCCACACACGCAGATGACAAGCAACATGAATTTGACTGGGACAACACTACTATTATAGGACAAGCCAAACAGAGAACAGCCTGAGAATTCCTAGAGGCATTGCACTCATCCACAGATTCAATCAATAAGCACATCGACCTGGACCCAATTTACCGACCACTGCAACGGACAGCTGGAACTGACAGCCGGAAGCGGCAGGCACAAATCACTATAAACGCCGGAGGAAACATCACAGAAGCGCTTCACAGGAGGTTCCCAAGCACTGAGGATGTCACCTAGACAGGGGACGAAATGCCTGCAACACAAATTCCCAGCTCGGCGAACAGAACCACAACAACGAGCACCCGAGCTACAAATCTTCTCACAAACATTGAACAAGTATTTGCAGGTCAGGTGCACTGGCCCTGCTAAATTGCCCCTAATGTTAGGTGCATTAGTCAGAGGGAAATGGGTCTGGATGGGTTACTCTTTGAAAGGTCGGTGCGAATTAGTTGGGCCAAATGCCCTGTTTCCACACTGTAGAGAATCTAATCTAAAGGAAAGCTGGCTGTTGTCAGTATACATGTGGATGGTGAGACTATGTTCCTGGATGTTGTCGCCAACATTAAAGATGCAATTTTCAACTCAAAGAGGAACATCACAGAGTGTTTTTGATATCGAGTTACACTTGCTCTTTTGTGAAATGCTTCAATGAGTTTTGGTTGATGTTTTTCACTCTGCAGTCCAGTGTAACACTTGGAACCATTTTGTCAGAATCACTCTGATTTGATTGGCATCTCTGTGAACTGCAGATAAAAAGCAATAATTTGCAATTTTCTGTCCCAGGTATTTAATGCTCAAGTTAAGTAGGATAGCAGATCAACATTACTGAAAATGTAGTGAGACAGAGAACAGTTATGATGTTGAAAAGACCAGGATTTCTTTATTCCTGCTCATGTAGATCAGCTCAGAATGGGTAAGGCCAGCGAGAGGTCATGAACGTTTACAGCATGGAAACAGACCCTTTGGCCCAACTTGTTCATGCTGCCCAGTTTTCACAATTGCCATTATGTTCCCCATGTTTGGACACAAAGATCTGTCAGACTGATCACTCACAATCACAATCTGACTTTGATGGGAAGTGTGTAAATGTGTCTGAAGGATCACAATTCTATCAGGATTGAGTGTGTTTTGCTTCTATTCTCATAGGTTAGATTAGATTAGATTACTTACAGTGTGGAAACAGGCCCTTCGGCCCAACAAGTCCACACCGCCCCGCCGAAGCGCAACCCACCCATACTCCTACATCTACCCCTTACCTAACACTACGGGCAATTTAGCATGGCCAATTCACCTGACCTGCACGGAGCACCCGGAGGAAACCCACGCAGACACGGGGAGAATGTGCAAACTCCACACAGTCAGTCGCCTGAGGCGGGAATTGAACCCGGGTCTCTGGCGCTGTGAGGCAGCAGTGCTAACCACTGTGCCACCGTGCCGCCCACAAAGATGTTTTCACTGCTCAAATGTTACAGGGTCTGAGATAAGAAATGGCAAAATAAATTCATCAAGTTATCAGGATCCATACTCCTTATTCAGGTTTGCATTGTCAATCCAACTGATTCCAAACTGTTGTACTGTATTAGATCAGAGAATCCCAACAGTATGGAAACAGGCCCTTCAGCCCAACAAGTCCACACCGACCCTCCAAAGGGTATCCCACAATGACCCATTCCCCTACCCTATATTTAAACCTGAGTAATGCACCTAACAAACACACCCCTGAACACAGTGAGCAATTTACAATGGTCAGTTCACTTAACCTGCATATCCTTTGGATTGTGGGAGGAAACCGGAGCACCTGAAGAAACCCCACGCAGACACGGGGAGAATGTGTGGACTCCACACAGACAGTCACCCAAGGCTGGAATCGAACCCAGATCCTTGTTGCTGTGAGGCAGTAGTGCTAACCACTGAGCCATCATGCCACCCTTAACTCTTCTTGTTGCTCTCATAAGTGAAAGACTAAGTCAACAAACACAGGCCTTTACTGGAAATGATCAAGAACAGAACTTTTGAAGGAAATGTTTCAGAATGAATGACAGCAGAGCTAAGAGGTTTAATTGTGAGGGTGAGTTCAATCGACATGATTGGTATTGGAGCAGCAGTCGCTGTCAGATCAGTGTTTTCATGTAAACTTTCTTACCTTGCCCCTTATCTAACAGACCCATATCCAGATGTTGAATTAGGCAGAAAGGGACTTTCAAAATTTACAAGGGTTTTATGGAAAATCTCTAGCTTTTGCAAATGTACACTGAAGAAGAACCTAGCTTTTATCTTTCTATTTTGAAAAAGGCGCCACCAAATCACCCAACGAACTAATTAATGCACACCAATGGACAAACAGTGTCACAGCATACAAAAGACAAAAAGGGCAGGGAAACAAGGGAATGAACTAAATCAAAACAGAGTCAGTGGTGGAAAAACTGCACCCCAGCCCTCACAGTGTCTAGTTCTCTCTTAAAGTTGGTTGACACCTCAGCTTCCCTCACCAAGGATACTAGCAACGAAAGTAGCCATGGAAGACTTGCAGAGGAAAAAGCTCTTTCGTTTCTCCTAAAAAAACATCTCTAAATCCCTCAATTAACAAATTAAAACAAAGAACAAATCACAAGCACTACCCAACAGAGGCAATATAGAGTCATAGAGATATACATCACAGAAAGAGAGCCTTTGGTCCAACTTTCCATGCCAACCAGATATCCTAAATTAACCTAGTCCCATTTGCCAGCATTTGGCCCATATCCCTCCAAACCCGTCCTATTCATGTACCCATCCAGATGCCATTTAAATGTTGTAATTGTACCAGCCTCCACCACTTCCTCTGGCAGCTCATTCCATACACGTATCACCCTCTGTGTGAGAAGGTTGCCCCTTAGGTCCCTTTTAAATTTTTCCCCTCTCACCTTAAACTTATGCCCTCTACTTCTGGACTTCCCCACTCCAGGGAAAAGACCTTGCCTATTTACTCTATGCCCCTCATGATTTTATAAACCTCTATACTGACACCCCTCAACCTGCTAGACTCCAGGGAAAATAGTCCCAGTTTATTCCACCTCTCCCTCACAACATCCTTCTTATAGCAGGGAGACCAGAATTGCACACAATATTCCAAAGGTGGCCTAACCAATGACCTGTACAGCCAAAAGGAAGTGTAAGAATAAAAAGAGGGAACTATAGAGGAACCTCAATTATCTGGCATTCGATTATCCAAATATCAGATTATCTGACAAGATCGCAATGTCCCGATGCTCGGCTAAACTATATTATCCAGCATTCTAATTTGATTATCGAATGAAATACTCCCCGCCATGTCCTTTGGACAATTGAGGTTCTTCTGTAAATCAAAATAGTGCTGGAAGGCGACATAATGCACTCGCAAATCCCATATTATCCACATGGTGGTGGGCAAGTTGTTGGAGGGAATCCTGAGGGACAGGTTGTACATGTATTTGGAAAGGCAAGGACTGATTAGGGATAGTCAACATGACTTTGTGCGTGGGAAATCATGTCTCACAAACTTGATTGAGTTTTTTGAAGAAGTAACAAAGAGGTTTGATGAGGGCAGGGTGGTAGATGATCTATATGGACTTCAGTAAGGCGTTCGACAAGGTTCCCCATGGGATACTGGTTAGCAAGGTTAGATCTCATGGAATACAGGGAGAACCCACCATTTGGATACAGAACTGGCTCAAAGGTAGAAGACAGAGGGTGGTGGTGGAGGGTTTTTTCAGACTGGAGGCCTGTGACCAGTGGAGTGCCACAAGGATCGGTGCTGAGTCCACTACTTTTCATCATTTATATAAATGATTTGGATGTGAGCATAAGAGGTACAGTTAGTAAGTTTGCTGATGACACCAAAATTGAAGGTGTAGTAGACGGTGAAGAAGGTTACCTTAGATTACTACGGGATCTTGACCAGATGGGCCAATGGGCCGAGAAGTGGCAGATGGAGTTCAATTCAGATAAATGCGAGGTGCTGCATTTTGGGAAAGGCAAATCTTAGCAGGACTTATACACTTAATGAGAAGGTCTTCGGGAGCATTGCTGAACAAAGAGACCTTGGAGTGCAGGTTCATAGCTCCTTGAAAGTGGAATCTCAGGTAGATAGGATAGTGAAGAAGGCGTTTGGTATGCTTTCCTTTATTGGTCAGAGTATTGAGTACAGGAGTTGGAAGATCATGTTGCAGCTGTGCAGGACATTGGTTAGGCCACTGTTGGAATATTGCATGCAATTCTGGTTTGCTTCCTATCGGAAAGATGTTGTGAAACTTAAATGGGTTCTGAAAAGACTTACAAGGATGTTGCCAGGATTGGAGGGTTTGAGCTACAGGGAGAGGTTGAATAGGCGAGGGCTGTTTTCCCTGAGGGTTGGAGGCTGAGGGGTGACCTTATAAAGGTTTAGCAAATCATGAGGGGCATGGATAGGATGAATAGACAAAGTCTTTTCCCTGCGGTGGGAGAGTCCAGAAATAGAGGGCATAAGTTTAGGGTGAGAGAGGAAAGATATAATAGAGCCCTAAGAGGCAACCTTTTCATGCAGAGGGTGGCATGTGAATGGAATGAGCTGCCAGAGGATGTGGTGGAGGCTGGTACAATTGCAACATTTAAAAGGTATCTGGATGGGTATATGAATAGGAAGGGTTTGGAGGGATATGGGCCGGGTGCTGGCAGGTGGGTCCAGATTGGGTTGGGATATCTGGTCGGCATGGACAGGTTGGACCGAAGGGTCTGTTTCCATGCTGAACATTTCCATGACTCTATGACCTCTCTCTAATGGCTTTGAGGGTGTTAGTGTGAACCCAGATCTTATGTTTATGTTCTTTTCTTTCTGTTCTCAGATGCTAATATGCACCTCTGGATTTTTTTTAAACCATTACCACATCACCCTGTTACTAAATAAAAGAATAGCTACCAAACAGTACCCGTTAAAAATAGTGGAACAATAACAATTATAGTGGCGGAGAGGGACAGAGAGGTAACACACTCCATTCCCATGTGTAATGGGTGCTGATTGACTTATTGCACGTCAGCCCCCCTAGTTCTGACACTGCGCTTACGTAGTGAGGTGTGGTCTGGTGAAAAACACAGGAGGCAGATGCTTCAGAGAAGATGGTTTGCTCTCTTTCTTTTCCTGAGTCTGTGACTCACTGCGACTAGCTGTGGCTGATTCTCTCCACTCTGGCCGAACCTCTCTCTGGATCCAACGTCCCTTAGAAATCAGCGTTCCCCAGTTGTACCAACTGTCGGTTCCCCTTATCTCCCACTAAACCTGGATTTCATTAATGAGCTGTTGTTCTTCCTCTCAGGATTGAATAGCCTCCTGATTATTAGATGAGGTGTGAATGGCTTTCTGATTAAATTAAATGTGTTCTTGATAGCTTTGAATGTCCAGTGTTTCTCTTGGGTGGGTGTATGTTAAAGTTTTACAAGTGGTGTGAAGATTTTCACATTCAAAGGCAAGCAGGTGTGCATGTAGTGCAACGGTGTGGAATGTTCAGTATCACTATGTCCGAGCAAATTGATGAAAAGTTGAATGGTTTTGTATTTTTGTAGTTTGCTCTGCAGGCTGGTGTTCATTGTCTTTAGCTGACATGTTTGTGGGGGTCTTCCTTTAGCTTAACAAGCATAAACCCTGTTCCAGACAGCTGCCTGTAGGCTTGCCTATTGCCTCGTCTGTCTCAGCCAGAGAGCTCAGTGAAGCTTAGTTCAAATGTGAATTTCACAAACTCGTGCCCCAATTTCAAAGGGTTTTAGTCCACGATATCTGATGAGGATTTTTGCTCCACCTCACAATGGTGCCCAAATCGATCTGGAAACTTTGAGAGCGTTGGTGGACCCTGTGTACTCCCCCTCCAAGGATACCTGAACATAAGTGTAGCCACTGAAGAGGGTCGGTCAATCAGGAATGATGACCCCCCTCCATGGGCTGATGCCTGGACCTGTTAATGGTTACTTTTGACAGGCCCAGGAGCAGGCCCATGAGGAAATCCTCTAAATTGCCTGCCTCTCCACACTGGGTGTTCCAGTATCATACAGTTTTTCTTTAATATCTGGAAGCATTGTCACATACACACACCTAACAGCTATTCCCACAACCAAATTACCTGTGGTATGTTTCATTCTTTAATATCCAGAAGTACTCGTCAACTTAACTGAACATTTATTTTTCATTACCAAGGCACCCATTGTATTTTGTCATCTATTCAACATGCCCAGTAAGTCACCTGTGTTTCCATTTGTTCAATTGACATGCACAGCCCATTAAGGGTAACAGACTCAGCTCTAGTTTTTCTTTTCTGTTTTTTCTTTCAGAAGTGTTCCCATACGCAACTGAATGTTTTTCTCCCCATCATCAAATCGCTGTGATATTTTTTCATAAGTTAGCCATCACCAGTAAATCATCCATGTTTTCAATTCAATAAGTCATATACAAAACCTCTTAAGGGCAATGTGAACCTCAAAGGTAGGGAGAGCTGGAAGAGGTGAAATCAAAATGGCATTAGAAGGGGAGATAAAGCATTGTATCTGCCATAGAGCCCAGCTCTCTCTGACATAGACAGGCAGGAGGCTGGAAGAACACAGCTGGCCAGGCAACATCAGGAAGTGGAGAAGTCGACATTTGGGGTGTAACCCTTCTTCAGGACTGGGGGTGGGTGGGGGGAGCTGCAGATAAAGTGGGTGGTGGGAGTGGGGATAAGTGAAGACACGTAGATGGTATGACCTGGTTGATCAAAGGGAGGAATGATCTGGTTGGTGGCAGGGACCAAATAGAAGAGAGGGGGAGGGGCTCTGAAGGGAGTCAGGGGTTGGGAAGGAAGTCGAGTTGAAATTGGAGAACTCAATGTTGAGTCCTCCAGACAGTAGGTTGGACTTTTATTACAAATCCACAGACTCCCATAACCATCTGGACTACACCTCCTCTCAATCAGTATCCTGCAAGAACTCCATCCCATTCTTCCAATTCCTCCGCCTGTGCTGCATCTGCTCAGGCAAGAAAACTTTCTACTCGCGAGCTTCCCAGATGCCCACTGACTTTGAACAACGTACTTTCCTTCCCCCCCCATCATCCAGACAGTCCTCCACTGCACCAGCTCCATTCCCCATTCTTCTGCTCTAACCCTGTTCCCCCCAAATGCAATAAAGACAGAGTCCTCCTTGTCCTCACCTATCACCCCACCAGTCTCTGAATCCAACGCATAATTCTTAAACTCTTCGGCCAACTCCAAGTAGACCCCACCACTCCAAGAACATCTTCCCCTCCCTACCCATCTCTGCCTTCCACAAGGACTGTTCCCTTTGACTGTCCTTGGTTTCCGCCACTCTCCCCACTGACCCCCTCCCCTTCCAAACCCCCGGTACCTTCCCCTGCAACCGGAAAAGATGCAAAGCCTGCTAGTACACCACCCGCCCTCACCCTCCATCCAGGGCCCCAAACAATCCTTCCAGGTGAGACAGAGGTTCACATGCCTCTCCTCCAACATAGTTTACTGCATCAGGTGCTCCCGATGTGGTCTTCTCTATATCGGGGAGACCGAACGTAAACTTAGGGAATGGCTCACTGAGCATCGCAACCGGGCCCACAGGAGCCGCCCATTTTAATTACTCCAACTACTCCCTTTCCAACACGACCATTCTTGGCCTCCTTCATTGCCAAAATGAACTACAGCGCAAAATGGAGGAACAACACCTCACCTTCCACCTGGGCAGCCTACAGTCTGGAGGACTCAACATTGAATCCTCCAATTTAAAATAACCTCCCTCCCCATCCCTCAACTCCCTTCCCAGCCCCTCCCCATCCCTTCCACTGCCTCCTGCCACTAACCAGATTCATTCCTTCCATTGACCAACCAGGTTGTACCCTCTATCTGTCTTCACCTGTCCCCACTTCACCACCCTGCCCCCACCACCATCTTTATCTGCAGCTCCCCTTACACCCACCCCTAGTCCTAAAGAAAGGTTAGACCTGAAACATTGACTTCTCCACCTCCTGATGCTGCCTGGCGTGCTGTGTTCTTCTATCCTCCTGATTGTCTACCTTGGATTCCAGCATCTGCAGTGTTTTTGACTCTAACCTAGCTCTCTCTGAAGGCATTGAGAGTATTGGTGGACACGGCATAAATGTGTGTGCCCAGCTCTTGAACGTTAAGAAGTCCAATGTGAATAAGCTACTGTCAGTGACTGTTTAGTTCGACCCTTGAAAAGATTAAGGCATGGCAGATGGAGTTTAATTTGTATAAATGTGAAGCATTACATTTTGGTAAAACAAACGAGGGCTGGACTTACTTAATTAAAAGTTTAAAAGGAATGCCGAAGTCATGTTGAGGTTGTACAGGACATTCCTGAGGCCTTTTCTGGAATACTGTGTCCAGTTCTGGTTGCCCTGTTATAGGAACGATATAGTCAAGCTGGAGAGGATTCAGAAAAAACATTACCAGGATGTTGCCGGGAATGGAAAGTTTGAACTAGAGGGAGAGGCTGCATAAACTGGGACTTTTTTCACGGGAGTGCAGGAGATTGAGGAATGACCTTAAACATGTTTATAAGTTCATGAGGGGTATAGGTAATAGCGGGTGTCTTTTCCCTATTGTGGGGGATTACAAGACTGGCTGGAATATTTTTAAGGTGAGAGAAGTAAGATCTAAAAAAGACATAAGGGGCAACAATTTTACATAGATCATGTGTGGATAGAATTTCCAGGGAAAATGAATTGGTGCAGAGTTGTCTAAGCAGATGAATAAGGAAGAAAGTTTTGGAGGGATATGGGCCGAGCACAGGCAGATGGGACTAGTTTAGTCAGGGATTATGGTCAGTATGGGCTAGTTGGATCGAAGGGTCTGTTTCCGTGCTGTATGACTCTATGACTTTATGACCAGGTGTGTGCAGGGGTAGAGTGGCATGTATAATGAGAATTATAGCTGCAAGTGGTTGGGTGAGGGAGTAAACTGCCACGTGTATGACACAGTAGAGTGCCAGGCAGGTGTGGGGTAAAGGAGGCAAGGGGTTAAGGGGAAAAGTGTCAAGTGGATGAGAGAGTTGGGAAGCGTGTTGGTTGTTTGGTCATCAGGTGAAGTGTTAGAGTGGACTCCTGGACCCAGACTTGTATGTCCAGACTGCTCTACACAGGGTTGAGAATGTGTTGCTGGAAAAGCGCAGCAGGTCAGGCAGCATCCAAGGAGCAAGAAAATCGACGTTTCAGTCTGGAACCCTTCATCAGGAATGTGGCTGGGAGCCTGGGGGGTGGAGAGATAAATGGGAGAGGGGGTGGGGCTGGGAGAAGGTAGCTGAGAGTGCAATAAATGGATGGAGATGGGGGTGAAGGTGTTAGGTCGGAGAGGAGATGGTACGGATAGGTGGGAAGGAAGATTGACAAATGGGACAGGTCATGAGGGCTGTGTTGAGCTGGCAGATTGGAACTGCTCTACACAGGGATTGTGACCCATTGAGTCTGGTGAAGTCAATGTGAGTCATGGGGAGTGTGTTGAGGGTTGTGGATGATGCAACAGAGATCATATCAGGGAGGGTCAAGAGGTCTCGGCAGGCTGTTGTAGCAGGTCTGGGGCATCAACGTGGGAATGCAGTGATGAGTTGGGTGAGATGGCGAGTTCGGTTTTATAGTTACCCTGGAGTTATGACAGGTTCCTTTCTGTCTAACATTGCCTTGGAAACATCAGGTAGGCAAGTCAGAATTCTCTAGAGTCTCTGAATCTTACTCAAAGTTGGAAACCATTGTCGAGTGTGCCAGATGCCAGGTAATTGCCCATTGGGAGTTTAACTCTGTTGTGTATTCCTGGGTAGTCAATGTGTGGAGTTTCGGAGCGATGATGCAGTCCATCTTTTAGGTTTTGTTGTAGCAACGGCAGGAGAAGAGGATCTCTGCTTCTATCTCCTTCAGCGTCGAAGATTGCTGGGCAGTCGAATTGCAGCATTTGAAACGACAAAGGTCCTTAAATAAAATGTAAAGATGTTATTTTCACAACTGGAGAATCCAAAGTAAAAGTTTGTCACTTTCCGTGGGAGCCAGGGCATTCAATGGGGATATCAGGAACTAAATCAAACAAAGGGTTAAGAAAATTGCAAACAGGCCACTGAAGCTGAGGTCAATTGAAAAAGCAAAAAATGAAACTGTGTACAGTTGGGCAGACATTTGGGGTCAATTGGAACCAAGGCTGGTTATGGTCCACAGTCTAATTGAATGAGAGAATCATCTCAGTGATTCCATGGTCTCCTTCTGTTGCTGCGTCCTCAGCTGGAGAAATATTTATTTAGTTCCTTATATTAACCATGTGGTCTTTGATTGACAATTTCTCTACCCATAGACTTACTGTGAAACATATCATTCAATTGATTAAACTGGTGGCTCAGGATTGTCAAGAGTGGTCTCCTGCTTTTGATGTATTCAATATCCCTTCACACTTAAATCGTGAATCTACATTTTAAATCACTCTCAATTCACTTGATGTCAGTTGCAATCCAATGATATCATTGATGTGGCAGCACTTTGTCTTTACCTGAATAATGTTTCAATACCTTCTTGTTAAAGTGAGGGGTAGTGTTTTGTTGAACATACCAATACTGCAGGGACAGACCAGCACTGTCACAACATGCATTCCCCTTTCACTGGAGCATGTTCAGCCTGTGACCGACATAAGATCAACTGTCCACTTAGATGTCACCCAGTACTTCATGTCTCAAGAATTGACAGTAAGCACCTCCAATAGCTTTGTTCTCTGGCAATGAAAGCCCCCTTTGAGTTTTTGTATCTTACTACTCATCAAACTTATTCCCGTGTAACATTCACCCTTGCCTTTGACTTGAAATTCAATTGTCAGATCAAGTGTGTATATTTCAGTAACTATCTTCCTGTACCCAGACTCCCATACACAGAACTCTGTACCCAGACCCCTGTACCCAGACTCCTGTACACTGACTCCTGAACACTGACCCCTGTATCCAGACTCCTGTACACTGACCCCTGTACACAGACTCCTGTACACTGACTCCTGTACCCAGACTGCAGTACACTGACTCCTGTACACAGACTCCTGTACACTGACTCCTGTACACTGATCCCTGTACCCAGACTCCTGTACACTGACTCCTGTACGCAGACTCCTGTACGAAGTTTCCTGTACCCAGACTCCTGTACATTGATCCCTGTACCCAGACTCCTATACACTGATCCCTGTACCCAGACTCCTGTACACTGACTCCTGTACCCAGACTCCTGTATGAAGTTTCCTGTACACGGACTCCAGTACTCGGACTCCTGTACACTAGCTCCTGTACCCAGACTCCTGTACCCAGACTCCTGTACACTGACCCCTATACCCAGACTCCTGTACGAAGTTTCCTGTACACGGACTCCAGTACTCATACTCCTGTACACTGATCCCTGTACCCAGACTCCTGTACACTAGCTCCTGTACCCAGACTCCTGTACACTGACCCATGTACCCAGACTCCTGTACGAAGTTTCTTGTACACGGACTCCAGTACTCAGACTCCTGTACACTGATCCCTGTACCCAGACTCCTGTACACTAGCTCCTGTACACAGACTCCTGTACACAGACTCCTGTACCCAGACTCCTGTACACTGACTCCTGTACCCAGACTCCTGTACGAAGTTTGCTGTACACGGACTCCTGTACACTAGCTCCTGTACCCAGACTCCTGTACACGGACTCCAGTACTCAGACTCCTGGACACTGATCCCTGTACCCAGACTCCTGTACACTGATCCCTGTACACTGATCCCTGTACACTAGCTCCTGTACAATAGCTCCTGTACCCAGACTCCTGTACACTGACTCCTGTACCCAGACTCCTGTACGAAGTTTGCTGTACAGGGACTCCAGTACTCGGACTCCTGTACACTAGCTCCTGTACCCAGACTCCTGTACACTGACTCCTGTACCCAAACTCCTGTACGAAGTTTCTTGAAAACAGACTCCAGTACTCAGACTCCTGTACACTAGCTCCTGTACCCAGACGCTTGTACCCAGACTCCTGTACCCAGACTCCTGTACACTGATCCCTGTACCCAGACTCCTGTACCCAGACTCCTGTACACTGATCCCTGTACTCAGACTCCTGTACCCAGACTCCTGTACCCAGACTCCTGTACACTGATCCCTGTACCCAGACTCCTGTACCCAGACTCCCGTACACTGATCCCTGTACCCAGACTCCTGTACTCAGACTCCTGTACACTGATCCCTGTACCCAGACTCCTGTACCCAGACTCCTGAACACAGATCCCTGTACCCAGACTCCTGTACACTGATCCCTGTACCCAGACTCCTGTACCCAGACTCCTGTACACTGATCCCTGTACCCAAACTCTTGTACACTGATCCCTGTACCCAGACCCCTGTACCCAGACTCCTGTACATTGACTCCTGTATCCAGACTCCTGTATGAAGTTTCCTGTACACGGACTCCAGTACTCAGATTCTTGTACCCAGACCCTTGTACCCAGACTCCTGTACACTGACTCCTGGACCCAGAGGAGAAAGTGAGGACTGCAGATGCTGGAGATCAGAGCTGAAAATGTGTTGCTGGAAAAGCGCAGCAGGTCAGGCACATCCAAGGAGCAGGAGAATCAACCTTTTAGGGCATGAACCCTTCTTCAGGAATCCTGAAGAAGGCTCATGTCTGAAACATCGATTCTCCTGCTCCTTTGATGCTGCCTGACCTGCTGCGCTTTTCCAGCAACACATTTTCAGTCCTGTACCCAGACTCCTGTATACAGACCCCTGTACCCAGACTCCTGTACACTGACTCGTGTACGAAGTTTCCTGTACACAACCTCCAATACCCAGCTGCCTGCACCCAGATTCCTGTATCCAGACTCCTGTACTCGGACTCCTGTACACTGACTCCTGTACACAGATTCCTGCACACTGACTCCTGTATGAAGTCTCCTGTACACAGATTCCTGTACCTGGACTCCTGTACACTGACTCCTATACAAAGTTTCCTCTACATAGTTTCCTGTACACAACCTCCAATACCCAGCTGCCTGCACCCAGATTCCTGTACCCAGACTCCATACACAGACTTCTGTACACTGACTCCTGTACGAAGACTTCTGTACACAGACTCTTGTACACAGTCTCCTGCACCCAGTCTCCTGGACACAGTCTCCTGAATGTGGACTTCTCTCTATGGTCAGGGACAAATGCTGTTGTATGTGGGCTCCTATACCCACACTCCTGTATGTATGTTCCTACACTCAGGCTCTTGTCATAGAGTCATAGAGATATACAGCACTGAAACAGACCCTTCAGTCCAACTGGTCCATGCCTACCATATATCTTAATCTAACCTAGTCCCATTTGTCAGCACCCGGCCCACCTCCCTCCAAACCCTTCCTATTCATATATCAATCCAGATGTCTTTCAAATGCTGTGATTGTACCAGCCTCCACCACTTCCTCTGGCAGCTCATTCCATACATGCACCACCCCCTATGTGAAAACGTTGCCCCTTAGGTTTCTTTTATATCTTTCCCCTCTCACCCTAAAACGATGCCCTCTAGTTATAGACTCCCCTGCTTCAGGGAAAAGACTTTGTCTATTTATCCTATCCATGCCCCTCATGATTTTATAAACGTCTATAATGTCACCCCTCAGCCTCCGAAATTCCAGGGATAACAGTCCAAGTCCCAATAGCTCAAATCCTCCACCCCTGGCAACATTCTTGTAAATCTTTTCGGAACCCTTTCAAGTTTCACAACATCCTTCTAATAGTAAGGAAACCAGAATTGCACACAATATTCCAACAGTGGCCTAACAAATGACCTCTACAGCCATAACGTGACTTCCCAACTCCTGTACTCAATATTCTGACCAATAAAGGAAAGCATACCAAATGTCTTCTTCACTATCCTACCTGAGACTCCACTTCCAAGGAGCTATGATCCTGCACTCCAATGTCTCTTTGTTCAGCAACACTCACTAGGACCTTACCATTAAGTGTATAAGTCCTGCTAAGATTTGCTTTCCCAAAATGCAGCACCTCACATTTTTCCAAAGTAACTCCATTGGCCACTCCTCAGCCCATCGGCCCATCTGATCAAGATCCCATTGTAATCTGAGGTAACTTCTTCGCTGTCCACTTTTGGTGTGGACCACCACCAATTTTGGTGTCATCTGCAAACTTACTAGCTATACTTCCTATGTTCACATCGAAATCACTTCTGTAAATGAAGAAAAGTAGTGGATCCAGCACTGATCTTTGTGGCACTCCACTGGTCACAGGCCTCCAGTCTGAAAATCCAATCCACCACCACCCTCTATTTTCTACCTTCGAGCCAGTTTTGTAACTAACTGGCTAGTTCTCCCTGTATTCCATGAAATTTAACCTTGCTAACCAGTCTCCCATGGGGAACCTTGTCGAATGCCTTACTGAAGTCCATGCAGATCACATCCACCGCTCTGTCCTCATCAATCTTCTTTGTTACTTCTTCAAAAAACTGAATCAAGTTTGTGAGACATGATTTCCCACGCACAAAGCCATGTTGACTATCCCTAATCAGTCCTTGCCTTTCCAAATACATGTACATCCTGTCCATCATGATTCACTCCAACAACTTGCTCACCATCGATGTCAGGCTCACCGGTCTATAGTTCCCTGGCTTTTCCTTACCGCCTTTCTTAAATAGTGGCACATAGTTAGCCAACCTCCAGTCTTCTGGCACCTCACTATGACATTGATGATGCAAATATCTCAGCAAGGGGTCCAGAAATCATTCCACTAACTTCCAACAGAGTTCCAGGGTACACCTGATCAGGTCCTTTATCCACCTTTATGTATCCAGCACCACCCCCTCTGTAATATGGACATCTTTCAAGGTGTCACAATCTCGTTCTCCACATTCTATATCTTCCATGTTCTTCTCCACAATAAACACTGATGCAAAATACTCATTTAGTATCTCCCCCATCTCCTGCGGTTCCACACATAGGCTGCCTTGCTGATCTTTGAGGGCCCTATTCCCTCTCTAGTAACCCTTTTGTCTTGAATGGAGATGTTTCTATGCAGGCTTTGTTAACTTGAGTCTGGTCTGCACATTAATTTACATAAGCTCCTATACACAAGCTACTTCATCCAGGCTACTGTACACCTACTTCTGTATGCAGTCCCCTGTACACTGTCTACTGTACGCTGTCACCTGTACACTGTCCACTATACACTGTCTCCTCTATATTGTCTCCTCTAAGCTGTCTCCTGTATGCTGTCTCCTGTACACTGTTTCCTGTATGCAGTCTCTTGTTCGCAGTCTTCTGTACGTAGTCGCCTGTACACTGCCTCTTGTAGCTTGTCTCCTCTATGCTGTCTCATCTACTCTGTCACCTGTACACTGTCTCCTCTATGCTATCTCTTGTACGCAGTCTTTTTTACACTATATCCTGTAAAGTGTCTCCTGTACGTAGTCTCTTGTACCCTGTCTCCTGTATACTGTCTCCTGTACGCTGTCTCCGCTACACTGCCTCCTGTACGCTGTCTCCGCTACACTGCCTCCTGTACGCTGTCTCCTCTACACTGTCTCCTGTTTGGTTGTCTTCTGTACACTGCCTCCTGTACTTAGTTTCCTGCATGCTGTCTCCTGTACACTGACTCCTCTACGCAGTCTCCTGTATGCAGTCACCTATACACTGTCCACTGTACACTGTCCACTGTACACTGTCTCCTGTACACTGTCTGCTGTATGTAGTCTCCTGTACGCTGTCTCCTGTACACTGTCTCCTGTGCACTATCTCCTGTATGCTGTCTCCTGTACACAGTCTCCTGTATGCTGTCTCTTGTACGTAGTCTCATGTATGCAGTCTCCTGTATTGTGTCCCCTGTAAAATGTTTCCTGTACACTGTCTCCTGTATGCAGACTCCCATACACTGTCTCCTGTACACTGTCCAGTGTACACTGTCTCCTGTATGTAGTCTCCAGTACACACTCACCTTTAAACAGTCTCCTGTATGCAGACTCCCATACACTGTCTCTTGTACACTGTCCAGTGTACACTGTCTCCTGTATGTAGGCTCTAGTACACACTCTCTAGTACACAGTCTCCTGTATGCTGTCTCCTGTATTTAGTCCCCACATGCAGTCTCCTGTACACTGTCTCCTATATTGTGTCTCCTGTACACAGTCTCCTGTACGCAGTCTTCTGTATTGTGTCTCCTGTACACTGACTCCTGTAAGCTGTCTCCTGTACGCTGTCTCCTTTACACTGTCTCCTGTACACGGTCTTCTGTACATGGTCTCCTGTACATGGTCTCCTCTATGCTGCCTCCTTTACAATATCTCCTGCACACTGTATACTGTACACTGTCTCCTGTACACTGTCTCCTATACGCAGTCTCCTGTATGCTGTCTCCTGTACGCTGTCTCCTGTACACTGTCTCCTGTATTGTGTCTCCTGTACAAAGTCTCCTGTACACAGTCTCCTGTATTGTGTCTCCTGTAAGCTGTCTCCTGTATGCTGCCTCCTGTACGCTGTCTCCTGTACGCTGTCTCCTATACACTGTCTCCTGCACATGGTCTCCTGTACACTGTCTCTTATACGTAGTCTCCTGTACACTGTCTCCTGTGCACTGCCTCCTGCATGCTGTCTCCTGTACGCTATGTTCTGTGCACTGTCCCCTGGACACAGTCTCCTGTACGCTGTCTGCTGTTTGCTTCTCCTATACGTTGTCTCCTGTACACTGTCTCCCATATAATGTGTCCTGTACAATGTCCAGTGTACACTGTCTCCTGTATATAGTCTCCAGTACACACTCCCCTGTACACAGTCTCCTGTATGCTATCTTCTGTACGCTGTCGCCTGTACACGGTCTCTTGTACACTGTCTCCTGTACACTGTCTCCTGTATGCAGTCTCCTATACACTGTCTCCTGTACACTGTCTCCTGTACACTGTCTCTTGTGCACTGTCTCCTGTATGCTGTCTCCTATACACTGTCTCCTGTACGTTGTCTCCTGTACACTGTCTCCTGTGCACTGTCTCCTGTATGCTGTCTCCTATACACTGTCTCCTGTACACTGTCTCCTGTACAAGGTCTCCTCTACGCTGTCACCTTTACACTGTCTCCTGTACGCTGTCACCTGTACACGGTCTCCTGTGTACTGCCTCCTGTGCACAGTCTCCTGTTCACTGTCTTCTGCATGCTGTCTCCTGTACACTGTCTCCTGTATGCTGTCTTCTGTACACTGTCCCCTGGACACAGTCTCCTGTGCACTGTCTCCTGTGCACTGTCTCCTGTACGATGTCTCCTATACACTGTCTCTTGTACATTGTCTCCTGTACACTGTCTTCTGTTTACTGTCCCCTGGACACAGTCTCCTGTGCACTGTCTCCTGTGCACTGTCTCCTGTACGCTGTCACCTATATACTGTCTCCTGCACGCTGTCTTCTGTGCACTTTCTCCTGCGCACTGTCTCCTGTGCACTGTCTCCTGTACACTGTCTCCTATACACTGTCTCCTGTCCGTTGTCTCCTGTGCACTGTCTCCTGTACACTGTCTCCTGTTTACTGTCTCCTGTGCACTGTCTCCTGTACACTGTCTCCTGTACGCTGTCTCCTATACATTGTCTCCTGTACATCGTCTCCTGTATGCTGTCTCCTGTGCACTGTCTCCTATACACTTTCTCCTGTACACTATCTCCTGGACACTGTCTCCTCTTCACTGTCTCCTGCATATTGTCTCCTGTACATTGTCTCCTGTACGCAGTCTCCTGTGCACTGCCTCCTGTGCACTGTCTCCTGTACACTATCTCCTGTGCACTGTCTCCTGTACACTGTCTCCTGTACACAGTGTGCTCTACACTCTCTCCTATACGCTCTCTGCTGTACGCAGTCTCCTGTGCACTGCCTCCTGTGCACTGTCTCCTGTACACTATCTCCTGTACACTGTCTCCTATACACTGTCTCCTATACACTATTGCCTCTATATTGTCCCCTGGACACAGTCTCCTGCAAGCTGTCTCCTGTACACAGTATCCTGCATGCTATCTCCTGTGTGCTGTCTCCTGTGCGCTGTCTCCTATACACTATCTCCTGTACACTATCCCCTGTGCACTGTCTCCTGTACACTGCCTCCTGCATGCTGTCTCCTGTACACTGTCTTCTGTGCATTGTCTCCTGTACACTGTCCTGTGTACTCTGTCCAGTGAACACTGTCTCCTGTATGTAGTCTCCAGTACACACTCTCCTGTACACTGTCTCCTGTATGCTGTCTCCTGTACACTGTCTCCTGTATGATGTCTCCAGTATTTAGTCCCCCATATGCAGTCTACTGTACACTGTCTCCTGTACGCTGTCTCCTCCACACTATCTCCTGTACACAATCTCCTGTACACAGCCTCCTGTATGCAGTCTCCTGTAATGTGTCTTCTGTTCATTGTCTGCTGTATGTAGTCTCCAGTACACTGTCTCCTATATACTGTCTCCTCCACACTGTCTCCTGTACTCTGTCTCCTGTACACTGCCTCCTGTACGCAGTCTCCTGTACACTGTCTCCTGTACATTGCCTGCTGTACGTAGTCTCCTGTACCCTGTCTCCTCTACGCTGTCTCCTGTGCATAGTCTCTTGCACACTGTCTCCTGTATACTGTCCACTGTACACCATCTCCTATACATTGTCTGCAGTACGTAGTCTCCCGTACACTGTCTCCCATATGCTGCCTCTTATATGCTGTCTCTTGTATGCAGTCTCCTGTACACTGCTTACTGTGCACTTTCTCCTTCACGTAGTCTCCTGTATGTAGTCTC